>NW_020954630.1:2228633-2414792 GCF_900497805.2 Vombatus ursinus
GTGTGTGTGTGTGTGTGTGTGTGTGTGTGTGTGTGTGTGTGTGTGTGTGACAGAGACAGAGAGACAGAAGATAGTTTAGCCAATCTATTTCTCATTTTCTGTTTTTCCCTTTCTACTGGCCCCTTCCCCTTTGTTTATTAATATGTAGATGTCTCTCTGTCCTAAAAAGAATCTAACCCTACCTATTCTTTCCTTTTATTTTTATTTCACCTCACTTCTAGAAAGAGCAGCTTACATTCACTGCTTCAATTTTCTCACTATCCCACTCCTCAGTGCCTTCAATCTGGCTTCCATCTCTACCACTCCACTGGAATGCTCTCTCCATGGTCACTGATGAGCTCTTAATTACCAATTAAATGTATCTCCATCTTCATTCATAGATTTTTTTTGTGTGTTTTAAGCTTTTTTTTGGTTGTTATTATGGAGGAAATAAATACCTGTCCTATACCTGAACTACTTACTCTGTACATTAAATACCCTTGTAGAAGAAACTCTGTTAATTCTTTTTGGGAAGACCCTAGACATGAGTCAAAATTAAACTTTGAGAGTTCATTTTACAGATGAGAAACTGAGACAAATAGTGTTAAATGACTTGCTGAAGGTCACACAGCTAGTAAGTGTCTGAGACAGGATTTGAACTCAGATCCTCCTGACTCCAGGGCCAGTAGTCTTTCCACTGCAATAAAAATATGATCTCTCCTCTGACCTCCAGTACCACATTTTCAATTGCCTGCTGGATAGCTCCACATGGATGTTTTGCTGACATGTCAAACTCAACAACTCAACATGTCCAGAACTGATCATATTATCTTTCCTCCAAAATCTGCCCTTCCTCCCAACTTCCCTAACTTTGGATCCACCCAGATTCAAAACTTCAAAGTAATTTCTCATTGTTCTTTCTCTTTCACTGGATGTAAAACATCCACACCCTCCTCCACTTCAGTTGGCAAATCCAGTGAGTACTGCATCTACAATATATTTTACATGTCTCCTCCTCTCCATTCACATTGTCACCACCCTCATTCAGGTCCTTTTCACCTTTCATCTGGACTACTATAGATTAACTAACTGGTCTTTCCTGCCTCCAGTCTTTCCCCTTTCCATTCTTTACACAGTAGCTCGATTAAATTTCCTAATATACAAATCTGATTGTCATTCACCTACCAAAAGCCTTCTCCAACACACTAGTGCCTATAGAGTAAAATATAAACATGTTACTGAAATTACTCTCAGAGGTATCAATAAATGTCTAATTTAACAACTTAAATGGATTTTTTCAGTTGTCCTCATCCTTCTTGATCTTTCTGTAGCTTTTAACACCACTGACTACCCTATTTTCTACTAGAAACTTACTTTTCCCTTGACTTTGCAAATGTTAAACTCCCTTGGATCTTCTGTTATCTATCCATTCCTTCTAAATCTCCTTTACTTAGTTTCTCATCCTCCTCCCAACTCCTTGAAGTAGATGTTCTGAATTGGTATTTTTTTTTAGTGATCTTCTATTCTATCTCTCTAAATTCTTTCCCTTGCCAATCTCATTCACAACCATGACTTCAACTATCATTCTATATATTATTCCTAAATCTAAATTTGTATTTCTGATCCCTCTTTCTTCTGAAATTCAGACCTACATTTCCAACTGCCTATAAGACATCTCCACCCAGCGCTTAAAATGCACTGGGGACCAAACCAAACTTACAGTCTTTCCTGCTAAACTTGCTCCATCTCCATCTCCATACTCTGGTATATTACCATTCACATAGCCTCCCAAGTTTGTGGTATTAAGGTTATTTTTTAATAAAAGAAGTGAGAAAGACAGAAAAATCAAACCAGTTAAACAAGTGTTGTCCCCAGTATTTCTTGTACCCTTCATCTGTCCTTTCTCAAATGTTCTTGAAGCACTTTGTGTAGAACTTTTTTGCTTTCATCCCCTTTCTACCTAGTATTATTCCTATTCCTATACAATTCTGGATGACCCTATTAGTGTCTAAGCTCCTTATGGACAAAGTCTATCTCAGTTTTCCTCTTTATATCCCCAGCATTTACCCCAGTTCCTTGAACAAAGAAGGTATTCATTGAATGCTGAATTGAATGACATAAATCTTCACTATTTCTCCTGCTCTATGAAAATGTTTATTTTTCACAGTAAACTTCATTATATACAATTTCTCAATCAAAATCAATGCATTAAGTAAACTAGCATTGTGGGAAATCAACATAACATTACCATGTTACTGAGATGAAATTTTTAAAATGTATTTTGTGTTTTTCAAATTCAAATCTCAAGCATCTATTAAGTATGATCTATATATGATAAATTGTGCTAGTTGCTGAGGAGATACAAAATTAAGACAAATCTCTGTCTTCATGAAGCTTATAGTCTACTAAGGAGATTTCACACAAATAAGTGCTTTAAACAGATGTTTATTTACAGTTGAAAAATGCAAGGCAATAATATAGAATAGTAAAATGCACGTGCAATACCTGTTAAATATTTCAGTGTTCTATAAAATGAATTCTAATACTCCTTTCAAAAAATATTTTAAAAAAACAGATAAAAAAGATAAATTTATCCAAAAAAGAATGTTACTCACAGATTTTTATTAGCCTATCAGTCAATGTCAAACTTAGAACAGTTAACTTCAGCATCTGTATTAGTTTCGATCCCCCAAAGAGTAAAATTAATCTCAGTCTGTTTGATGCTAATCTATTAGCTACCTGACACTGTGTCAAATTCAATGGGCTTTTCTCACTCTTCTTGACTTCTCTGATTAGTTTCCCCTATTTCACTTTCAGGTCCATTTAGGATCTACCTTCCAGTTTCCTAGCCAGTGAAGAAATAAAAGTCCTTTCTCATTTGTCCTAGGTCTAAAAGCTCTTCCTGCTCAATAGCTTCTCCCTGGTTTCCATGCTAGGGCAAATCTCACAAAAACAGTACCACTATCTCTTCTTACTACCAAAACAGTAAAGCATCCTGCATCATTCAATTAAATTTCTTTCCCATCTTCCTCAATCAGTAACGAACTTATGGTCCCACCATTGTTCTCTTTCTTGTCATATCTTGGTTTGTGTCAAAGTGAGTATTCCCAAATCCACATATATTAAAGGTATCTCTTACAGAATGTGGGGGTGGGGCATGAAGGTTATAACTCTGATATAAATATATTGGCAGAGGAAATAGTATTTGTGCTCACTGCAGGTCCTAAAGAAGAGAGAAACCATCTCTATACTATGAAGAATTATAAGAAGCTGGGTGCTGAAGTAGAAGAACACTCAGAGGAGCTGAGTTCGCCACTTACTACCTCTATAGGTTCTCTGCCAACTCTATTAAGCTCTCTAAACCTAAGTTTCTTCAGTCTGTAAAATGAGAGGGGGTAAGACTACGTAGCTTTTAAGGTTGCTTCTACTTCTAAGTTTATGAAACTATAAATACGGGATAGTGGTCCGAAGTAACACGATTGTAGTGGGCACTTGAATAATCTAAAAATAGGATCATATCATACAAAGAAGAAAGTAGCAATGACCCACTTGCAGGAAACACATATAGTTTGAGTTGTTTTTGTACCAGTGAAGCTAGATTTGAATTAAATCTTCCATACTTTTCTGACTTATCTATACATTTTTTTGAGACAGCTAGACAGATGAGGGGCGGAACATTTATTATCATGAACTAACTCTGGCTGTATACATACGGTTCTAAACACTGGCTAGATACAGGGGAACATCAGGTGTGGATGGAAAAATAGCAAACGCTGTTTGGCTTTGTTTTCAAGAGATAATAATGAAGAAACTGGTTTGTTAATAACCTAGATGTAAGAGAAAACATGCCAAAGGAATGCATGGGAGATGAAAGAAGTAATGATACCGAATGAAGGAGATAAAATCATTTTGAAGAACTTCTTCCCCACTCCTATTTTAAAGTAGTGCAGTAAGAGGTGGACAGAGATATTAAAGAAATATTTAGAGATAGTGAAATGAAATGAATAATGATTAGGAGTAGAAAACTAAATTTAGGAGTCATCTGTATACTGAAGATAGGTAAATTATATTTAAGCTGATTTAGTCAGATAGAGAAAGGACCCCAAGTCAGATCAAAGAAAACCAAAGAGCAAGAGGAGACAATCTGAGAAATATAGTTACTTCTCAAACTATGTAATTCTTTCCTTAGTTAATACAATTATGAGAGAAAACAATCTTGTACACTCGAAAAATAATCAAGTTTAGACTATAAGATTACACTGATGGCCAGAATACAGAAGTTTCAACATTACTATTTTTTTTTCCCTGTGGAGGGTAATGAATTTTGGAGAGGATTTTAAAATATTAATATGTTGTGAGATTATACTTTTGGACAAATGAAAATGACCGAACCTTTCCTACAATGTAGAACAGCCCTTAATGTTGCTGTGTTTGGGTGGACGGAGAGCTCTGAATATATCTTTTGGGGACAAAAATACTTTATCACATCGGTAAAATGCTATTTAAGATTGAAAGGTTATTCGAAGCATTAGATCAAAAAAACTTTTTTTAAACTATAACACAGATGAAGTTGTTGAATTTTCCCTAGAAAATTGTGCAGGCAAATCACTTACCTCTCCAGGCCTCAGTTTGTTCATCTGTAAAAATGAGGTTAAAAAAGGAATCTCTAAGGTCCCTTCTAGCACAAAATCCTATTTTTATTCCCTCTCCCCCCTCCTAAAGACATTAAATAGGAAAGGTTTTATATGTTAAAGGTTTTATATATTAAAAAGAGCTGCTCAAAAACACAAAACTATAACCACCGCAATACAAGTGATTCTCTAACTTAATTGACAGAAATTTCATCACAACCCCATGTAGAAAATACTACTCAGTGAAACGAGCAGAACCAGGAGAACATTGTACACTATACAGTCACACTGTGTGATGACTGACTTTGATAGACTTGGCAATGCAAGGATCTAAGACAACCCCAAAAGACTCATGATAGAAAATGCTATCCACATCCAGAGAAAGAACCATGGAGTCTGAATGAAGATGGAAGCATACTATTTGCTCTCCATTTCCTTTGTTGTTTTGTTTTACTTCTTCATTCTCACGGTTCCTCCCATTAGTTCTAATTCTTCTTTATATCATGACTAATGTGAAAATATGCTTAATATTTATGTATAAGTAGAGCCTATATCAAATTGCATGTCATCTTGGGGAGGGGGAGGAAAAAGAAGGGGAGAAAATTTAAAACTCAAAATCTTATGGAAGTGAATGTTGAAAACTAAAAAATAAATAAATAAATTATTTTTAAAAAGCCAAAAAAATACTACTCAGGATATGTAACTTACATATCACTTATAAACCACATATTTACATTGTATATTTTTTAAAAATAAGTTTATATCTTTTTTTGAAGTTTGGAGTAAAAAAAAAGAAATATGATATATGTTAAAACTATATAATGAGAAGATAATAAAGTTTTTAAAATAATAATAAAAGAAGATATGAGTTAAAAGTACTTAATAGGCATAATATAAGCATAAGTTCAAATTCCAAACAAAATTTGCATTAGAGCAATGGTTATTAAGCAGCAGATCAAAAATAAATTTAATGTATTTCTTTCTATTTTCATTGTGTTTGATTTTCATAGAAATCTATGTTTATTGGTGAATTCTGAGTACGCATGCCACAGAGAAAAGCTTATGTTTTCTTATCTTAGAAATAAAGAAAACAATAGGAGAGGATTATTAGAAAGGAAATATAAAAAAGAGGTAGCATCAAGACAAATACTGTAAAACTAACACTACAAGACTACACAACTAGTTCAAATGATCAAATGAGATAACATTTGTTAAGCACTGAGCACAGTACCTGGCACATAATAGGCACTTAATAAATGCTTATTCCCTTATTTCCCCCTCCTTATTTAAAGGTACAGCACAAATAAAGTTCTCAGTGGCTTAAGAACCCTAACTGGTTCCCATCAGGTTTTGATTTGCTTTACATATATCACTTGGAATTGCACCTCAAACTTCCACCACAAGTCTGTGCTTCTTCGTCAGGGCTCAGAAAGAAAATAAACTGGCAGGGGTTAAGCACCAAGCCACAACAGAGTGAAGCTGGTCAGGTATGTCTTCATGCTTATAAGCACAAAATGCTTTTGCTATTATTCCTATGGGACAACCTACTTCACTTTTTTTGAACCATTTGTGTTTTACCTTAACTCCTTTCATTTCTGTGTTCCTGGGCTGATAATCTGATTTTGATTTCTGTATTATTATCTCTAATTAGCATTGGGTTCCTGACTCTGTACTAGTAACATGACTCATTAAATGCTGGGTGGAAAGGGCCAGTGCCCTCTCTTGACACTTCCTTCCTTCTTATTTCTGTATCTCAATATCATCAAACCCTATATCTGTATAGTATCTTACCGTTTTCAAAACATTTTCCACATGTTAGTTTACTTGATCATGCAGTTTAAGTGAGAACTAAAACTCCCAAATTCAGAAATGCAGTATGCTTTCTGATACTAATATGATGTTAGCCCACAACTCTGAATACCTTACATGGCCCCAGAGCTTAGGGACCTACATTTCTACATGTACAAAACAACATTTTCCCATGTGTATCTCTGAATTCTCTCAATATGGAAGTGCCTGAATTTAGGAATATTTAGGTCATCCCTAATATATCATTATCCTCAGATCACAATCAGTATCCAAAATGTTCATATGCTCAAATGCTCTAAGATGCTGCCAGTAGGGTTAATGCAACCTAATCACTCTCCTGAACTCCATTTTATACGTGCTGTTTCCCCTATTACAACATTAGCTCCTTAAAAGCAGGGGCTATCTCTGCTTTTTTCTTTGTAATCTCAGTGGCTAGCATGGTTCTCTGCATGTAGTAACTGCTGAACAAATGCTTTTCATTAATTTATTCCCCACCTATATGTTTCAAAGGTATTTGAAAGTGAACATGTTCAAAACAGAATTCATTACATTGTGCCTTAAAGCAGTTCTTTTCTCCAAACTTCTATTATGGACAGTATTATCCTTCCATTTGCCCAGGTTCATAAATTTGGGGGTCATCCTTGACCTCTTCCTCAATTCCCATATTTATTCAGTTATTACGTATCATAGAAGATTCCACCTATATAATATCTTTTGTATCCACCTCTTTTTCTCTAATTATATAGGCTCTACCCTACTAGAAGCCTTCACTGATTGAACCTCTCCTACGCCACTGCAATAGTGTAATAGTTGGTCATCTTGCTTTTAGTTTCTTCACTCTCTAAATTTACCACTTGACTGACAAACTCAAATTCCTAAATAGATCTTATCATATCACTTCCCTACTCAAAATCCTTCAGTGGCTCCCTATTCCCTCTAGTATAACATTTTTAAAATCCCTTTAGGATAAAAAAAAAAAAGAGCCTGGCATTCAAAGGCCTCCACAATATGGCTCTCATCTACCTTTCGAGTATTAGTTAATATTACTCCTAACATTACTCCATACCCTCCAGGCCAGACAGACAAGCTTAAAAGTTGTTAACTGTACAGGACGTTCCATCTTTTTGCTCTGTGACTTTGCACAGATGGTCCCCAAAGTCTGGAATATGCTCTCGTCACCTCCAACTCTAATACTCTCTAGCTTCCTTCAAAGAAGGCCTCAGATGCCACATCCTACACAAGGCCTTTTCTGAACATTCCACACCCAAGAGGTCAGCCCTTTCTCCCTCTTACATTTACATTGTGCAACTTTGTGTATACTTCATATTTACTCATTTGGTTAAATGCTACACCGCTCCAGATAACTGGGAAACTGTTAGCTCCTTGAGGGTAGAGGCTATTTTGGTTTTTTTTTGCCTTTGTAGACTCAGAGCCCAGTACATAAGTGCTAGATGTTTACACTGAGGAAGAGCAGCTGGTGTTAGTAGTCAAATGGCACAAGTGGGGATTCAGAAATGAAATAGAGAAGAGGGGTTGATTTGGGCTGAGCTGATTTTTTGTGAGGCAAGAATAAAGGGCATAGATACTCAACAAGTACTTACTATATCCCTACTCATCGACATATGAACTATGTAACATTTCAGAGGGGAAGAAAGATGTGGGCAACAAATAACTGACAGAAAGCAATGCAATATATTGCCGTACAATAGGCATAAAGTACTACAGGAATTAGAGGAGGAATGATGACTTCCTGCTGGAATGATCAGGAGAGACTTCATGTTAAAGGGTGGGACTTTAAAGGATGAACAGGATTTCAAAATGGAGACAATGGGGAGGGTTCAAGGGAGAGATGGAGTCCGTGGTTAGATAGAAGGAACAGAATGAATAAAGGCACAAAAGAGGAAAAACATAAATGGTGTTCACATAATGGTGAGCAGTCAGGTTTGGTTAAAGCACGTGGAAAGTATAGTAGAGATAAAGCAGGTATGAAGTGGTGAAATGCTTGGATGTTAAACTTATGTGGTAATAAGAGAGACAGATTAAATGAAGGGAGGAAGGACTGGGGAGCTGGAGGTTCAGACAATTTAGGAAAGTTTTTGTAATAGTCTAGCTAGGAGACCAATCTAGGGCAGTAGCAATCAGAATGGAAAGGGATAGATGTAAGCAACAACATATTGAAAGAATCAACAGGATCTGATGACTAGGTAGAACATTAGCAAAGAAACAACTGAGGGCTCCAAAAGAAGGAAATTGGGAAATATTCAAAGGCCAGCTGCTGAAAAGGGGCTTCTAAATTATAGGCCCTGGACTGTTAGGTTGCTAGGATGACTGATATTGAAGAAGCAGCCCATGCTGCTGGGTACAGTGAAAAGAGTGTTAAATAGTGAGTTAGGAAACACTGAGGCTCATATCTTTCCTCTAACACCTATGACCCCTAGGACTGGGAGCAAAGTACTTTACCTGACTCTTAGTTCTTCATCTGTAAGAAGAGGATGATGAAAGTATTTAGTTCACAGAATTGTCAGGAAAATACACACAAATTGTCAGCTCTTATTGTGACTACAATCCCTTCCTTTTAAGTAAAAGCACAAGTTAGCCCAACCAAGACAGCAAAATTTTCAATAAATATACTTTTAAAGCATAGGCTAACTTCCCGTGAGAGGAGACAACAAAAAAATCAAGTTCAAGTTGAGGATATAATTAGTAGCAGCTACAAGACTACTATTCTGAGGATCAAATGTGATAACACACGTCAAGTGCACTGCAAACCTAAAATTGACACATAAACAATAGCTATTATTTGTTATTTTTATTACACCTACAAAATCACTTTTGTGGCCAATTTGGAGGCTACCAAAAATCAGAGACAAAACAAATGACAGCTGGACATGACAGGTCATGTTCTTGACAGTTTCTAAACACTTTATTTCAAGGAAAATGAAGAATAGGATTGAGAGGGTGGTAATGAACTCTTGAGACAAGCAAACAAATGGAAGAGACTTGAAACAACAAGGAGCTGGGGAGCACCAAATGCAGATGACTGGTGGTAAACCATAGGTGTTGAGTCCCCCAAGGACATTTGAGAGAATGGGCCTGAAGAGAGACATACTGGAAAGCAATAAATAAAAGCTATAAAAATTCAGCCTGAGTTTAAACTGGATCCTCAACCTGTCCCCTCCCCCCAACACGACTCTCGCCCTCTATAATTAGAGCTCAATCAGCTCGCCTTTTCCCTAACATTAGCACAAGTGCAATCACAGCAACAAAAGAGAGATCTTAAAGCCTTTCCACTCAGATAATGTACTTTGTAAGCAAGCCACCACATTTCCTCTGCATGAAGAACTGCCTTCCAGTTCTTCAATTACTTACTGGATATATTTTTAGTCTTCTGATGTTAGAGCAAATTACATTTTTAGTTGAGAAGGGTTTCTCACCACTCTGGGGATATGGTCTCTTCTTCCAACTTTATTTACACTGCCAATTTCGTTTGTAAGGACATGATCCATTTAGCAGATGAATATAATACTTCGCGTACTTCGTATGAAAAGATTAAGTGCCTAAAGTACACTAAGTGCAATTAAAATGAACACAAATATACTTTGAAAAAGTGTAAAATGCCATTTGGAGACAAGGAGGCATTATGATCATTAGTATGGTATTACTATGACTACATGTGTATGTATCATATGGAAGAAGTCACATTTATTAAGCACCTAATATGTTCAAAGTGTCCTGCTAGGCACTGTAGGAGATACAAAGCTTAGATGAAGTATTGCTTGCCTTCTTAATGGGTGGGGGCAGAGGCAGGAGGGAGGGAGAGAATTTGGAATTCAAAAAATTTTTAAATGAATGTTAAAAATAAATAAAATTTTTAACGGTTAGATAATAATAATTCACATTTATATGATGCTTCAGAACTCAGAATTCAATCCAATAGTTATTAAGTGCCCATTCTGTGTTAAATGCTGGGGATACAGGGAGTGAAACAAAACAGTTCTTGTCTTTGAAGAGCTTATACCTACAAAGTGGATCTAAAGTTATGCAAAGTAATTTTAAGAGGAAGACAGCACTAACAACTGGGGTGATTAGAAAAGGCCTCACATAACCATAGCTAACATTCATACAGTGCTTAAAAGTGTCCAGCTAAGCACTTTACAATCAGATGAGGATCTCATCTGATCCTCACCACAACTCTGGAAAGCAAATGCTATTAATACCCCCACTTTATAGATGAGGAAACTGAGGCAAACAGAGATCAAGTGACTTGCCCAGGGTCAAGCAGCTAGTAAGTGTCTGAGGCTGGATTTGAACTCAAGTCTTCCTGATTCCAGGCCCAGTGCTCTATCCACTTCAACACCTAGCTGCCAAAGAAGTGGCATCTGAGCTCTGCTTTGAAGGAAGTGAAGGATTATAATAGGGAGAGTTGACGACAGTGTACATTTTCAGATGAGTAGACCCATCTGTGCAAAGTTGCAGAGGAAGGTGATGGAATGTTATGTATAGACAACAACTAGCAAGCTCATCTGACTGGCCTGGAGGGCATATGAATGGGAGTAATATTAACTAATACTAGAAAGGTAAATGAGCCACACTGTGGAGGGCTTTTAAAGGCAGGCTATGGATTTTGTTTTTTATCCTAGAGGGAATAGGGAGCCACTGAGGAGTTCTGAGTAGGGGGCAGGGGCAGGTAACATGGTCAGGCAGAGATGAGAGGGTGCCAGAGGACCTCAGTTTAAATCTGGACTATGTTACTACCTGTGTGTGATTATGGGGAAGTCCCTTAACCCCTCTGTCTCAATTTCCTCATCTGTAAAATGAAGGTCCCTTCTAGCTCTCAATCTATAATTGTATCATCTTATTATTAGTGTGGCAGCTGTGTAGAGGAAGATGAATTGTAGAATGAAGAGATTAGAAGCAAGAAGACCGACTGGGAGGTTATAGCAACTGTTCAGGAGAAAGATGACACAGACAAAGTATGGTAGAGTCTGTGTCCGTAGAGAGAAGGGGACAGATACATGAGATACTGGACAGGGAGAATGGAGAAGACTTGTCATTTTATAGAGAAGAAAACTACGGTTCAAGATGGATTAATTCACTGAGAGTCATACAGTGAGGAAGGGTCAAAGCTGGTACTTCAACCCATGTATGTTCAGTGTTCTACCATGTCACACTGGACTCATCTCTGCCATCATGGAATTAAGATCTCATTGATGCTAGTATGAGTAGCAGAGTTCCTACAACATCCCATGTATAAAAGATATGTCCCCACCTATGGTTAGAATTTCTAGGTACTGAGACAAAAGGAAACTTGAGGTAGCTATGGGAGAAAATTAAACTACCACAGAGCCAGGAGCAGTGAAACTAGTGTTTTGGCCAAAATAATAGTAGTGAATATCCATAAAAGGTCTATAAGGGTGTGAATGTGGATAATGGCCTACCAGCACGGCCCATCCTTTCAAGCAATAGTCCAAAGTTGTGCTACTCACAAATTCTATAAAAATGTGATGACTTCTGTCCTCAGAATACCTCTGCCCACCAGAGGTCACTAACCCTCACATTACACTCAATAACCTTTCACAATTCACTATCTTGAATTTGCTTATAAAGGATCTATGAAGAGGGAGCATTTGTAGGAGTGAGAAGGGGAAATTAAATAGGTTATGCCCAGGATATAATGAAATAATCCTGCCCTAATGGAAACATGATGAATGTTAAGGTCTTTTTGTGTGTTCCTTAATCTATTAGAGGAGTTACTATTGATTGGATTATGTTTTAGATAGGTAGTTATATTCCCCATTTTTCCTCCATAGAATCACAGAATTTTTAGAGTCAGAAAGCATTTTAGTGATTGTCTCATTTAACTCTCTTATTTTATGGATGAGGAAACTGAGGCCCAGAGGGCTTAGGGGACATAGCTGGTTAGTGGCTAAGTGGGACTGGAACCTAAGCATCTTGCTTACCAGTACAATAACCTTTCCACTATCCCACACAGCTTTGATTTCTCACCCACTGGTCAGGATAGAATGAGTTGTACTGGCTTGCTAGAAAAATATGTTTAAAAGTAAGTGATTTTTAACTGAGCAGAAGGTGAAGGATTGGGAAATGTTAGGTGAGAGACCACCCTTCCAGTTCTAAATCCCATGCACCTAAGCCAGGTGTAGATGAGAGGGGACAGATGTATATGGGGGGACTAAAATAAGTACATTAATGATAAGGAACACATTGGTATGAAGACAAGTTCCCTTCAAAGCTTAGCTCAAGCACTACTTCCTTCACGAGGCCTTTCCTAATCACCTCCCATCTTTTTGAGTTCTCCCCTCACAGCCTCTAAAATCACTTTGTATGTATTTCATATTTACTGATCTGGGTACATGTTGTTTTCCCCAGTAGAATGAAAGCTCCTGAAGGCAGGGACTGCCAAATGGCAGCACCTAGCACAGTGCCTGCAAATAGGAGGCAGTGGATAAATGCTTCTGGAATCAAACTCAATCTCAACCATTATACTGCATTCCCTAGCCAGTGGCACTCTTATGCCTGACATTCCATAACATTCAACTAATTGTAAAAATAGGATTTTACTCTTTCAAACCATTTTCTTATCCACTCAATCTAAGAATGATGTGATTGTTAAAAACTCGACACGTACAATTTTAGGATAGCATAAAAGTAGGATAAAGTAGACAATATTTTATAATTTTTCATACAGGAGATGACCAGGATACCACATGAAGGAAAAGGAAACACAGAAAAAGGAAAAGGAACTAGGTTTTGAATGTGACTTTTTTGATATTCTGTATCGTTACTGTGGCAATGCATCCAAGAAGGAAGTAAGACTAGAAGAGATACAAAACTGGAGAAAGGAAATCAAGGAGACAAAAGTGAATTGAGGATTTACTATAAAGAAGGCATAGTTAAAATCATTGGAACATATCTCAACTAGAAGGTTCACAGATTTAGAACACAAATGCATCTTGGTAATTTAGCCCAAGCTCATTCTAAAGATGAGGAAACAGACCCAGAAAGGTAAAATGATTTACCCAGGGTCATACTAATGCCACTAGGTAATGGTACATTTGAGGCTAGAATCCAGGTCCCCTGACTCTTGGTCCAGTGTTCTTTCTTGGTAACATGTGAAAGCTAGGAGAAGATTTGAGAGAATTTAGGGTCATGGAGAATAAAGAAAGGTTTCAAGTTAAAGGGAAATTGAGGATCAGAAGATAAACGTGTCAGTTGTAGTTGAAAAGTCAAGTAGCATAAGAGCAGACTGAGCCTTTGGATATAGTTAAATAGTATAATTGATGTTGGACCAAATAAGAGAATTTTGTTCTCATCAGTCAAGATTTAAGTGATGCTTTGTGGATGGCCACAGCTGTTTTCCCTAAATAGAAAGCCAAAGGTCAAATTTTAAAGTGTTCCAGTTTCCATTAAACTTATGGACCTATAGTAGATTAATCCAAACCTTTCATTAAACTACCTGACAGATCTAGAGAGTAATCTCAATAATCTTGGATGTGAATAGGAAAAGCAAGGTAAGAAAGCTGTTCAAGGTAGATGGAGCCAAGTTAATCAATATCCTTTCTCTTGTGATGGGAGACAGTATGATGGGTGCAGATAGTAAGATAAGGGGGGAAGAGATTAATTACTAATGAGAAAGACTAGTTAGCAGAGGACATACAGTTGAGACAGCATTTGGTTAGCAGGGAGCTACAACAACGGGCAGCTTAAAAAAAACGACTTTAATTATTGACACCATTATTTTAGCTCTTTTGGGAGTGGGGGGAAAGCTGCTTCCAAACTGAAGTTAAGGCAGGATGAAAAATTCAGAAGCAAGAAATAGAGAAGCAAAAAAAGAAAAAAAACAACAAAAAAAAAAACTAGGATTAAGGGTGACTGAGATGGCAATAGAAAATGACTGGGATAATGTTTCAACACTCGATAAAGAAAAGGCTGGAAAAAGGAACAGAAACAGAGTAGGCTATTGAAGACTAGTAGTTTTAATGAGAATAGCTGACTTTGAGGCTTGGAAAGCACATTACCTATACTAGCTCAATGGAGCCCCATAACAACTTTGTGAGGTAGGTATTCCGGGTACTACTATCACTTCCATCTACAGATGAGGAAACTGAGGCTCATAAACTTGTCCAAGGTCAAATAATTATTGTGTCAAAAGAGAGATTTGAACTGGGATCTTCCTGACTCCAAACCCAGTACTCTATCTACTATTTGATTGGGCCATGCTTCCATAACCATTATCAGCCTCAAAGAGTTGCTTGATTATTTAAGGGTGGCAAAATGGTACAATGAAAAGAAAATTGGCTGAGGGTTTGAATCTTACTCACCACTGAGTGACTAAGGTCACTTAACCGTTTTGCTCCTCAGTGTCCTCATCTAGAAAATGAAGGGGCTGGACTACGTGACCTCTAAAGTTACTTCCAGTTCTAAATCCATGATGCTACAATGAATAATGCTGTGGTTAGGTGTCGTACAAAGAGTACAGAGCTAGACCCATGTCCTGGAATGAATCTGTAACCTAAGACAGGTAAGTAATAGAATAGAAAAAAATTAAACCCATATATGGAGTGACAGGTGTTTAGCAAATGTTTATTAAGAACCTACTACTTTGCCTTGTAAGGCATTGTGCTAGGCATTGGAGATACAAAAATCTTCATCAAGTCCCTACTTTCAAGAAGCTTATGTTTTTGTTTTTTCCAAAAGTGGCAAAAGCTTGATTCCTCTATGACACATAAGAGAGATTTATTTCCAAATACACTGGAAGTTGAAACAAAGTTACTTACTGCCAGTGTGACTTTGAGCAAGTTATGGGCTTTAGTTTCCTTGTCTCTACAAGGAGAGGGCTCAACTAGAGTTCTGAGGTCCCTTCAAGTTCTAAAGGCCATGATCCTACGAAATCCTTTGAAATAAATGGGACAGTACTGGGAACATAATAGGGGGTTAAAAAAACCTTTTTGAATTAAATATATTCTTAGTTGTTTCACAGTAAAGCTTTCTTATTTTTTCTTATTATTAAAACAGATTTTTAAAGAACATTCTCCCCATCCCTCCTACTCTTTTCTCTCTACTCCTCACCTCCAACCCACCCCCAATTCCTGGGCATATTCATAAATAATTAAGAGAGAGAAAATACTATTTCCAGTAATAGGCATTTGATGTTTGGTTACACATGTATTTTTGTACCTAATGTTTTAGGTACATGAAAGATATTAATACATGACACAAAAAGAAGTTTAAAGGTTAAAAGGAGACCTCCTGGACAGAAGTGAAACTATTATCCACATTAGCAACATCAGTTCTCAGGATATTTTAAAAGTATAATGTCCAGCTTCTTCTGTAAAACTTGTTTTTTGTCTAAACAAATGTAAAATTCTGTTTGATGTTCATCCCCCCCCCCATTTTGGATGAATAAGCAATTTAAAAGTTCAATGGAAACAAAGCAGTGCTATAAAGACTCAATCATTCCACCACTGCAAAGAGAACTCAAGTAGAAAGCAACACACTGCCCCTTGTTGCTCAGCTCTGTTACAAATCATTGTTTAATTCTCCTTGAAAATTTAGAAAAGTTGGACAGGGCTACTGCAGGGGAAAGTTATGAGAAAGGTAGAAGGAGACTGTGTAGATGTGAAATTCTCAACCTCTAAACTGAATTCAGACCAGCTACTTAAGTCAACGAATACAGAATGAATTTAATACGGGTAGAATGAAAGGTAGAATATATACTCTTTGAAGGTAGGCAATACATGCTCCATAAATTGAATTGAGACAATTAAATGAAACATGACATATAGACTTGTTTATTGAACATGCCTTATAATGATATCACCGAAGAAATAAAGAGAAAATTCTAACTAATTAGAGTTAGGAGGATCCTGACAGGTTAAATTGGACGTAAAAAGCAAACAAACAACGATCTCAAGAGGCCTATGTATTTGGTGTATTAATTGATGGTGTTCTTAAGTAAAACGTTTGTCCTTTTTTTCTCTTTTCCCTTCAATACTATGAAAATCAAAAATACAGAAGATGCAGATTATGACACAGGGAACAAAAGTAACTCCTGTTGTAGGCTTTCAGAGCCCTTGTGAGAGAGACTAGGCTATACATCATTCTACACACAGGGGTCACAATTTGACTTGAAGTATGATTAAATCTATGCCATGATGATATGCTATATAAAGACATTTTACTGTGTTCATATTGAAAATGCCAGGTTATTTTTCAGTGGGATGAAATAACCAAGTTATAGTAAAAATTTATACTACACTATTTCAACCCACTGAAGACAGTGAATACAGAAATTCAAATTTTATGATCGTTTATTATAAAACAATCCTCAGTGAGATACGTCAGTGGAATTGCTGCAATGTGGCTAAAACCAGGAGAAAAAACAAAAGCAGGGATCTGCTTAATATCATAAGGCTAATAAAATGTGTGGTTTACTTAATCATCTGACAGTGAATGAACAGGATCAAAGTAAAGTTGGCACCGAGACAGCATCCACATGGCACATTCTTTGTTTCAGGGCTTCAGTCTATCAGCTTTTGGGGAGAAAATATAAACCCCATTTATAATACATTTATAATGGAAGAATATTATTAGTTTTAATTTCCCAAACTGTCAAGATTTTTTGTATGAAGCCATAATATTAAAAAAGATGTCCAGACTCAAAAAAAAAATGCTGTCCAACTCTGATCCCTTCATACTCTGTAATAAGTACTAGTTTTTAACAGAATAAAAGCTGTTGAATCCCAACAGCTTCAGCAAAAGATCCACGGAACTGTTTTGAAGAAGGCTAGGTGAAAATAAAGGAAAAAGAATATGTTGAGAGGCAACAGAAATGATGTAGGGTGCAGGTTAAGTCAAGTAAACTAGAAACCAATTCAGAAAGAAGACACTAATTTCTTTTTCCCTATAGAATTTTCTTCTTTAAAAGGGGAAGGGGGGGGCACCCACGGGTTGTACTGTCACAAATAAGGTCACCTAACAGCTCGCTGTATTTATAGGTATGGGCTTTAAAAAGCTAGAGCGAGGACACCTAAGCATTAAATGACGACATATACAAAAACGAACTGCACCGTATCTAGTCATAATTTGAGTTGTTCAGCCAGTAAAGGACAAAAGGACCTAGCAAAAGCACTTGGCTTAAGGTTGCTGGAGCCCTCACCACCACCACCCCTCCTCCCAGCTCCTGAAAATTGGCTAGTATTTATTTCCCTGGTGGGGAAGACAAGAGATCTTTTCCCACTGCTGGCATCATTCTCTCCCACAGTTCTGCCCTCTCCATCCCTGAATTCTCGGCCACCCCTCGGAGGAGGCACCATCGCCCATCAGCGGCAGAGTTGGCCAGCGAGGGGTTCAAGGTGATGAGCTCGCGTGCATCCCTGGACCAGCGGGCGTCTGCTCGGGGAGGGGGGAAGGGCCGGGTGGGGTGGTTGCCCCCGCCCTCGCCCCCACCCCCACCCCATCCCCTCTCTCTTTTTCACGCCCGCCGCGGCGGCGGTTCGAAGCCCGGCAGCAGCCCCCTTCCTCGCCCTGCCTTCTCAGCCATCTCCGGGAGGAAGGGAGGAGGGAGGAAGGAAGGCGGGGTGGGGGCTGGGGGGGACCCTGGGGGTGAAGTTGCAAGCTCAGCCCGGGCGGCTCGCCCAGCCTCCGCGGATGTCCGAGATCGAGATCATCACAATGCCCCCGAGGCATGAGAAGCACCCGAGTCGCGGAGGGGAAAGGGCGGGAGTTGGTCGGGAGCCGCACGCACTCGCTAGCTCGCTCGCTCACTCACCTTCCTCTTCTAACTCTAATTTCTCCAGCATGCCGGCTTCAGCGGTTCCTGGGGCTGCTGCTGCTGCAACTGCTGCTGCCGCCGCGGCCGCTGCTACAGCCGCCTGAGGAGGAGGAGGAGGGGAGAGAGGAGAAGGATCAGCATTCAGACCCAGGCTGGAGGAAGTCCCGGGTACCTGCCGCGGCCGCCCGGCGGGGACTCGAGGTGGGCTGGACGGCGGGGAGGGGGCGGTGGGGGAGGGCCGCGGCCGGGGCTCGGCCTGACAGGGCTCGATTTCTCCGGTCTCACCCGCCGGGGCCGGGTCAGGGAGGAGCTCCGGTGCTCGGGCCCTCCCCCGAACCCCGCCCCCGCCCCTGAGGGCGGAGCCGGGGAACCGGCGGCACCTCCCCGCCAGGCTCTCCGACTCGGTACTGCTGTTGCTGCCGCCGCTGCCGCCACCGCCCCGTCGCGGAAACGGGGTTCTAGGGACCCGCCCCCCGTCGGGACAACCCACCTCCCTCCTCCCCTCCCCTCCGCGAGCCTCCTCCGGCTGGCGCAGCCGGGTCTCCTCACCGCGGGGAATCCCCCCTCCCCCGGAGCCCTGAGGGTCGCTCCGCGCCGCCGCAGGTACCCGGGGCCACCAACGGAGACTTCACACCCGCTTCCTCCCCGGCCTCCCTCGCTCCGGGCTTCTGCCCTCTCCAGTTCCCCTCCCTCCGCTCCCCCCGCCCTCCCCCGGGTGGAACGGTCCGCTTTGCTGCAGTGGTCTCAGCCTCCCCCCCCCCCCCCCCCCTTTTGGCTCCTCCCCGGGGGGGGGGGGGGAAGGGGGGGGGGGGGGGGGGGGAAAGGGGGGGGGGGGGGGGGATTATGTTTGGGTGAGTGATTTTTTTGGAGGGGGCGGAGGTGGAGAGAAGGCGGAGGAAGGGCCGTGGCACGGGGCAGTGCTGACTTGGTCGGACCGCGTCGCCGCGCTGGCCTCTTCCATTTGGCCGGTCCTTCCGCAACCCCTCCTCCGCCAGGCAGGGGCTGGCGCTGTCGTAGGAGGGAGAGCGAGCGAGCGAACCAGAGCCCCTTTCTTACCACTACTCCCCCTTTCTTGCTTCTCGCCCGCGGGTGGTACGGTCCGGTAGGTTTAAGCTCCCTTGGTATCGGGCCAAACCATTTGCGGGGGGGGGGAGCAGGAGGTTACAGTGATGGAGTAGTAGGGAGGCCTTCGAAAGGGGAGGAGGGATAGTCTCTAAAAGGAGGGTTGGGAGGGTTACTGCTGTCAGAGCTGGGAGGGGGAAGACTTTTGCATTTTCTACCATTTCTTTGGAACGGACACCCCAAACTCTTTCCACTGCCCCTACCCACCCCAAATTTCCATCCCCATCAACCCTACATTTCCTCCCAGAACTGACCACGCTGAAAGATCTATGAACCGAGCTCCCCCAGCCCCCAGCCCCGCACCTCTTCCCACTCCCCTTTTTACTCAGCCTGTAGCCTTCCAATCCTCCACTCCCACCCCCAGCCAAGTCCCGAGGGGACCAAATCCATAGTGGCGAGGCCTCTTGGGACCTGGGAGTTTGAAAGTGGGCCCGAGCCTTAGTCTCGCTAACAAATCTAAATCTGGCCAGGCCACGCCTGTTACCCTGCATCTGCAGGATTTGAGGCCAAGTGGAGTTGGCAGGCATCGATGCTGCTGCATGAGTAGCTGGAAAAGCTGGGGTGGGCGAGGAAAAAGGGAAGCAAGCTACCCCAGTGGAAACCCCCGTGTGTGTGACCTGCCCATTTCTCGCCCATAGACAATATGTCTTGTCTTCTTTGCTGAATTCAGGGACCCTTCCCCTGATTCGAGGAGCTGTCACTGTTCCTGGCCTCTCTCCAGCCCTCAGAACCAGTTACATGTAATCACTGTGGGCATCCTTGCTGGGGAGGGGGAGAGAAGGGAAGAGTAATTGGGGGATTTAAATGAATCAGGTCTTACAGTTCCTTAAGACATTAAGAGCAACTTTTTTTTCTTGTCTATTTCTGAGTCAGTAAGGCAACTGGCTGTTAAGTGCCTACTATGTGCCAGATACTGTGTCTGCTCTGAAGGAGTTCACCAACCTAAGGGGCAGACCACACTCAAACAACTATATACAAACAAGATATACAAGATAATTGGAGTAGTCTCAGAGGGAAGGCTCCAAGGTTAAAGAAGATGGGATTTCAGATGAGACCTGAAAGAAGTCAGAGAAACGAAGAGGCTGGAGATGACACATAGAATGAAGTACAGACTGAGAAAATGTTTGGAGTCTGGAAAAGGAGTGGTGGAATTGTCTTGTTCAAGAAACAGCAAGGATGCCACTATCACTGCATCAGAGTTATGGAGTGAGGAGTAAGGTGTAAGGAGACAGGAAAGGTAGGAAGAAGCCAGTTTACCAAGGGCTTTAAAAGTCAAAGAGGATGTTATATTTGATCCTAGAGGTAAGGGAACCACTGGAGTTGAATGAATATGGGGCAGTTTCCTCTGCCCATAGTTTACACCCATTTCTTGGCTCCTTATGCCCTCCTTTCAGAAAAGGAGTAAGATGAAAAGAGTGATAAGTTGAAATTTTTATAGGATATCTTTGTAAAGTTTATATACACAAAAGAAAAGATGCATCTGAAATCTGTTTTTCTGCTCATTGTAAAACTTCCTCTAGAGCAGTAGTTTTTGAAGTGTAGATACAGAAATGACTGAAGGCAGCATCTTACATGCTAAAGGATAGGTTTGTTGTTGTAATACAAGTGAAACATACCCCTGGATATGTCAGAGAATTCCCCCCAAGAGAACCAGAGAGAACCAATGTGATGGGGAGATACCAAGCTTTATAGGGGGAAACAACAGAACTTATCCAGTTTATAGTGGATTCCAAGATAAGCCCTCTGCTGTGATGGAAGGGATGGAGGCGCCTTGTTCAAATAGCAATAGGCTGGATCTGGGAACAGAAGGGACCTCTGAGTTCATGCAGTCCAACCCCTTCTTTTCCAAAGGAAACTGAGGTTCAGAGAGGTTGTGATTTGCCCAGGGTCATACAGGTAATAAGGAGCAGAGCTCAGGTACTGTGACTCCAAATTCAGTGTGTCTCTCCAATAGCTTCTACAGCAAAAGTCTGGTTTTATTGGATTGTGGAGAAATGGTGAGGGTAGAGTCGAATAAGCCTGAGACTAAAGCATGGGTGGAAATGACTAAAAATGATAATGAAGTTATTACATCAGGGAACTCTAAGGCATTATTAGCCATGGAAGCTACACATGTGATGATTCTTTGGCTGTTAAAGGAGCTGGAGAATCAATTGTATTCTAACATAGCAAAATGCAGTATTATAAAATATAGAAAGGGGTTTAAAAGTTAAGAGGCAGCAAATTTAGTCAAAAAATTATTTTAAGACTATGCAGACACAAGGGTACAAGTTCTTTTTACTTCTTAAGCTTAAAGAAAAATCTTAAAATAACTGATGCAAGGAAGTACAATCATCTCTAAATTATTTAGAGGCTACTTATCCAGTATATAGAATATCAAGGCGCTTCTCCTTCCTGTTGCCTTCCCTTGCGCTGTTTCATTGGCTTAGTTAGACATGTCTTCCAGATGGTGGAAATGCAAAAAGGAAGCAGGTGAAATCAAGCCAGTTCACCTGGGAAAGGTGTGTGTGCCCTGTGCTTATTATTAGCAAATCCTTTTAGATAGGATTTCTTATCTTTTTTGTTTTTGTTTATTCCTGGACCCCTGTGGCTATGTAGTGAAGCCTATGGACCCCTCAGAATAATGTTTTTAAATGATTAAAAATGTATAAGATTACAAAGGAAACTAGTTGAAATACAATTAACAATTTTTTTTAAATGCATGGGCCCCAAAGTTAAGAACTCTTGTTTAAATAAATGCTTGATTTAGAGTCTTATTGGGTGAGTTGAAGCTTAGTAATTTAAATGAAGTTTGATGACTATCACATTTCATTTATGGCCCCCCTTCCCCATTACTAGTAATATTCAAAATGAAACTAGCTACTTACCCATAAACCATTGAGAGCTTTACATAGTGGGGCTGTGATGCCTTAACACCTGACTGGCAGCAAGCAGTCCAGTTTTAGGAGCCTGTGGCAAAGTTACTAACTCATGATTTCTCACTCTGGCATTGATACTAGTGTGGAACTGGGATTCTAGGCCTGTCTTATTTTAGTGTATGTACTTCTAGAGAGCTTGACTTCTAGAGAGCTTGACTGCAGTAGACTATAGGTGTTCCCACCCTGAAAGACCACATAAAAAAGTGCTTTCATATAGGAAACCTTTGGTGCAGTTTTTAGGTACAGCAGTGGAAAGCACTTGCTCCACTTGCTATAATCAATTAATATAGAAATATTTCTATCAGACTATCCCAACTCCCCCCTTTTACCCACCTGTTGAGCTTCCCTGAATTCTGCTTTGTATATCTTCATGAACCTCCTCGCTTTTGATAGCTTCATTTATCTCCTGCATTTGCATCACCCTCTTCTGAGTCTTCTCAAAAGATTATAAAAAGTTTAGCCCTGTCCTAACTCCAGGAGGAACATCTTCAAAGCATTCAGACTCTATGCTTGAGCTCTTCTCTTATGGCTGTGAGAATAAAGCAATGCCTTGATCCAAGCAAGAACTCAAGAGTAGTGGGTTAATTTGTGGAATGAACTGTCAAAAGTTCCACCACTGGATCATAGAGATAGAGCTGGAAGGGTCCTTGTACGTCATCTAAGCCACTTTCATCTTTTTTAACAGATGATACCTGAGGCCCAGAGAGCTGAAGGGACTTGCCCAAGGGTCCCATAACCAGTAAATGTCCAAAGTGGGGTTTAAACCCAGGTCCCTCTGATGTGCAATTAATTATTCTTTCCACCACATTACCTCTTTGCATCACCACCCAAAGACCTCAGCTTCTACTACTGAGGAAAAAAGTCAGTAATTTTTATTGACGATATTATGGAAAATGCTCCTTTGTCAGATTCACAAAACCTTGCAAAGTTAAAAATGTGTTGTGCTAATGAACACTTTTTATCTTTACCATAATAATTGGGGAAAATGACATGGCCTTCATTTTGCTTCCCTTCCAAGTTATCATTTTAAATGCCACAAAAGAACAGCCTTTCTTTTAAAACTTGCTGTAATCTCTTTATAATAGGCAATTATCTTACAGTACATTTTCAGACAGAGTGGCAACCTGTTCCTACAGCTCAGCAAGTTCCTGAAAACCTGTTTCTAAGGAAGTGACAGGTAAATAAGAAAAAAAAAAAGTGGGGAAAATGGATTAAACTAGATAAGTCCATTTTTTTTTCTGGATTAATTGTGTTCCAGTTAATATCTAACAATCTTAAAAGGTAAAGCCTTTACATTATTAAGAACACAATATGATTAGCAAGGGACTCGTAGATGTTTACTATTGGTAGTAATACGACAGACATCACTTAAAAAGAGCCAAGCATGATTTTGTCATTCAAGCTATGGCCCTAAATTCCCTTTCTGGGCTTGAGAAACACTTCACTTTCCTCTGATGACTGACTCCATCTTGTACTCAGGATGATACTATTTGGCTTAAAAGAAGTTGTTGCTTTCTTGTTAGCAAGATAAATTAAGCTGTTCTCTGTGCTGAACACACTACTATATAGATACTCTGGGGAACATAACAAATATCAGACATGGTTGCTACCCTCCAGGAATTTATAGTCTCAGGGAGACCAAGTCTTTGCCCATGAAACAACCTACAGATACATTTATAGAGCGGTTTAAGTGGAAATGAATACAGGATGAACTTTGTACTATCTATGTGTTGACAGTGTACTGAGTAGAGGCTTGAACAGTCAGGCAGTCATTTGGAGAATGCTTTGAAAGTCAGGGCTGGGTGTAAACTGGTAGAGATGGAGGGGGGCATTTTATATGAACAGTAAGGTATATACAGAGGCAAGAAAATGTGTTTTTATAAGTTATGTGCATAGAGCAAGCAGATGAGCTCGATGAGTGGAAGGAAGTATTGTCGTTGATTACTGAAAAGTGAGGTTCAGGACATGATTTAGTTGGTATAAGGTCTAGGAAGCCCAATTAAAGAATCTGTAGCTCAGTCTTATGTGTAGGGAAATAGATGTCTGATGGAGGCAAAGATGTTAGGAAAGGGTTTTTGGTTATTCTGCAGAAGTTGGAGACCTTTGAGAGACCATTTAAACTGTTATGAAGTGGTGATGGGTGGTGCCCGGGGAAAGGATTTTGTCAGAACAGAATAGGTGGGGACATTTGGTAATAGACTCAGTAGAGAAAGTGGAGGAGGAAGAAGAGTTGAAGCTGACTTGTGAACCCCAGTGACCAGGATCTGGATAATTTTTGTAATGAGGGAAATTATTCAAGGGTGTCTGTTCATGGTGATGGGAAGGCTCAATGTGCAACATTTCAATGCTCCTATGTTGATGGGGATAGTGGACTTGTAGTGGCAGAAGAGTTGGAGTCAGGAAGACCTGGAGTTCCGGCTCTGCCTCAAAGGCTTGCTGGCTGGGCGACTCTGAGCAAGGTGTTTAATGGAACACCCCTAAGCAGTCCTCTGAGACAAGTTGTAGGGAAGTTTCTGATCATTGGGAGAGGAAGTTTCTCACTGGGAGCTTTCTACACTGATGAAATGGTATTGCTGACTTAAAAAAAAAAAAACCACATTGATGGGATATGCCAGAGAGAAGTCTTTTGATGATGAGATCTGGGGGTAGGGAAGCAAGAAAAGACCTCAGAGTAGTTTTAATAGAATGATGAAGATGCAAGAAAAGAGCACTGAATGGGCATGGTTCAAATCTCAGCCCTAGAATTTCTCAGTTCTGACAGTCTCTGAATGGAGGATGGATAAGCATTTGGTAAAAAATACAGAAAGGCTTCCTGTTCAGTGCCAGTTGTACTAAATGACCAAGTTGCTTCATTTCATTGGGCTGTAAAGCCCTTCTCATAAAAAGAAGGGTTAAATTAAATACCCTTTCAGATCTTAAGAGCCTGCGCTACATATGTTACATAGTAGTAAAGTGAAGGCAGCAGGGCTAACCTGCCTATTTATAAAATTTGTACAATTTTAGAGCTCAAAAAGGTTTTAAAGATCATCCAAGGTGACCACACATTTTATAAGTGAACCCTGTTAGGGGCAGATCTGGGAATAAATTGGTGGTCTCCTGACTCATATTGGTCCAGAGCTCTTTCCATTCCTATTATGTAGATTCAGATCAGGCTAAGCCTTTTACACAATTTAAAAGCAGAATTTTGCCTCAAAATTACTTCTAAAGAATAAAATTATCCCATCTAAGATTAAAAGATTCCTCCCCCACAAACAAGGTTGATGATGTTTTCCAATTGAAATAATTGTCATGGGGCTTTCAGAACACTTTGGCTAGACTTTATGTAGTGATACACAACTTTTCAGTGTGTCTAATGTGAAGATTAGTTTGTGTGTATATATATATGTATATATATATATACATATATATATATATTTTTTTCATTAGACTTTTGATTTCATTGGTGTCAAGAACTCCTCGAGCGAAAACTCCCTCTACCAATGTAGATCTGCAACTGTTCTTTCTTCGCTATAAAGTCTTAAAGAGTTACTCAGAGAGCACTGAGAAGTTAAGTGATTTGCCCAGGCTCACATAACTAGTATGTGTCAGAGGCAGGACTTGAAAGTAGGTTTTCCTGACTTGGAGGCCACCTATCCATCCACTGCAACATTTTTTTTTAGGACATTTTCATATGTCGAAGCTCTGAAAATTAGCTGAGGAAGAACAGAAGGACTAAATGAAACCTAATGTTTCTGTATTCCATGAAACATTCATCAATTTGAGGACTGTGTTCTTTTAAATAGGGTAGTGATTTCCCAAGGAAACAGGGATGGGGGAATGGGGGTAATTTTAAGGTGTGAATTAAATTTAATTTCAATCTTAAAGACCAATTATTTATACATATCTTAGTTTTTAATATAAATTGAATACCATGGAGATGCCCCTTAAAAATACCTAATGGTAGTTTTGGGCAATAGAAACCTTTGTGAAGTTTCCATATTATTTTGAAACAGCAAATGTCTGAGCTTAGTCTTTCTGTACAAGGATTTCAGTTGAAAGTGATTTTTTTTTTAATGTGAGTAATAACCAGTTAAAAATAGATGCATACGACCAAATTGCTGATGTGAGGACACCCTTAAATATAGCCAATGAAGTCTTTATGGAAGGAAAGGAAAGCCAGTAAATGGAGGTTGACAGGATAACAAAAGGAGTAAAAATGTGAATGTAAATAAGATTCAAAAGCTTTGTCATGGAACTTTGTTATCTATGCCCTTTGCCACCTGCTCTTTCTTACTCTATTTTTTTTTCTTATAAAAAATCAAGACTGTGTTTTTAACTTTGCTGAAAAGAATGCAGTAGAACAATCAGATTTCTTTTGATTGCATTGCTTATTTTTAATGGCCTTAAACATGGTTTGTGACTTTTTTATAGCCAATTAAAAAACTATTTAAATATTCCCAGAATCAAAGATTGTTATTCTATTTAACCCCTTACTAACTTTGTCTCATGTTGCTTAATATTAACAACAATATTTAGTGATTTTCAAAGTTAATTAATTGAGAACCCAGGAAAAATAATCCATATTTCCTATATGAGAGAAACATAAAAGTGAGGAGTAGAATGGCTGCCTTGGGAGGTAGGGGACTTCTGAAGATCTTCAAGTATAGACTGGGTGACCATTTGTTGGATGCTGTAGAAGGGATCCTTGCCTACCAAAATTATTAAAGGAATATAAATATATTTATATATAAAACTAAATGTATAAACGGAATAACTGGCCTCTTTCTACTCTGAGATACTGTGGTTCTGTTATACAATAAAGGAGCTTCAGCAGAAGTTGTTTTTAAAAAAACCCAACTAACTAAAATGCAGCCTGACAATCCTGAGTCTTTTTAGGCTTTAAAAGAAAAATAACAATCATTTTTAAACTAAGATAACTTTGAGTTATCAAACGAGATAATATTTGAAATGCTTGGCAGACTTTAGAGTGCTATGTAAGTGCTAGCTATTATTATCATTGTTATGTGTAGAAAGGAGGGATAAGTCTGGAGGTAATCAGAGAACCTCAATTTAATCCAAAATCCCCTTTTTGTTTTAGAGCCTGAATTGAAGCTCAGTTTCCAGGATAGCCTAGGTTATATGCATGAAGAGCACTAATGCAGAAGGATTTTTCCCAGTTCCTTAATATTCTATCAGAGCTTTAAACTTAGTGCATCAAAATAAAAATATATTTTACCTGGCCTAATAGTTGTCACTGCACAACTTCTTAGGTGATCCCTTAAGTTTCAGATTAAGATTAAATCCCTTGTCTTCTCAAAGCCTCAGTTTCCTTATTTATAAAGCGCTGGCTCTCTCAAGGACTGTTGTGAGCAAAGTGCTTTCTAATGCTTATGTGACTATAGAAATATAAATTAATTGTGATCACCATGTAAAACTCTTGATTTTAGATCATAAAATAAGATTCTGTATTTATACTGGAAAATTCTCACAATTGAAATCAAGAAACTGAGTCCCATACTAGAATCTTGATTAAAAACAAATACCTCAAAATCCTCCATCTTATATTCAGTTTATTGGAAAATTAATTAAACATTTTGTCCATCATATCAAATCTCATGTACCCAGTGGCTATGTTAAGCGAGGCTGTGTTTAAGGTAGTATACAATGGGAACCTTTTTGTAATTCTCATGTTGGGACACTGAATTAAGGCATGGGTTATAGGAAATTATTGTATTAGTCTTTTATATTATGTGGTTACCTTTTGGGGCATATGAAAAGTAATATTTTATATTTTATATAGTGCTTTAAGATTTGGAAGGTGCTATTATTTGAATTTTACAACAAAACTTTTGAGGTTTGTTGCTTGTATTATTATCCCCATTTTACAGATAAGGAAACTGAGGCTCAGGTAAATGACTTGCCTGTGATCACAAATGGGAAGTTAGAAGTCACTGACAGGATTTGAAGCCAGGTCTACTTCATGACTCCAGTCCAGCACCTGTCCACTATACATACAAATCAGTGTAAAAGCAAATTATGTTATAATAGGATATTACTACTTTAATGACAAAAGATGGCCCTGCATTTCAACACTGCTATTTGGAGAGGAAAAGACTGACTCAAGTCCTTTGGGTATTGCTCAGGAAATAAGCAGACAGAGAATTGTAACTTTATTGTCTGCCAGTAACATGGAGTGACTAACATTTGCTATTTCCTTGGGCATACTCCTTTAGAAAAGAAGACAAATGTATTAGTTTATACCCTTGAAGACTGCAAAAGAAGATACATCGGGAGGCAGTCTTAACTCCCACCAGCCTTTGCACCACCATCTGGGTAGAAGACGAGGGGCCAGTGCAGGCAAACAAACCATAAACCAATCCTGGTTCTTCTCTTTTTCCTTCTTAAGATCATTAAAATTTGATAGACCACCATATAAAATAAAAATTATCTGTGGACAGACTATCAGGGTTGCTAACTTTACCATTAAAAAAAAAAGTCTGCCCATAATGCCAAAACTGTGTGTCTACTGTTTATTGCTGTCAGCCAAAGGGCTGTGATTCTCTTTTTCTTTTCCAGTGCTGTATACAGACTGTTTTTGACCATGGCAGCGATGAAGCGTAAACGAGTTGTGCTTACAATCCAGGAAAAGCTGGAAATCATTGAAAAACTGGAAAAAGGTGGTAACACAAGGCAGCTTTCTATCATGTATGGAATTGGTGAACAGACCGTTCGTGACTTAAAAAAGAGAAAGGCACAGCTACTTTCCTATGCAAGTAGCTCAGGCTCTGCAACACTTCTGGCTAGACGCAAGTCTATGAAGCAGTCTACCTACAAGGAGCTAGATAGAGCAATGTTGGAATGGTTTAATCAGCAGAGAGCTGAAGGAACTCCAGTGTCTGGGATAATTTGTGCAAAACAAGCAAAGGCTTTTTTTAATGCGTTAGGAATGGAAGGGGACTTTAATGCCTCTACTGGTTGGCTTACCAGGTTTAAGCAGAGGCATGGGATTAGAGAGCTAAATTACCAAGGTGAGAAATCAAGCGGTGATCAGTCAGCTGCTGCTGATTTTCGGGAAGATTTTGAGGAATTTACGGAAAGTGAAAGGTTGCAGCCAGAGCAGATCTACAATGCTGATGAAACTGGGCTTTACTGGAAATCCTTACCGGCAAGGACATTGGCTTTTGAGAATGAACATCCTATTCCAAGCCATAAACTCAGTAGAGAGAGACTAACTGTGTTGTGTTGCGTAAATGCAACTGGTTCTCACAAGTTGAAACTGTGTGTTGTTGGGAAAGCAGAACATCTGCATTTGCTTCGAGAAGCCAATCCATTAAATATGCCCATTGATTGTTTTAACCACAAAGAAGCGTGGATGGACTGCACCATTTTCAAAGAATGGTTTGATAAGAAATTTGTTCCCCAGGTCCGGGAGCACTTACTCTCTAAAGGCCTTCCAGAAAGAGCCGTCCTACTTTTAGATTATGCACCCTCCAAACCCAGTGAAGGTCTTCTCAAGTCTGAGGATGGCAACATCTTTGTGAAATATTTGCCGCCAAACGTGGCCGCTCTAATTCAGCCTATGGACCAGGGGGTGATAGCATGCATGAAGCGACACTACCGAACGGGATTATTAAGAAAGCACGTGCAAGAGGGGCATGACATGAAATCCTTTGGGACCACCCTGACCGCTCAGGACGCTATCACTCAAGCGGTCAGAGCGTGGAACTTAGTGAAGCCGGTCACAATCGTACGATCGTGGCGCAAAATCATTTCTGACCCAGATGAAGAAGGGATTCCATCAGCCGGCTTCCTGGTGCACGGGCAGCAGCAGCAGCCCAGAGGTCACAAAAAGAGCCGTGCTGCGCGCGCGGAAGAGAGGCGAGGGATCCGCTACCACGAAGCAGGCAACCAGTCACCGGCTGACAACGAGACGATGACAAGCGCTGAAGAAATCAAAGTGGAACCGAGCGACAGTGAAGGAGATGAGCGAGAACTGATCCCAGAGGGTCACATTAGCCACGGTGCTGCGTTAAGCTATGTGGAGATCCTGCTTGATTATCTGGAGCAGCAAGAGGACTCACTCGTGACCGACAAACTAGTCCTCCACCGACTACGCACAACGATAAGGAAGAAAGAAGACGAGTCGATGGGACGAGTAACAGTCACTGATTTTTTGACCAATAAATAAGGCCGGGCCTTGATTTTCTCATCTGTAAAATGAGGGGTTTGGACTAAATGGTCTCAAGGGTCCCTTCCTGCTCAGTTTTGTGACCTTTAGGATCTGCCGCCGTCCTCTTGGAGCTGAGACTGATTTATGACCTTGTTCTGTGCTTGTTTATGGAAGGTAAATATACTAACTATGTATGTGTTTGTAGCTCAAAATACTTATATTTTGTGCAAGGTGGCCTATTTTTAAATGGGTCTCCTTTCATTATTTATGTTTTTGCTTTATCTCAGCACTCTCTGCCATCCCTTTTGCCTGTGCCCTACATTTCTCAGGATAATTAAGAATTTGTTTTCTTACATTAAAGTTCTATGACATGTAAATTCCAGTTCACGCTAAGTCCTGGAAATGGTGGGTGGCAAAGATGAGCCATCAATCATTCCGTGAAGACAGGGGCTCAGAGGCATCTCTTAAATCCCTTGGTTTGCTTCCACCACCTTATAATAAAGATGACAGTTATTCATGTTGGTTGTAAGTTGTTCCTTATGCTAGAGTTGTTCTTTGCTAGTGTGCAGAACTCATTGTACTTCATAATAAATATCCCAGCATGGCTAAAGAGGTAGCATGTAACATTAATGCATACAGTAAATGACTAGTGATAACCATACTCATCCAGGTCTGATAATTTGTGCTCGGGGAGTGGTAAAGAAAATTTGGTTTTATTTTATTGTCAGGGTACCACAAGGTAGGAGAGTGAAACAGATTGTACCACACCTGACCCATGGGTGGGCACTGTTATCACTGTCACTGAGGTCCATTTTATAAAGTGTCTTGTGGAAGCAATGGAGGTAACAGGGACTCTAGCTGGGAAGCCCTGGTCCCCATTTTGAGGACTTTGTAACATAAAGGAATCTTTATTTTGGTTATTTCCTTCTGTTGCCCACTACAAAGAGTAGTAGGTGGGTTTTGTCTTTGTATTAGGACTTTATGAATGGATATGTTTTTATTTTTTTCTTAGGTGTGTCAGAAGGGACTAGTAGGGAGGTTCATTCGCTATGATGGGAACAAGGGAACAAATAATCATGCTGATAACTCACCAGAATCCCAGTGCTCTGAAGTATGGGTGGCTGAATATGTTGGCATCTAGCTACTCTTAAAAACAACCCTTTATGAGCCACAAATCAACAACATGGGGCATGGAGGGGATGGAGGAGGAACAGTTAAGGAGGTGAAAAAGCTGTCCCTTGACTTTCTTCTTCCCATTATTCAAATCACAAACTCATTGGTGGAGGCAAAGGTTAGGGGTGTTTGAAGAACTAAAAACAGCTCAGAAAGGTGTGGCTTCTGGGGGTTGCTGGTTTCATGTGAGTATCCTATAAGCACTTCAGTTAAAGTGCTTAAACTCTTAATAAGCACTTAAGTCTTTAGTCATTGCTTTTTTGATGTTTGGTACATTAGAAATTGACTCTAAGCTATTAGTGTCTTAGTGGCAAAGTCTTGTATCACTTTTCCAGTTTATTGTGTTAGACTGAGCATTCTTATTCTATAATTTGAGTGGTATGAAGTGATAATTAAATGCTGTATGACTACTCAATCCTGGGAACTTTGTGAAAATTAGACTTACTTCGTGACTCTATCCCAGTGAATAAATTTGTAAATAAAAAAGTAATTGAGGACCTTTTCAGATGCATATGATGTGTGTTTTTTAAAATTAAATGCAAAGAAAATGAGGCAAATGGAATAGATCAATCAATAAACATTTATTAAGGGCCTACTATGTGCTAAGTGCTGGATTAGAGATATTTGATGAGACACAGCCTGTATTTATGCATTATAATATATCAGCCCAGATGGAGTCAGAAACGTGGTAGGAAACTTGATCTCTGTGTTAATTCACAGAACAATCATTGGCTGACGTGCATAAATCATATTAGTTTTTTACTCTGTGTGGCTCCTGAGATAACCTTTACTGCATTATATACTTTAACTTTCATGTCTACAAATAAATATGCCTGAGGATGAGCAGCTGTCACTTGTTACCCAACTATAAACATGCAGTGCTGTTTGGATTGTATACTAAGCTGCAAATATTGAAGAAACAAGCAAACAAAAGAAAAAGCCATTGCAACACACCTCCTTGTCTGAAACTGGGCTACCATTACAAGAAATATTGAAATGACCCTGTGTTAATAGGAGTTCATTGCCTTCTTGGAGAGATATCAAAGGAGGCTTGTTCTAAACAATTCAACAATTCAATAGCTAACCTTTGCCCATAAAGGCAACACTATTAACACTAGTGTTATGATGTGTCCCAGTTGTACAAGCATATATTGGTACTTCACCAGTAAAAATTAATGCTTTTCTAAGTACACTGAGTGAGGAAGAATCCTGGATCTGAGCTGAAGGAATTCCCATCTAAATGCAAATCAAGGAAACCCCATCTTGAATGCATGAGCAGTTCATATGTGGTCATTTCTCCACTGTTTAATGTTCAGCACTAAAAATACATTTTCATATAACTGTGGTGTTAGTGGAACACCCTTAATCAGAATTTACCAATGTAATTTTTTCTGAAGACATTATATTGGATGGAAAACCACTGAAGGCTTAAACATTATTGGCCCTTTAGGAACTTCATTTTTCTTGACCTAAAAAATTGAAAAAAATGAAATGGACAAAAGGGAGATGACTTGGAATGGAATACATTATGAAATTATATCTATCACACAGGGCTCAGAAACCTTTTATTTGTTGAGAGCCACCGATCCATGAACAAGGGGCTAACCTCCCTATAGTTCCATAAGTAAAAAGCAACTTAGATTGTTTTTTGAAATTGAATACATAAAACCATCCTGCCTAATTTACTTTAAAAATTTAAGAACAGGGAGCACAGCTCTGTTTAGTGCTGTTGTTCAGTTGTATCCAACTTCACGACCCCATTTGGGATTTTCTTGGCAAAGATACTGGAGTGGTTTGCCATTTCCTTCTCCAGCTCATTTTACAGATGAGGAAACTAAGGCAAATAGGGTTAAGTGACTTCCTCAGGGTCACACAGCTAGTAAATGTCTGAGGCCAGATTTGAAATTAGGTTTTCCTGACTCCAGGCACAGTACTCTATTCAATAAATAGTGATAAATAAATTGGAGACTGGGGCAAGAAGGTGTGGCATCAGAAGCAGATTGAATGCTGGTTTCTTAAGTTCACAAATAGGAAAGCCACAAACAGAAATATATAAATCATTATTATTTTCTCTCTTTGGAGAAAAGAAAAGAAAATATAGAAATAGCTTTAATATTAGCAACAAATGTTCTTGCTCTGAGAAGCAAAGATGTAACTAACCTTGCTCTTTGGGGGAAAATAGCTCCTCTTACATTTAAGTTTTTAAAAGGGATAAAACTGCCAGAATTTAAAAGTCATATAACAGTTTTTAATTCCTATCTAAAATTTGCATATATAAGGAGGGGAAGTACCTTCATGAAGTACTCTCTGCATCTTGTGGCCTTCGAAAGTACCACTAGTATTGATAGTTGAGCTGTATTTTTCCAACTGCAAGGATAAATGGGAGTTACTGGTTCTTGCTTCAGGGCCAGATTCAGCTCATGCCTATTCATACCTGTCCTAGTCTTTATAGCTTCTATAACATTTCCTGGTTGGTCTAAATTCTTCAACCTTAAAATTTTTCTTCAAAATTTAGAGGTAGGAACTTCACTGTGGCAAGAGTTAAGAAATAGTGTTCTCTTTAGAACAGGTTGAACACTTGATAGTTTTGGTGTAATTTTCCTAAAGATCACATGTTGAGCCTCTCTTCATCTCTGTCCCCTTAAATATGTTTTAAATATGTATGGGTAAATAGGAAATACTTAAAGGCAAGTTTATGAATGAAATTCATAGTTATAATTCTATCCCATCTGATGTTATGCTGCATCTTATACATGTCAGGATTTTGACTCCTAGATTATTGATTATTTATTCAAGTCACTGAAAGGTTTATTTATCAATAATTCTCCCCCTGCTGCTCATAAAACTTTTCATCTTTGCATGGTCTCCTTAGAAGGGCTAATGAAATTTACAAATTATTTTGACCAGTGTATCTTTAATGACTGATTAATATTAATTGTATTAATTTGTTGATAATTAATATATTGTGAATATTACTTTTATGTCAGAATCTGTTGCATAATTAGCAAAAGAGCTCTAGTTCCTTGTTAAACTAGTCTCTAACTTAATTTTCTTTGTGAAGAATATGTTTGCAGGGAAATGATGATTCATTACAATCTACAGAGTGGGTAGGATATAGTTGTTTGTATATATGTGTCCAGGCAAAGCCACCCTGAAAATCATGAGTCCTTGGGAACATTTTAAATTGTCTGGCCCTTGCCCCTGAACTATTCATAACACTTATTTTTTCATAATTTGAGTTGCCCAGACTAGCTAAAAAGAACTAACTCCACTCACAACAGAAATGCAAAAGACTTTGGGGAAACTGGATACAAATGAAGAGAATCAAGTTACTTGAGATTATTGATTTGTCATGACTCTCTTGGCTTCAGTTTACTCAACTGTAAAGTGAAGAGCTGGGATCAAGTGATTTCTGAAGTCTCTTTAGCTCTTACGTTCTTAGAATTCTTCCTCCCTCTGCTAGATGTGATATGTGTTAGCCTGGCAGAGCAAATTTTATGATAGCCACAGTAGCTGTGTCAATGGAATAAAAAAAAAATCAAGCCCACGCAAACATTTACTAGTTTATCCGAGATATATCAGGGTAATTGCAATGTTTCATCTGGCTGAAGGAAACATTAGTAGCATAAACAAGCAATATTTATGTTCCTTCTCTCAAATATCCCTTGGCTACAGAGAAAACTGAAGAAATCAAGAAAATTTTACTAGACTGAGCCTCATGAGGGCAGAAACTATGCCTTGTGTATTTCCCCACAGCACAAGTAATACTTAATTGATTTGCTGAAGTGAATTCAATCATCTTGGAAATGCTTTTGGAGGGCTATAAAAGGTAACATCAAAGACTCTTAGAAACTACATCTATGTGGATAAGCATATACACAGTACTCAACAAGTTGTTGTTCAGTTGTGTCCTACTCTTTGTGATCCCATTTGGGGTTTTCTTGGCAAAGATATTGGAGTGGTTTGCCATTTCCTTCTCCAGCTCATTTTACACATGAGGAAACTAAGGCAAACAGGGTTAAGAGACCTGCCCAGGGTCACAGCTACTAAGTGTGTGAGTCCAGATTTGAACTCAGGAAGATGAGTCTGCCTGACCCCAGGCTTGGCACTATCCACTGTACCACCTAGTTCCTGTACCCCACAAGTTATTAAGTGCTTAATAAATATTTGCTGACTGACTGCTTTCAGAGGCTCTGAGGAAACTTTTAATTATTGATTCATTTGTGTAATTTCTGTTTTTCCAGAGCTTTTGCTAGATGGGACATTAAGGTCATTCAGAACCAGTTGGAAGTTGTCAGTAAACTTTGAAAAAGGGTTGACAGAAATTATTGATTAAGGCACCTCTGACTTGGAATGAATGAATAAAAAAGTGTAAATTTTAAATGGATAAACCAAAAAATAAACCCCTTGGAAGAGAAAATGTAAAATGTTAAGAGCTGTGTTTGATGACTTTAAAGCAAGGGTTCTTAATTTTTTTTGTGGGTCATGGACCTCTTTGGTGAAGTCTAAAGACCCCTTCTCAGAAGAATACTATTAAATGCATAAAATTCATAGGTCATTTATGCTGAATGCCAATTACGTTGAAATGCTATTATTGATTTTTTTTTAAGCAAGTTCACAAACCTTAGGTGAAAAACCTCCGCTTTAAATAATGGCAGAACTAGTTTCCCTAAGGGCTTCTCATATGTTCCACTGGTATCTCTGAAATTCTGGAGGAGGCTCAGAAGAAATGGGGGAGGATTCCCTTTGGACAACTTAAGACAGAATAAGTGCCAACAAATGACTTGTACTTTCAAGCTGATCCATGCCCCTTGGCAGGGCGAGTCATTCTCCCGAAGGCTCTGTCCCACCAGATATTTCACCTTCGGTTCTCTCCCTCCCCTATCCCTCTCCTTTTCTTGGTTTTCTACCCATCTCTCCATGTCCCCAAATTCCCTGAGGGGCTGGCTCATTCTCTCCCTTTATACAGGATGTAAGCTCTACTAATGGGATGGCATTGACTTCTCTAGAAACTGCAGGCTCCCCACAGCTCAGATTTACCAGCTCCGTACTGAATTAATGCATGGTGTAGAGGAAATCTGCATTGATTTTGGTATTCAGTCAGATGCTGTCTGGCTCATTAAAGTCTCCACATTGAGTCTGTTTTGAAAAGCAAGATCTGAAAGACACTATGTTCCTTCTCTCCTCTTTTCTGCTCTTAAAACTACATAATGCCTTACATTTGCAGATAGTGTCTAACTTTTTCAAGTGCTTTATCTTTGTTCATCCTGGCTTTGCTACTTACTACCTGTGTGACCCTGGGCAAGTCATTTAACATCTCATGGCCTCAGTTTCTTCATTTGCAAAATGTGGGAGGGACCAAATGATGTCTAAGGGCCCTTTTAGCTCAAATCTATGAGCCTAGCATTTTTACACTGATCTTGTGAGACAGGTCTGGAAGTTACCATTTATGTTTTCCAGATAAGGAAACTGGCACAAAACTTGTGTTAAACAGGGAACAGGTTACACAAGTAGTTAATAGAAGAGTTAAGACTAGAACCCAGGTCTTCTAATTCCCAGTATCGGGTTCTCCCCTCTAGAACAGGGCTTATTAACTGGGGTCTGTGGACTTGGTTTTTAAAAATATTTTGATAACTGCATTTCAATATAGTTGGTTTCCTTTACAATCCTATGTATTTTATTTTATCCATTTATAAACACTATTCTGATTTATCCATTTAAAAGCATTATTCTGATTTTATACCTTTAAAAATATTATTCTGATCTATCTTGCCCTACAGGAAAATTGAAGGGGATAAGAGAAGGGGAGGAGAGAGAGAAGGGAGGGCAGCTTAGGGGAAGGGGTATTCAGAATGAATGCCATCTTGGGATGGGGGGAGGGACGAGATGGGGAGAAAATTTGGAACTCAAAATCTTGTGGAAGTGAATGTTGAAAACTAAAAATAAGTAAATTAATAAAAATATTATTCTTGGGGCAACTAGGTGGCACAGTGGATAGAGCATCGGCCCTGAAGTCAGGAGGACCTGAAGTTCAACTCCAGCCTCAGACCCAAACACTTGACACTTACTAGCTGTGTGACCCTGGGCAAGTCACTTAACCCCAATTGCCTAAATAAATAAATAAAAATATTATTCTGCAAAGGGTCCAAAAATATCACCAGGCTGCCCAAAGATCCATGACATACGCACAAAAGGGTTAAGAACCCTTGCCTTTTAATATACTGTGCTGACATGATGAGACACATGACCTCCAAATTGGCCCGTGCAGCTAAAGAAGAAGCTAAAGAAGCTAAACAGAACACCAAAATTTTCAAAGATGGATATTTCCAATAACAATAGAATCTGTTAAGTGTTATAAGTTCAAAATCTTTTTGGCCCTCATTTAAAATGTTCAGTTGGTGTACTCAATCATAATCTATTTCACTAAGTATGAGTAATCAGTGGCATTCTGATCAATGTGATGTCTCAACAAATGAGAAAATCACTTAGCATTCACTACACATTTCACTGAGAACTTGTCAATACAAGAGACACGGGGAGAAGACATGATCACCTTGTTGTGAAAGAACTTAAATATAATAACTATAGTGACCTACCAACAGTAGTATGTAACCCTGAGAAGCTGACTAACCTATCTCTCCAACAGTAGCACAAGGCCACCAGAAACTCTGGGCTATATGAGATGAAAAAGTTTATAATGAATCCCAAAATGATCATAACATAGTCAAGGAAAGCCAGTTTAACTGGATCCATGGTGGTTGCTGGTGATAGGTAAGTAAAGCCACCATGGTTTGGAAATCTAAATTCCTTACCTTGATTTTGAATCCTCCTTCTCAACTATTATGCTTAATACGGGGCTATGTGCTTTATGAGTGCTTAAAAATCAGTGGAACTCAACTATCTAATAAGCAGCCAGTCTGTAAAGAGAAGGGCAAGACTTTATTTAAGCTTTTCCTCCAATAATCTGTATACAGAACCACTATGGCAGAAGTCCTCAAAATGGGAGTCACCAAGAGTCCTTCAGGGGTATTATGATACTAAGGTATTTTAATTTCTAACATAGTAAATTATGATTGATATAACTTATACAGCCAACAGCTCTTTGGGAGGTCCTCAATTTTTAAGAGTGTAAAAAGGGTCAAAAAGTTTGAGAACCACATGCTCAAAGCCTTCATTTCTCTTGTCTTCCTCTGGGTCTCTGGATGTTCAATAGAGGCAGATCATTTTACAAGTTAGGCACCTGAGGCAGGGAGGTTCAATAGCTTCTCCTGGAGCTCAGTTATTCTGGGAAGCAGAACAGACAAGGTCTCCTGAGGCCTCATTCACTGCTCATACCTGGAGACAATACCATGTCTCTCAATTGTGCAAAAAGTGCACTTATTCCTGGTCTGTCTACCCAGTTCTTTTCTGCACATCCTCTAATGACTTCAACAGAGCAGGCAAAGGGGAAGAATGCCAATTATCATAGCCCTTTTGACAGCTAAGAGAATGGATATCCTTTGCTTGGCTCTTCAACACAAAGATAACACTTTTCTAAACACTGCCAGTGATGATAACTAATTCCAATATGAATTACTTTTACCAGAGCTGATTTCCCAGCTCTAGCTCCTTGACCTATTGCAAATCTTTTCCATTCACAACTGGACACAAAATCTATTTTTAAGGTGTCTAATCTGTTGTGAATAAAAGGCAACTTAGCTGGTTTGAGGCCATTTCTGGGCATCTGGCTTTAGTTAAAGCAATGCGTCTGAATAGATTAATATAAAATAGTATATATTAAAATGCTGTACAACACTGACTAATCATGAAGCATTTGTACATTTTTAAAATGTTTTGTCATCTTTTTTTGTTTCTGATTCCAAATACAACTGTGGAGACAGTTTGGTGGTTTTCTCCCAGTTCAGCCGTGGAAACCAAAGGATCACAGGATCAGATGTAGAGCTGGAAGAGATCTCAGGGCCCATCCAGTTCAACCCCCTCATTTTACTGATGGGTAAACTGAGGCCCAAGGAGGCTAAATGACTTGGGCAAGGTGACAGATAACCAAGCTATGAAAAGAAGTAGCCCTGGAGATTCTAGTTAGTTCATTGCTCACTGATGCATGCTGCCTTGGCATATGAAAGACAAAGCACTTTCCTGTCAGTCCCAAATGTCCAGCTTGCTTTCTTATAAGGCTCACTGCTGCACTCATCGTATAGTACACATCAACCTTGTAAGTATAGTGTCAATGTCCCTCATTTTAATTCAGTGTACAGAATTTCAAGCTTATAGATGATGATAAAGTAGGAAATGGGTTTCACATGAATAGAAGCCTAAAAATTAAGAAACTTTTATGATAAGTACATGTTATGTCAGAATGAAATTCCTGTTGGCAAATGTACAGCCTTGCTCTTTTGGACAGTGTAAATCCATGACACTAAAGGTCTGAGAGCAGCAAAGGGATCTTCAGACACATAATAAAATCCTTTGGGTCTGAGGAGTGTGGCAGGGTAGGCATGGGCATAGTTAACAGCATCTGAGAAATCAGGAAGAGTTCTGACCATTCTTTTAGTAGCCACCAGATGATTTCAACTCAAACTATTATTAGAGGATTTTTTCCCTTGTGGGAATTTACCTCTTATTTTATTTTTTTGCAAGGCAATCAGGGTTAAGTGACTTGCCCAGGATAACATAGCTAGTGAGTATCATGTGTCTGAGGTCACATTTGAACTCAGGTCCTCCTGACTCCAGGGCCAGTGCTCTATCCACTGCGCCACCTAGCTGCCCCTACCTCTTATTTTAGAATGCAAATCAACGAGCCTATATTATTTCCTTTATAGAAATTCATTTGATAGCCAAGTTTGCTAGAATATAGCCATTCTAAAAAGTGGGTGTAGGGGAAGGAGGGAGGTAACCTGTGCCTCAAATATATATCTGACAATTTTTCAGGAAGTTCACATTTAAAAAAAAAAAAAAAGAAATCAACAGTGTCTTTTCAACTTAGCCATCACAAGTGTCTCATCCTGGATAATTAGATGAATGCCTATTAACAAGATATATAGATATGTGTGTGTGTATATATATATATATATATATAAAAACTTATATGTGTATATACATATGTATATACGTGTATGTATGGATATCTATACATGTATAGCTATAGATACAGAGATATAGGTTCCCATACCCATATCTGTATCTATATTTATTCTTAGACTGTTGATTACCTCATCTAAATTAGATAGTAAACTCAGTGGGAGCAAGCTTCTTTAAGTGGTGTAATCTCATTCTAAAATCACCTAGGATCCAACAATGCATTCTGGGATATGTGATAAGCAACGACTGAAAATAATTATCATACTTTCATAGGATTTAGAACTGGAAGATGTTAGAGATTATTTAGTTCAGCTTCTTCATTTTACAGATTGTGAATCAGACAGGGATGTTAAGTGACTTACTCATTATCTCATGTCTAGGTAGAGGCAGGCCAGCCCAAGACATCTGACTGACTTCTCGTCACATAGCATAAGCAACGATTGCTCATGGCACCTTGCCTTTCCTTCCTTTTGTTTACGCTGGGAAGTTCAACCTGAATATATTTTGGGCTCTCTAAGCTCTGAAGACTCTTTCCCTGAACAGGAATTAAGGATTCAGCTCCTTAACAGAAGGGTCATGAACCCACATAATTTTACTAGACCTGAAAAAGCCCTCAACAGTAGTGAGAATAGGACTGTGAGACTTGATGTCCTTTTGTCTAGACATAATTCATATGAGCCTGAGAGAGCCACAATATCAGCTCTCCCCTCACTATCCTCTGCTGGTCCCCCACCCCCCACCCCACAACTGCTACCCCTACCAACCCCATAATTGTACTTACTGAGCAGTCCACTAAAGACAATACATGTGTTCTCAGTGACCTCTGGGTTTATGGATTAGGTTGAAAATATATGTGTTCTGTGAATACATACACAACTCACTCCAACTAGTGCAAGATTTTCATGTTCACTCTATGCTGTGTTTGTGAGATGAATGAGGAGGGGAGATAAAGGAAGGAGGAAAGGTTTTTGGTTGGACCTAAGATCTCTGGGCAGCAGAGACTGGTGTAATGGTGATGATGATGATGATAGTAAAAGGTAGCATTTATGTAGCACTTTAAGGTTTGCAAAATGTTAACTCATTTGATCCTCACAACAACCCTGTGAGGTAGATGCAATTATCATTCCCATTTGATAGATGAGGAAACTGAGACACAAAAAAGTTATGTGGCTTGCTGAGGGTCATAAGGCTAGTCAGTATCTGATCTTCCTGAGTCTAAATCCTCTGCTTTAACTGCATGACCTGGATGCCAATAAATATTGAAATGAACAAGACTATGGCATCACATGGGTAAGCAACTTCTGGGAAGAAGAGAATAGCCATACCCACCAACTGCCAGCCAACAGCCACTCACAGGGCACCATCCTGGCTAAGACAGTGTGGGGCACCCTGGGGGAGAGAAAGGAGGCAGCATGTGCCTCATCACCAGCTCCTCCTCCCTGACCACCATCTCCTTTCAGACCCCAATGGAGGCAGCCCACAACCCTGAACCCAGAAGCTTCAGGAATGGCAATGCTTCCTGTCCAGTGCCTGCTGCAGCCATCATCCTAGGATGCAGCCTGGCAATAGCCCCTACCTAAACATAAAAAACAAGAAACAAAAAACTATTGCTACCAAAAGCTTTGACACTGTCAAATGGCTCAACATCAGAAACTGATAGGATTTTATCCGTGGAAGTGACTTTAAATAAGAGGTTTTGCCTTCTGCTTTGCTGCCACACCCTAAAGACCATGAGACCTTTCTAACTGACTTTTAGCTGAAACCTTGCATGTCTGTCATCTCCCCCATTACAGCATGAGCTCCTTGAGAGCAGGGATCATCTCACTTTTTTATTTGTATCACCAGACAATTGGGGATACAAATAGAAAAAAAGCTCCTGGTTCATGGGACTTTTCATTTCCACTAGCAATGGAGATACTTGCTACTATCCTCTCAAGTTGAATTTGGCCAAGATTGAATTCATCTTCTTATCCCTCAAACCAGCTCTCCTTCCCAACCTCCTTATTACCATCAGTGGCTTGTTCCCAGTCTCAAAATGGTAGGCATATTTGACTCTTCCTTCTCCTTTCTCTCTCACATCCAGCTATTCATTCAATCCTGTTTATCCTCCCTTTACAAGTTCTCTTACCTTTCTGTTCCCATTGCCTTCACGCTAAATTCAAGTCTCCATCATTTCATGCCCAAATTACCACAATGTTCTCAACAGTCTCCTTGCTTCTGCTCTCTCCCTCATCCAATCTATCCTTCACGCAGCTATCAGATTAATCTTCTTCAGACACTGCCACGTGACGTATTGCTTCAAAGCTGGCTCCACTCTATCTTTATCACCTTATCTCCCTCTGTTTCCCAAAATGAACCCTCTACTACAGTCAGTTCCCTCTTCTCACTGCCTCAACATGTCAGGCTTATTCCTCACTCTGAGTCTTTGCTGCTGCTCTTATTAGGAATGGCAGTGCTCTTCCTTCATCCTTGTGATCCTTCAAGATTCTGCTCAGATTTCTTTTCCTTCATAAGCCTTTCCGAGACTAGTTCAGCCCATAGTGACCTCACTTTCTTCCTTGGAGCTCCTATACCACACATTTCTACATATTACTTGTTTGGCACAACCATATGGCACTTTGCATTGTGACTTAATTGTTTTACGTGTCTATATCTTGTCTCCCCAACCACACTGTAAGCTTCCTCAAGGGGAAGGATCCTATTTTCTTCTCTTGTTATCTTACCACCTCCCTCTCTACCTGCCAGGTATATTTTAGGAAAAGTAGGTGTTTAATTAATACTTGCTGAATAAATGGCTATTGTATTATCCTCTTTGCATGGCAAATGAATCTTCATTTGCACCAGAACTGGACAGCTGAATTAAGTCAAGCCAACCCAGATGGACCATAGGGATTTTTTTTTAAGTGCTGCTAGCCTCAGGAGTAAAGTTATTTGGCTGTGCCAGAGTTCTATTGAACATGAACTCAGCTAACAGTGACAGGTAATGGCAAAATTGGCAGTGTGGAAAGAATGTTGGACTTGGGAGTCAGTGGATCTGAGTTCAAATCCCAGCTTTGCTACTTACCAACTTGGGCAGGTCACTTAACCTCTTTGGGACTCAAATTTCTCATCTATAAAATAAAACTCGACTTAATTTTGAACTACATGGCCTCTAAAATCCCTTCTAACTTACCTTTCCTAAAGTACCACACCTGGCCTGGTAGAGAGGGAGGTGATGAGATGACAAGAGAAGAAGACAGGATCCTTCCCCTTAAAGAGCTTGCAGTGTGGTTGGGGAGACAAGATGTACGCACATGAAACAATTGAGTCACAATGCAGAATACCATATGGTTGTGCCAAACAAGTAACATGGAGAAATATTACTGGAACTCAAAGGGAAAAAGTTAGGTCCCTATGGGCTGTACTAGTCAGGAGGACTGGGCCTAGAATCAGGAAGACTTGACACTTAGAAGACCTGAGACACTTACAAGCTATGTGATCTGGGTAAGTCCCTTCACCCGTTTGCCTCAGTTTCCTCACCTGTAAAATGGGGATAATAATAGCATCTACTACCCAGGGCTATCAGAAGGATCAAATGAGATAATAATTACATAGCGCTTAGCATAGTGCCTGGTACATAGTAGGTGTTATATAAATGCTAGTTGTTATTATTGTTGTTGCTATCCCATGATAAGAGCTGCTAGGTGGCACAGTGGAGAGAGCTCTGGGCCTGCAGTCAGGAACCACCTGAGTTCAAATCTAGCCTGAGATACTAACTGGCTAGGTGACTCTTAAAACCACTCTCTGCCTCAGTTTCCTCAACTGAAAAATGGGGATAATAAAAGCACCTACCTCATAGGGTTGTTGTAAGGATCAAATGAGATATCTGTAAAGCACTTAACACAGTGCTTGTCACATAGTAGGCACTTAATAAATACTTGTTCCCTTCCCCTCCCCACTATATACTATCATTTGAACAATTAAGCATATTCTATCAAACTATCACACCATCTGTTTCATGCATGTATCCGTCTTGGTTACCCAACAGTAGTATAAGCCCTGTGTTCCACTATACTCTGGCCTCGTCTGAAGTGTTGTGTCCAGTTCTGGGCACCAAGGTTTGAAGGACATTACTAAGCTGGGGTACACTGAGAGAAGGGCCACTGGCATGGTGAAGGGCCTTGGGCCCGCGTCATTCAAGTATTACTCAAATGAGCTGGGCATGATTAGCTTGAAGAAGAGACATGAAGGGAGAACCTGATCTCTCTCTCTAAGAAGGCCTGTTATGTGGAGGATTTGTTCCGTTTGGTATCAGAGGGCAGAGCTCAAAGCAACAAGGGCAAGTTGAAAAGAGGCTCATTTGACATGAAAAAACCCTTTCTTATAGTTGGAGCTATCCCAGAGTAGAATGGCATGTCCCCAGAGGGCTGGGACCCCCTCCTTGGAGGTCTTCAAGCAGAGGCAAGTGGCCATTTGTTGGGTATATCATAACATAGAATCCTTTTGTGTATGAGTTGATCAAGATGGCTGGAGAGTTTCCTTCCATCTCTCAAATTCCATGATTTCATGTCTTCTTGCACATACAGGGCAGAGCACCTGACAGGTGCAAATGATAAGATGCTGAATTCTACCTGTCCTGCTTTCAACTATACTCAAAAAAATCAGTGTTTCCAAAGTATTACCCCCAAAAGGTCTTAACCAGCGACCCTTTAAATGACAGGTGCTTATTTGCAAGGGATTTTCATTATCATCATTCAGGATAAAATCCATTCAGCATCCACTCAGCCTTTGGCCCTTTCACCACAGTCCCTGAAGGGTCAGGCCAAGCCAGAGCAGCCTGGAAAAGGTAACTGGTTTTATTCTGTGTACTCTTGGGCTTGGCCTCTGCCCATAGTATCCTCCACCTGGAATCCCAAGAAAGAGTACCCAACTTACTGTTGTGGAGGTAGCATATGGAGCCGATGCTGCAGAGGGAGGCTTGGCTGAACTCTGGAAGGAGGGCAGGCAGAACCTCTGGCCTGTGTCCGGGGGAGAAGAGGAGGCATAAATTCGAGTTTCTAATCTCTCAGGTTCATTTTTGTAGGATTCCAGAGGAAAAGTGTGCTGCTTGATCACTTGGGTAGGGGTTGATGGTGAAGACGAAAGGCCGGAGGCTGTGGAGGAGAAATAACAAGGTGCCATTAGAAATCTGGCCTTGACTGAATCAGGCAAATGGTAAAATCTGTGCTTTCCTCAGGGCTGGTGGCCTATATCAAAGTCTTTGTTTCCAGAACAAAAATTCCGCAGAGGACTCATGATTTCTGCCCTCACCATTCACCTGAAGTAAGAGGGTTCCTTCTGGATGCCCTTCTCCTATGTCATCTATCCTCACGAAGTCATTGTGTTTCTCTCATACCTAACCAACACATTTTTGAGCCCCCCCCCTTTTTTTTGGTGAGGCAATCAGGGTTAAGTGACTTGCCCAAGGTCACACAGCTAGTACATGTCAAGTGTTTGGTTTGAGGCCGGATTTGAACTCAGGTCCTCCTTACTTCAGGGCCGGTGCTCTATCCACTGCGCCACCTCGCTGCCCCTGAGTCCCTTTTCTTTGCAGGATGCTATAGGGCATATACAGAAGTGTCATGATGCTCTATCTGCATGGTGCTTATTTGAGGAGACCCCGTCTCTACACATGAAAGTTAAATAATGATGAGTACGATAGCAATACTAGATAATAAGTGAAGAGCTGTTTTAGATGCTAACTGTTAGGACTAAGTGAGTAGTACAGACAATAAATGCTACTCAGTTTGGGGGACACAGAGAATTTTGTGAACTGGAGTGACAAGGGAAGGCTTCATGTGGGAGGTATGACTTGTACTGGGCCTTCAATGATGGGCAGAATTGCACAGGTGAAAAGGAGAGGGAAGGAACTATACATGGAGCGCAAGCATGGACATGAGAGTGAATGAACACAAAGGCTGTTCTGCAAACAGTGAGAGTTGGCTAAACCAGAAGCATTCTGTAGGGGAGCAGACTAGAAAAGTGGGTTAGAGCCAGATTGTGGATGGTTCTGAAGGCCAAGCTATCTCTAACTCCCTGATTTCAAGGAATGTTTTCCCTTACTCACAGATAACTTTCAGACGACTGAGGAAATGGTATAGTTTAATAGAAAGAACCGTAAAGTCCCCAGTTTGGGTTGACTTTTGTTTTTGTCTTTTGTGCCTAGCATGGTGCTTGACAGAGTAGGCCCTTAATAAATGTTTGCTGAATGAATGAATGGTCCCATCTCCACCTTCAAACAGCTTTGTAACCTCAGACAAATCAAAATCTCTCTGTATCTCAGTTCTTAGTTTTTTTATTTACAATAATGAGGGGATTCGATGAGATCAGGGGTTTGTGATTTTCTTTGTGTCATGGACCTCTTTGGCAGTCTGGTGAAGTCCATGGAACCTTTTTCAGAATTATTTTTAAACACATAAAATAAAATACGTAGAAATTACAAAGGAAATCATTTATATTGAAATATAGTTATCAAAACATATAATGTAGAAAGATTAAATTCATATACTCCAGGTTAAAAACATAAACCAGATGATCTTTTTTGGTTTGCTCCAACTTCAAGATTTTCCCATGCAAATCCTGCATTTTCTAGCCCCTTTACTTTTACTAACACTGTTCCTGATGTCTGGAGTAACCCTCCCTCTGGGAGGGACCAAAACCTAGGTCTCCTGAATCCTAACTCTATCACTTGTTAGAGAGTATTGCATGTTTAGAGTTGAGGAAGATGAGGCAGAATGGTTAACATCTGACCTGTTTAATTGGTTTTTTTTTTTCTGGCCTTTTACTTTATTGAAAAGATCATGGACATAGAATATATAGAACTCCCTCAACCACTCTATCATTCTTTATTTTTTTTTCATTTTTTAAAATTACTTTATTTTGAATTATCAACAATTACTTCCATAAACTTTCGAGTTTTAAATTTTTCTCTCCTTCCTTCCCCAAGATGGCATGCAATCTGATATAGGCTATACATGACTTCTTTAATTGTTAAATGGTTAACACCTGACTTCCATTAATCAATACTCTTTGGGTCCAAATAATAGACCTAACTACAAGCCCCTTTTAATTGTCTCTTTAACATTTATCATGAGCCTCAGTTCAAATGTGGGCCTTTGCTTTTCTGATACTCTTCTTGAACGACCATGCTATTCTCATTTAACTTCCGTCTCTGTCACTCTCATCTATTCATGCTCACTTAACGTGTCTCTCTTGTACATGCCCTTTTAAAGCAAGAGTCCTTCCCATGAATCCCCTGTTCACCCACATCAGTGTCTTTGGGAACTCTCCCGCTTACTAACTCATCACAAGAAATTCCCCCGCCTGCCTCACGGGAGTTTTGTTCTTCACACCCTCTTACTGGTGTTCTTGAGCTAACTTCACCCTTGGAGTCTCAGGCCATAGGGTTGTATTTATTCCACCTCTGGACTCTTTGAAATTCACTCTCCTAAAACTGGCAATATTGTCAGTACAGGAAGGAAGCATGGCAGGGCATGGAGGGAGAAGGGAACGAAGGTGGTTATGCCTATGGCTTTTTTTCTGATTATACTGGCCGAGCTCACTGCCCCATTTTCTTAAGATACGATTCCTACTTTGAATCTCCAAGCTACCTCAGAAAAAGCTCCTGTCTACTTGGTAGGTCCAGGGAGAAAGGGTCTGAGAAACTCATCCTTGTTAAGGTCTTAATAATTGGTAACAAAGATATTATCCTTTCAAAAGAAATTTGAATTTTAGCACTGGTTGATGTTTTGGTACCCCAAAGGAATAATACTGTAATGATGGAAATACAGGAATCTGAGATAAATATAGGGGATGTATTTGGGGGCAGGGAGCCTCTCCTTATACCTCTCAAATCATAACCTGTAAGAAGTCACCTACTGTACATAAGGGACGGCATTCCTACTTAGAGCAATGCTTGAATTTTATGGTAGAATGTTAGAGCAGAAAGGGATCTTAGAAATCAATGTAGTCTAAGCCCTTTTATTTTATAGATGGGAAGTTGAGGCCCAGAGAAAGGAAGTAAATTGTCCAAGGTCACAAAGTCAGTTGGTGGCAAAGCCAGGACTAGAACTCAGGTCTCTTGACTCTCCATCTTAGACATGTACCTTTCCTGAATATTAGGTATTTTTCATGGACCCAAAAACTAATTTCTAAAAGGAAATTGAATACACACATATGCATATATATAATGCACAAACACACACACAAAGTCAGGGGTGTGAGTGCTTCTGTGTGCCTATGTGTGTACATGTGTGTATGCATGTGTGCATATGCGTGTGTGTGTGTGTGTGTGTGTGTGTGTGTGCGCGTGAAAAATCAACTCTCAAAGGCCTGGTCAGATGTTCAGTTCTTGAGCCAAGATAACTAGGCTTTTCTGAAATGTTGTTGCTAACAACAGAAATGCTGCCTTAGGAAACAATGGTGACTGAATGGGAATGAAGGTTGGATTGGTGCTTGTGAGCCTTTTAGGGTAATTTTTTACTGCGTTTGGGATTGCATAATATAGAGGGAAAGAAACGATCCTGGCATATTCAATCCCCTTTAACTATTTCAAATAAAACTTTTTTTTTCTCAACAAAACTTGAGGAAAATGGTCAACTTCTTTCCCTCCCTCCCTCCCCACCCTCCTGCTCTTTGACCTTGGTCCCAAGCTGTTCAGCGGATGTTGGGCACTTATGTGGGAGACCCTGAATTTAGAGCCAGAAGGAGAGTAAAATCAAGTCTCCGTTTTCAGGAAGCCTACAGCTTAGTTACGGAGATGAGACAAGAAAGACAAACAAAGCAAAATAAAACATATAAGGTGGTATGTGATATGAGGCCGTAGTTGTACAGGAGTTTGAAGGGGATAGAAGGGAAGATAGGGATGGATGGCAGTGGTCCAGGAAGCCTTCAAGGAAGAAGCATTTGAGTCAGGGCCCTGATTCCCTTAAAAATAGATATGTCAATTCTTTTTTAAAAATGTTTTATTTATATTCTTAAAAAACAAACAAACAAACAACCAATGACTATCCATCCCTTCACCCAATAAAAACGTCCCTTACAGAAAAAAAAAGGGGGGGACAGTTAAAACAAAATCAAAATACTGGTCATATCTCTTTTTTTTTTTTAGAATTTTTTTTCTTTTTTATATGAGGCAATTGGGGTTAAGTGACTTGTCCAGGGTCACACAGCTAGTAAGTATCAAGTATCTGGTCTGAGACCGCATTTGAATTCAGGTCCTCCTGACTCCAGGGCCGATGCTCTATCCATTGTGCCACCTAGCTGCCCCTGGCCACATCTAACAATGAATGTCTGCCTTGTTTTCACCTGTTTTCCACCACCTCCCTATCAAGAGGTGGGAGACACGCTTTATCATTAATCAAAGATGTCAAATTGATTATTGATCAGAGTTCTGAAGTTGATTTCTTTTACACCACTGCAATCATTGTACAAATAATTCTCTTGGCTCTTCATTTATACAAGTCTTCTCAAGGTTCTCTGTATTTTTCATATTCATCCTTTCTTATAGCACAATAATATCCCATTACATTCATATACCACAATGTATGTGCCTCTCTTTCTAAAGCCCTATCTAGATAGGACAAAGTATACTATGTCAACAGTAACCCAAGAAGGTACTGTTCTAAGGGAGGCCTATTTCCTTTTTCTGCAGAGAATGCTTTTTCTTTTTTCTTTTGTCCTGTAATGGTTCATTTTAGGAACAGGGCTGTAAAGCCTCTGAGGGTGAACAATGCCTTTTGATTCTCTAAATCCTATGGCCAAGACAAGTTAATAGGTTCAGTGAGTCAACAGAAACTTCTCCTGGCTGCTTCAGAGGGTGCCAAATGAGTGGTTCCAGACACTAGGGGAGCCATAAGCCAGTGACCAAATGGGACCAAATTGTGCTTTGTCTGCAAAAGGAGGAAGCAGGAATAAAAAGAAGGGCAGATGAGGGGAGGTGGGAGAGCAAGAAGGAAAAAGAACGAAGACTGGAGGACAAGAGAGAGAAACAACAACAGAGGAGAGCAGAGAAAAGGGAGGAGGGAGAACAGAGAGGAAAGCAGAGAGCAGAGTGGATGCAAAAGGGAAGAAAGAGAGCAGAAGAAGGGAGGAGGAAAAGAGGAATGAGGACAGAAGAGAGAAGAGAACCCCACCTGGGTCTCTCCTTAGGCAGCACGCTGTGGTGGAAAGAGTATTAGATGTGATGTCTGGAGACCTGTTATCATCTTCGATATGCTGCTAGACAGTTGTACAACTTTGGGCAAATCACCTTTTCAGCCTCAGTTTCCTCATCTTTAAAATGAGGGGGTTGGACTGGATCATATCTAAGGTTCATCCAAACTCTAAACTCATGATCTAGTTCTAAGTTGTCTTTTGATCTTGGGTCCTGAATGGACCCAAGTCATCTGATGACACTGAAGGGAGAAGAAAAAAAGGAAACAGAGAAAACGGAAGACTGCCTGACTCTGATCCTATATCTCAAAAGTAGCTCTTTTAACAGTCATTTTTCCCTTTCAGTATTTCTCTAAACTCACTGCTATAACCCAAAATTGTTATCAACTGTGTGTGTGTGTGTGTGTGTGTATGAGAGAGAGAGAGAGAGAGAGAGAGAGAGAGAGAGAATGTTGGAGAGGGGAAATGAAGGTGGTCACTGAGAGATTGTCTCTGATTGTCTGTGGGCTTAGGTGAGGCGCAGCGGGCCTTGCTCCCAAGGGACGGAGGAAGAAGACTGAAAAGGCACAGAGAATTGGTTGAGATGGAGAGAAGGGAATGGGAAGCCTAGGATTACTTCCTGGAAGAAGGAAGGCATTTGGAGCAAAACCAAATGATGACTGGTTTCATGTTCTTTAGCTCCCGACGAAGACCTGCTCTCCTGCCCATGGGGGTTAAAGTAGATAAATTCTCTTAAGATCATTCAGTCATAGGATTCTAGGGCTGCAAAAGAACTTAGAGCTCCTCTGGTACAAAATCTTTTTGACCCTAGACAGGACACGAATGTGCTTCTTTGTGGTTCTAGTACTTAAAGGGGAATTTAAATACATAGGCACTACTGAAAAAAAAGGAAAAAAATTCTCTTGAATTTAATCAACACCTTAAAAAAAGAGAAAATATTCCCTTTTACAAAGTAGAATAGAATAACCACTACTTTCTATTACATAGAGCTTTATTTTTTAAAATGTATATCATAAACACAACATGTTACTTTCAGAGCTGTTCTGTTTGCCTTGGTTTATCTTTGAATTTCTGTTCCCTCCTATGCATTTTAAGATATTTCAATAACTCTCTCATATTTCTTCTTTTTACTTTGTGAACACTATCACTGGCTTCTCCTTCTCCCACCCCCAAAATAAAACGGGAAAGATTAAATTCTTGTAACAAATAAGCCTCGTCAAGCAAAACAAACCCACACATTTGCTATGGCCAAAATATGTCTTACTCGGCACCTTGGATCTATCGCTTCTCTGTTGGGTGTGTGTGGCATGCTTCATTCTTCCCCTTTAACCCCATCCCCCATTTAAAAAAATTCTGAACTAAAATGACAATCTCCATGTACACAATAAAACATAAAGAGAAATTTGCTCGTGAAACTGTGAATCTCTGTTGTGTACATCTTGCTTTTCTTTTAAGTATATAATAAATTCAGTGTATTGTGTTCAAAGCTGTCCTGCCTATCTGTGATTCCTTCTGGCCTCCCTTCTGTTCTCTTCTGTCTTTTTCAAAAACATGTTTCAATGACCTTCCTTTCTCTTCTTTCTCTTTAAGCAACCCTGTCCCCAGTTCCCTTCTTCCTCATTCACCTTGCCACATCGAGAGGCTGAGATTGGGATGACTAGCCTCCGCCCCTGCCATCCTTCTCTCACACAAAAAAGTCCCTTGCCCTAGTCCTCATTTGGCCAGGAGGATGAGGAAGTATTTCCTTTTTTGGAACAGACTTCAATACTCTCAACAACCTGAATCTAGATCAGCTATCTAGACCAAACTCCTAATTTTACAGATGAGGAAACTGAGACGTAGAGAGAAGTGATTTTCCCAAGGTCACACGGATCGTAGTAGAGCCAGGGTCAAAACCCAGGTGTCTCAATTGCCAATCACTTGTTCTTTCCTTTCTTCCCTCTTGTCAACCACTGTCTCAACTCTGACATACTGTATGCATGTCACTCTATAGACCCCTACATGAGGGTTGGTGAGCAGGAGGGAAAGAACTGAAACATGTTTTCTTGCTTGGTATCTGAAGGAGATTATATAATCTATATGTTATGTAATATATATATATATGCATATATGTATTTATATACATATATCTATATCTATAACTCCTGTCATCTATTATATGCTCTACTTCCTATACAGCCTGATTCCTGACTCACCATCATCAGAATATGTCCTTTGAGCTGTTTTTCTAGGAGTGGGAAGAATTTGCACTGAGTCATCCACACTCTTGCTCAGTCTCCCTTGTGACCAAAGGCACACAATCTGCAAAGTGGCTGGCTAGAGTGAAGGCTATAGTTTGTGCTATGGAATATAACCAGGCCATACCAGAGAGGATTAAACCTCATGCCCTTGTTCTCATCAGTCAGTCAACAGATGAAAATGAGTCTCTTATTACTTTCTTGTCACATGGTGTTCCTGATTTGAAACGTTATCTCCCAGCTTGCACATTTCACCTTACTCACCAAACTTCAATGTCAATGACTTATGGCTGCTTCCAGAAAATGAATCTATCCTCAGAGCCTGAGCATTCTTCTCTGTAAAATGAGGAGGTTGGAGGAGATGACTTCCAAGGTCCTTTCCACCTCTGATGTTCCATTAACGTCTCTCTCTCTCTCTCTCTCTCTGATTTACCCCCATTGAGGTCTGTGACCCAGGTGAGGTTTCTTTGGTCTTCCAATCACCTCCTTTCATAAAGCCCTTTCTTCTTCTTCAGTGAGTACTAACACAGCCCTTCCTTTAAGGTCCAACTCAAGCCCCATCTCCCCTACAAACTCTTCCCTTCTGGTTGCTTATTGCCCAACTCTGTCAATAACTTCTATGTGACTCAGTCCAAGTGATCCGGTGTCTGAGAGGAAAACTAGCCTCTAACTAATTTCCCTCTCTTCATGCCTATGGCCTTATTGTTGGTACCACACAATTTACCATTTAATTACACACTGCCTTAGAGTGTTCCCTAATAATTTCACGAGTGTCTGGCTTGTCTTCTCCAGTGGCTTATACACTTGAAGGTAGGGTCCATGCCTTCTTATACTTTTTTCTATACTCTACAGTGCTTAACACAGTGCTGAGCATATAGAAGGTGCTCAATGAAGACTAGATTAATTGATTAATTCCTCCTTCCCAGAAGCATTTGAGTTTTCATAGGGGAAAAGGCCTTAACAAAGAAGTAGTGAAAGAGATATTTTTAACTGGAGGAACACTTCAGATCTCATAATAGAGGTGGTTACCTACTTCTAGGCTTAAAGTCAGCCCCAACTAGGAGGACCCAAATCTAAAGACAACTGAAGAGTTTCAGCTTATTTTGCATGATTCTTCTTCTTGGATTTTCTGTTCCAGCCCAATTGGTTGACTTGCTTTTCCCAAATTCACCATTCTATCTCCTGCTTTCATATCTTTGCCTAGGCTGTTTCCCATGTTTGGAATTCATTCCCCTTCCTCACCTCCACCTCTGCCTCCTAAAATCTCTAGCTTCCTTCAAATCTCAGGACAGATTGCACCTCCTCCAGGAAGCCTTTCCTATACCTTATGTACAGGGGAGTTGTTCATGCCATTTCCCTCCTTAAAACTTCCTCCCTTAAATCATCATCTAGGCTTATCTCTTTATTTGTTATATTCTCCCAGAAGCATATGAACTCCTGGAGGGCAGAGACTGCATTTGGCTTTGAATACCTAGCAGGATGCTTTGAACCTAGAAGCTGCTTTAAAAATTGTTAGTAGGATTGGATTCAACTGGGAAAGTGTTAATGGAATAGCCAAAATGGAGGATTCTAATCCCTTAAAAGGCAGCTTGTTGCCCAAACGTTAACAACCTGTAGGAGCAGCCTATCACTGTTCTTACCTTTTAACAATGATACTAAGATAATACTTGGAACCAGTCTTCATGGGTTGATGCAGTTTTCTCTCACCTCTACAGGGACATGTTGCCTCAATATGTTGGTGCTAATCTGTATGGTATGAATTTGTATACTTATCCAGAACAAGGATTATTTTTTATTGTTGTTGTTTTTTTTAACTTTGAATTCCCAGCACCTAGGACAGTGACATGTACTTGGTGGATGTTTAGTAAATATTTGTTCAATTGAATAAGGCCAAGGTCACAGATCCAATCATGAAATCAAACACTAATCAGCTCTTACAGCACTGTATACAAACTTAGATGGGGCTTGCCCCATGCCTGGATTCAGTTACAAGGATTTGGGCAAGAAAGAGTAGACAGTTCAGTGAAAACCTTTTTCCATTGCCAGAAAAGCATCAGCGCAGTGGCCTATTAGATGGGCCCTAGTGAAATTCTTGATCAATTACGTTCCAAATAGTTTGAGGCTGAATTAGAACATAGAAAAAAAGTTTGGATTTGGTTTGTTGGGATGTTTGCTAAGGAAATACAGTTCAGAACAGCAAACCAATTAGATGGCTTCCCTAGCCATTTCCATTGCTGACTGAATACCTTCCCACCCCCTGTGTAAGGGGTGTTCTATTCCAAAAGCCTTCCCCCTGGGTCCATCCTGACCACACTTCTCCTATGTTATCCCGTAAAATCTATTCATTCATAGTACCCTAGAATCACATCATAAGATTTAGAGCTTAGAGAAAATAATAATAGCTAAGTTTTGCAAAGCACTCTACATATTAATATATTTGGCTCCTCACATACACCCTGGAAGATAAGTGGTTTGTTGCTTTTGTTATTATTATTGTTATTATTATTATCACATTTTACAGATGAGTCAGAAGTCAAGTGACTTACCCAGGGTCACACAGCTAATAAAAGTGTCTGATGCCAGGTTTGAGCTCAGGTTTTCTTGACACTAGGTCTACCACTCCATCCACTGTGTGCCTAGCTATCTCTAACAATTAGCATTTATACAGAGGTTTAAGGTTTGCAAAGAGCTGTACATATGTTATTTCATTTGATCCTTAGAAATTTGACCTTAGAGATCACCTAGGTCAATTTTCTCATTTCATAATAGTAAGAAACCTGGAAATGAAAGGATTTGCCCATTTAGATAGTAGCAAAGCTCTGACTAGAATCCAGGTCTCAACTTCTTTTCCAAGGTTTTGTCCATTACCCAAAATTCTGTTTTTTGGTACAATGATTTTCGTACTGACATTTTCCTCCTTTCATGTCTCCCTTACCCTAGGTGATAAGGTGTGTGTTTGTTTTTTTTTTGTTGTTGTTGTTACTGGTTTTTTAGATGGTAGTAACCAAGGAGATACAAATCAGTGGCAAGGGTGATCCAGGGTAATAGAAATAAACCAGATATTCATATTCAACAGGACTGACTGATTTAGGATTCATAGACTAAACCCTAGAAAGCAACAGAATCAGAAATTTAAACTTGGAAGGAATCTTAGAGGTCTTCTAGTCTAATTATTTCATTTTTATAAATGAGGGAAATTAATTCTATGAAAATTAAGTGACTTGCTTAAGGTCACACAGGTAGTTAAATGGCTGAACTGATACTGGAAACCATATCCTTTGATCCCGAATTCAACTCTGCTGCCTCCTGCAAATACCCTAAAGAGACAGTATGGTATAGTGAGAGATACAATGAAGAGATAATAGGTTTGGGACTGGCCCTGGCCACCCCATTAGTCAGCTGAGTTTATTTTTATAATCCTAGCCTCCCTTTTAGGCATATTTTCATCATCAGCACATTCAACATTTGCAAAGTACCAGTTAATAATAGCTAACACTTGCATATTGCTTTAAGGTTAGCAAAACATTTTATATGTATTAACTCATTTAAATCTTAAAACAACCCTGTGAGGCAGTACTAGTGTTATGTAATATTGTTATTATATATCCAAGGCAGGATTTGAAGTCAGGACTTCCCGATTCTAAATCCAGCACTTTATCCACTCTGCCACCTAGAGGCCTCATTACACATTAGGAGCTAGAATCCATATGGCAGGGGAAACAGAGAGGAGCAGGATATAGCCCCTGCCCTCAGAGCTTACAATTTAGTTAGGAAGACAAGAAATATCAAAAGTTAAATAACAATTTAAGTCTTGGGGAGGGGGGAGGAGAAAATTAAAACTCAAAATCTTATGGAAGTGAATGTTGAAAACTGAAAATAAATTAATTTAAAAAAGAAAAAAAAGAAAATTAGAGATATCACGGGAATGTTTCATGCAAAAATGGGCATGATCAAAGTAAAAATGGTAGGGACTTAATAGAAGTAGAAGACATCAAGGAGAGGTGGCAAGAATATAGAGAAGAACTATCCAAGAAAGAACTTAACATCACTGATAACCACTGGCGTGAGTTACTGATCTAGAGCCATATATCCTGGAGAATGAAGTCAAGTGGGCTAGTGGGGGTGCCAGAATTCCCACTGAGCTATTTAAAATCCTAGAAGATGATACTATTAAAGTGCTATCCTCAATATGCCGGCAAATTTGGAAACATCAGTAGTGGCCACTGGATTGGAAAAGATCAGTTTACATCTCAATCCTGAAGAAGGGCGAGGCTAAAGAAAATTCAAATTAATGAGCAATTAGGGTCATTTTACACGCCAGCAAGGTTATGCTTAAGATTCTGTAAACTAGGCTTTGGCAATTACCACGACTGCAGGCTAATTTTTGAAGAGGCAGAGGAGGTAGAGGCCAAATTGCCAACATTCTTGGAATTATGGAGAAAGCAAGAAAGTTCCAGAAAAACATCTACCTCTGCTTCATGAACTACATTAAAGCTTTTGACTTTGTAGATCACAACAAAATGTGGCAAGTTCTCAAAGAAAGGGGTGCACCAGGTCATCTTACTTGTCTCCTGAGGAACCTGTATACAGGTCAAGATGCAACAGTTATAATTGAACATGGATCAACTGATTGGTTTAAGATTGGGGTAGAAGTATGACAAGGCTGTATATTATCACATTATTTATTTAACTTACATGCAGATCACATCATGTGAAATGCCAGGATAGGGGAATCAAAAGCTAGAATTAAGATTATTGTGAGAAATATCAACAATCTTAGAAATGCAGATGATACCACTCTGATGGCAGAAAGTGAAAAAAGAATTAAGAAGCCTTTTGATGAGATGAAAGAGTAGAGTATAAAAACTGGCTTGAAGCTTAACATTAAAAAAAAAAACCAAAAACTAAGATCATAGCAACTGGTCCCATCACTTCCTGGCAAATAGAGGGAGAATAAATGGAAGCAGTGTTGGATTTTATATTCTGGGGCTCAAAGATCACTGCAGACTGTGACTGCAGCCATGAAACTAAAAGATGCTTAAAAGAAAGAAATCAAAAGTCATTTGCTCCTTAGAAGGAAAGCTATGGCAAATCTAGAAAGCATACTAAAAAGTGGAGATATCATCTTGCCAACAAAGGTCCATATAGTCAAAGCTATGGTTTTTGCCAGTAGTAATGTATGGCTGTGAGAGATGGACTACAAGGAAAGATGTATGCTGCAGAATCGGCACTTTCAAATTGTGGTACTGGAGAAAACTTTTGGGAGTCCCTTGGACAGCAAGGGGCTCAAATCACCTAACACTTTCCCCTCACTTAATAATATTTTATTTTTTCCAATTACAGGTAGAGATAGTTTTCAACATCTACTTTTATAAGATTTTACATTCCAAATTTTTTCTCCCTCCCTCCCTTCCCAAGATGGCAAACAATCTAATATAGGTGATACATGTACAATCACCAAATCAGTTAATACTTAAAGAGATGAATTCAGACTATTCATTGGAAGGTCAAATACTAAAGCTGAATCTTGAGTACTTTGGTCACATAATGAGGACTCATTGGAAAAGATCCTGACGTTGAGAAAGATTGAAGACAAAAGGAGAAGGGAGTGTCAGAGGATGAGATGGATACTGGGAGCAATGAACATGAGCTTGGACAGACTTTAAGATAGAGCAGGACAGAAAAGCCTGGTGTGCTATGATCCATGGGGTCACGAAGAGTCAGACAGAACTGAATGACCGAATAACAACACTCAAGTTCTCTCTTCTCTCTCAAAATTTGCCCTGAGAAAAGGATCTGATAAGCTCATATACTAAGGTATTAATGACTTTTAAAATTACTCCTCCTGAGAGGACAGCATCTTCCTTAACAGGGACCAAGGTCTATTTGTTAGATTAGAGAAATGAATTTGTGATCTGTGATCCTCGGTATAATGATCATCAGGCAGTGGGGGTGGGAGGTAGGGAAGGCCTTCTCTGTGCCTTGCACCTGGAGTTCGGCATAATTTCAGGCCAATAAACCAAACTTCTGTTCCCCCTAGAAGGACTGCTTATAACAAAGTATTTAAGATTCTCACCAGGTTAATGCTGTCTGTTAAAAACAAGCAGTATTATTGTTAAAATCAAATGGTGTTTGGGGGTAAACTCTGGACTAAAGCCCGCAGAGATGGGAACAGAGGGAGTATCAGATGGCTAGCTGGCCCTACAATAGCAGATACTTTATTGAGAGAAACCTTGGTGCAAGGCTCTTAGTACCTGGATGTGGCAGGCTTAGAGAGGAAGGCTGCGTGACGCAGAGGCATACTCACTGGACTGAGAACCAGAAGTCCTAGCTCTCCTAGCTCTGTCACTGCATTGCAGCATGACGCACACGAATAAGAAATTAGGGCTAGAGGATCGTTGAGTCCCTTTGTAGATCTGACATCCGTGAGAAAAGTGGTTTGCCAGCTCCTCAGCTCCATGGGCTATGAGCAAGATGGGCTAGCAACTTCACTCTCTTGTTCATAGCTTCTCTCAGACTCTCCGCTTGTTTATTCCACTGTCTCCCAGCCATCAGTCCTGAAACTTTAGTACCTCATGACGACACTTAGTCTCGTCATAAGACTGTTTGTTCCTTCATCCCCACCAGTTGTCTACCAACCTCATTTTTAGCTTTTAATAGCTGCTGAGACCAGCTCCCAAAACAGAGCCTGAAGTCAAATGAGTGCCAGAGGTAAATACATCCAAATAAGGTAGGAAATCACTTTGGCTAACCAAGCCTGGATAAAGGGAAAGAAGGTGGCTTCTGAATGAAAAGCATTACCAGGCCTCTACGCTGTGTCCCAGGAACTTTCCAGGTGTGTCTTGGTTTGAAAAAAGTTGAGAGAAATATGGTTCTACAGTATGGATTTGGAGAAAACAGATCCTGGGGCATGATTTTAGAAGGCAGTCACAGGAGTTCCATTCCTAGAATGAGATCACTGTTACGTTAAGTGCTGTAATGGACAGAATCCTGGACTTGGAATCAGGAAGTCCTGAGTTTGAATCCTGCCTCTGACATTTACTAGCTGTGTGACCCTGAGCAATTCACTTGACCTCAGTCTCAGTTTCCTCATCTGTAAAGTGGGGATAATAATATCATCTACCTTACAGGGTTATTATGAGGATCAAATGAGATAATATATGTAAAGTGCTTTGTAAACCTTAAAAGTGCTATAAACATGTTAGTTATTATGCAAGTGGAGCCTGAAGGAGGTAGAAAATAAACTTCAGAGATGATACCAGGGGGTATACCCTAACATTAACCAATGGGCCATTTGGAGCCCCCATCTCCCTCATTGTGACAACGAGATTGTCATACCTCTCATCCCCTGTCCTTGCCTGACAGAGAAGGGCAGTCCTAGGATGTCCACTTTATGGGGTGTTGGCTATGATCCTATGCTATGGGAACACAAGCCCTTGGCTCTGTTGACTCAACACACCATCTGGTGTCTCCACCCTTGTCAGGTACCCTGTGCATGCAGTGCTTGGTGAGACTCAATGAAACCTGTCCACGTGTGAAGAGGGGAGGGAGAAGGGGGGAGGAAGCCAGAGGGGGCTTTCCCAACTGAGGCCAGGCTGCTGTTTCTGTCGTCATCACGGGGCTCGTTTCTATGGTGCTGTTCTGGGCATCTCAGCTATTCTCATTCACATCATGCAGAAAGTGAGTTCCATGAATTATCTGTCCATAGCGATTAATTTGTAAAATTCTCCGCAACGGGGAGAGGAAGGAAAGGGAGAAGCTGTGGGATAGCTGTGAAGCTGCAGATGGAAGGGAGTCAAGCATCTCTGCACAGGAACAGGCACATCTGCCTTCTCCTTTTAAAGATAATCTATTCTCATAAATCCATGACAGAAGTGAACAATCCAAGGCCACCCAGTCCATCCCCCATCTCCATGAATGACAGCACCAAACTGTCATAGCCAGATGAGTGCCCACTTTTGAAGATTATCTGATGGTCCTAGTGTTTACAGGTGGGCTACTGGATGCACTCACCACCCAATACACAATGATTACAATAGGTAAGACCAGTAGTAGGTCACTCTAGCTGCCTTTCTCTCTCCACATCCTTCCCTTCATCTTCCCTGATGCCTGAACTTCTTTTAGCAGGAGGGGGAGAGGAAGATGTAGGGAGCAAAGTCTTCGATTCCACAATGAGAAAAAAGGCTTAACATGTAAATACCCTGGTAGGCAGAAGAAGCCCAAATTCTCATTTACAATAAGGTATAGGTGGCTGATATAAGATCCTTTCCAGATAGTAAATTTTGATAGTGAGGAAAGGGGAAAGTTACAGAAAGAGGAGGCTGGGAACATAAAACCTTATTGACTTCACAAGTTGTCCATGAGGAAGTTCTAGAATGGAAGAATATTTTAAATGAGCAGGGGGAAGAGGGTGAGATGAAGAGGAAAGTGGGAGAGAGGTAAGGAGTTCCCAAAGCTCAACCCAGTTAAAGTCAGCTCTATTTGCCCTGATACAGTTACGGACCTTCCATCTAATCTACCAGAATCAATGAAAAGAATCTTCTAGGGGATCCTTATGCCTGAACCTCTTCCCTCTCTAAATCCCTCCAAGAATACAGGTTTATTCAATCAACAAACATCTGTTAAGTGCCTACTGTCCATAAAGCATTGTGTCAAGTACTGAAGGGAAATAGTGTCAGGTTGGTTATCACGCTTGTTTTGAAAAGGTGAATGTCTTCCAGCACAACTGATATATCAGGAACAATTTGGGCCAAGTTTGCTCGTGCTCAATTTCTTCTGGGAGAAAGCAGAAAACTGCACCTTTCACAAGCTGCAACCCTTCTGATGCCCACTTCCACAGGCAAACTTCAGGTCTTTGTCAAGGTAACTTATTGTATGTCTCCTGGTGCAGGAGGACGCGTGGGCAGGGAAGGCCAGGTCTGCACCATGGCCCCCTCCACCTTCCACCACAGCCTGCTTGCCCAACTTCCATGAGGCTTTGCCAGCCTGGCCCCTGCGGGAACTCCACGGAGGCTGAGCAACAGCTTGAGGCCATGGATGCCAGCACTATTTACTTTAATACTTAAGTATTTCTTAACCATTTAACATGCATAAAACTATGCTACTGTTTTTATTAGGTCCTTATCTTTTTTTATCTGTCCCTGATGAAGCATTTGAGTGTTGTGCCTTTAACCCCATTTCCCCCCAAAGCCCTGGGGTTTTTATTGTGCAGTTTTGCACATCAAGGTGTTTTGGGGGAACAAATAGTCAAGTTGTAGCAGAACTGACTATACAGAGAATAAGATACTATCCTTGCCCTCCAGGTACTTATCATGAAGTGAAGGAGATAAAATGCATGTCCAAACACGTGTACAAACATGTACATGTATATGTGTGTGCCTGCACACAAACACACATATATATGTATATGATCCCTAGTTACTTGAGCTTTGAAGCTCAGTTCTTACATAAGGCCTTTCCTGACTCCCTACTTTCCAAAGTACCCTCCATTTATGTTATATGTGTTTTATATATACTTATATGTACATACTTTTTTCCCTGGCAGAATATAAGCTCCTTGAGGGCAGAGACTATTAGATTTTTTTTCTTCGTATCCTTAGTTCCTGATAAATAGTAGGTGATTAATGATCACCCTAATAATAGGGAGGTTAAAGGGTTTGAAAGGAATTCTTTCAAAAGGTAAATAATGTCAGATACTTAATAAATGCTTATTAATTGATTGGTGATTGATTATGGGGTGGTGAGGCAGAGGGAAAAGTTAAGGACATATATATCTACAGTATAACGCAGTGTGTGTTCAGTGCCATATAAATGCCTCAAGCAACAAGTTTTCAGAGTTCAGACAAAGGAGAAATCTTTTTTGTCGGGGCTGACCAGCGAAGGCATCATGGAAACAGTGACATGTGAGCTGTGCCTGGAAGGACAGGCAGGATTTCTACAGACAAGACACAGGCATGGGGCTTAGTTAAGCACTCTTGCAGCAAAAGTTTCTCCCTTCACCCTTGCGGTCCCAGAGATGAAGAAAGAACAAATGCAGGAATCTGATCTCATTGGAGACCCTTGAATGAACACAGCTGCCTTTGCTGAGTAGGGGAACAGGAATAATACATGATGGCTTCGCACTGAAAGCCTTCCAGGCTCTGCCACCTGGTAGAATCATCACATGTGCTTCTGTTTCCCTTTGTCCCCTGCCTACCCTGAGGCAGCAGCTGCCTGCCTTGTCAGGGACTTCCTCAGGATGGAGGTTGGGGGGGTGAGGGGAGAGGAAGGGAGGAAGGGCAGCACCGCAGGAGGCTAAGGGGACAGGCTGAGGGGAATTCTGCCAAGGGGAGGCAGGACTGGGACCCATTCATGGCAGTCCCAAGCAGTATGGCTGGGTTCCCAACTAGCTGGGCCCTTAGGCGAGTCACTTCATGTCTCTGTGCCTGAATTTCCTCATCTATAACACAAAGTGTATGGGGGGGGGGGGGGGTCAGGGGAAGAGGTGAGCACTAGACTGTACCAAAGGCTGTCTTCCAGTTTTAACATTCCCTGGAGTTACATGGCCTCCACAGGATGGCTTCAATGAACCTCAACCTTGAAATCTCCTTCAGGACTGGAGCTGCTATAAATATATGCTTTTGATTATAAGTACATACACACATATGCATATATCTCTATAGATAGTTCCACATAATGTATATGTGGAAATGTTACAAATATATGAGTGTGTCTGTATGTGTATGGATTTGAAGTCTTTTCCTAAATATTATCTTACAGTAGTCCTAAGAAAGGCTGTTGAGTATTGATTTTAGATTTAGTTTCAGGCATCATTAAATAGGGCACCTTCCTGAGTTCAAATCTAGTCTCAGACACTTACTAGCTATGTGACCCTGGGCAAGTCTTAATTTAACTAAATCCTGACTGCCTCAGTTTCCTCATCTGTAAAAGGAGCTAGAGAAGGAAATGTCAAACCACTATCTTAGCTAAAAAAAACCACCAAATGGGGTCACAGAGAGTTGGACACAACTGAAACGACATCACTGCACGTCTCTGAGCCTGTTCTCATACCCGCCAGTTATGTTTTGGGGACAGGACTTTGAACCTAGGTCTTCTTAACTTTGAGGCTGGCTCTCTATCCACTATACCATATTGCCTCTCATGTATATAAAAGAACTTTCAAAACTATAAAGAATTATACAACCCACCCAAAATCCACCTCCATTTAAATCTAAACCTCCTTTAAACTTTCCCTATTTCTGTTAAACAAAGTACCATCCTTTCAATTTCCAGTAATCTCAGTGATCTACAACTATTCACTCTCCTCCATCGCCCTCGATATCTGATCAGTTGTCAAGTTTTATTTATTCTGCCACCACCATTTATCTCACATTCTCACATGCACTTGGCTGCCATCCTGGTTTCTCACCTATCATCAGCAACTCTCGAAGTGTGGTTTGGGGATCCCTAGGGAGTATGCTCATACTTAGACATCTTAATTCCTAAACTTTGATAGATATGACCCACATAAACAGAAGCTTTTTGAAAGGTACTCAATAATTTAAGAGTGTAAAGGGGTCCTGAGACGAAAAAGCTTGAGAACCACTAATTTACATTTTCATTACAAAAACCTCCCATTTGGTCTCTTTGCTTCCAGATACTCCTTTTTAAAAATTCATCCTCCATGCAGTTACCAAAATAATCTTCCTGAAGCACGTCTTATCCCTTTATCAAGAATCTTCATTGGCTCCCTATTGCCTTTTGGATAAAGTACAAGCTCCTCAGCTTGGCATTTAAAGGTCCACCCTCACCCCCAGCCCCCCAGTCTGGCTCTAGCCTCTCTTTCCAGACTGATTTCAGAGCACTCCCCTTCTGATACTCTGCCTGCCAATCAAACAGCCTGCCTAATGTTTCTTGAACTGGGCATTCCATTTCTTGCCTTGTGCCTAGAGTGCACGCCTTCACCTCTACCTTTTAGAATCCTTAGCTTCCCAATTTGGAACTATGCCCAAAGGGCTATAAAACTGTGCATACCCTTTAATCCAGCTATTGCACTACATCTGTATCCCAAAGAGATCATAAAAAATGGAAAAAGACCCACATACACAAAAATATTTGTAGCAGCTCTCTGTGTGGTGGCAAAGAATTGGAAATTGAGGGGATGCCCATTAATTGGGGAATGGCTGAACAAACTGTGGTATATGAATGTGATGGAATACTATTGTGCAATAAGAAATGATGAGCAGGTAGATTTCAGAAAAACTGAGACTTACAAGAACTGATGCTGAGTGAAGTGCGCAGAACCAGGAGAACATTGTACACAGTAATAGCAACATTGTGCTATGACCAACTTTGATAAACTTAGCTCTTCTCAGCAATGCAGTGATCTAAGACAATTCCAAAAGACTCATGATGGAAACGCTATCCACATCCAGAGAAAGAACTATAGAGTCCGAATGCAGATGGAATCATACTATTTACTCTTTTTTGTTCTTGTTTTTTTCTTTGTTTTTTTTTCTCTTTTGTTCTGATTCTTCTTTCACAACATGACTAATGTGGAAATATGTTTGATATGATTGTACATGTATAGCCAATATCAGATTGCAAGCCGTCTGGGGAAGACGGAAGGGGAGGGGAGGGAGGAGGGAAAATTGGAACTCAAAATCTTATAAAAATGAATGTTTGTTTGTTTGTTTTTTTGACTAGGCAATGGGGTTAAGTGACTTGCCTAGAATCACACAGCTAGTGAGTGTTATGTGTCTGAGGCTGCATTTGAACTCAGGTCCTCCCGAACCCAGGGCCAGTGCTCTATCAACTGCGCCACCTGGCTGCTCCTAAAAGTGAATGTTGAAAACTAAAAGTAAATTAAAAAAAAAAAAAAGAATCCTTAGCTTTCTTCAAGGCTCAGTTTAGTCAGTCAATCAACAAGCATTTATTAACTGCTTACTGTGCATCAGGAACTATGCTAAGCATTGGGGATACAAAGGCAGGCAAAATGTGATCCCTGCTCTCAAGGAGCTCACATTCTAGTGGGGGAGACAGCGCACAAATATCTATATGCATACAAGAGAAATACAGAATAAATGGAAGGTATTCTCAGAGGGAAGGCACTAGCAATGGGAAAGGCTTCCTGCAGGAGGTGGGATTTGAAGCGAATTTTGAAGGGAGGTCAGGGAAACCAGGAGGCAAAGGTGAGGATAGAGTGCATTCCAGATATAGGAGACAGCTTATACAAAGGCATGGAGGCGATTGATAGAATAATACCCAATTCACCTACTCCATGAAACCTTTCCTAATCCTCCAAGTCATTAGAGTTTTCTTCCTCCTCAAATTATTGTACTTATTTATCTGTTTACTTGTTAGATCCCCCAGCAGAATATAAGCATCTTGAGAGTAGGAACTATTTCTCATTTCTGTCCAGCCCCAGCTCCTAGCAAAGTACCTTGCACCCAGTAGGCATACAAGCAGTTGCTTGCTAAACTGAATGACAAGTACAAAGTATTAGGTGAATTTTCTAAAGATGTCCTAGGAACCAACCTTCCAGCATGGGGCTCAGTGGTACCCTGGACTTTATTCCTAGGGAGTAGTAGTTATGGATGAGGCTGCCACCTGCCCACCACCTAATCCTACCCCTGCTGGGCATGAGAAAGGGAAGCATTCCAGAAAGACATTTAAAGTCCTTTCCCTTCCTGTAGTACAGTTGTTCTTGTTATCTGAGCAAGTCTGGATCACTGAAGAGGGCAACAGTGACACTTAAAGGATATCAGGTCCTCCAGGAAGCCTGGCTACCTTGTGGCTATTCCCACTGGTGCCACAATCACAAGTCCTCTAATGTGCCACAGAGTTTACCAAATTGGTGGGAAGGGGGAAGGAGGGTGTGGGTTGTGGGCAAGGACCCACTATCTCCAGGAAGCCTCCGGTGTGGAGTATTGCTGAAATCACCCCAGTAGTCACCTGTTTATCCAAGTACTGTTTCTGTCTTGCTCCAACCAGTTTATGGCCCACCCTGGTCCCTTTGCAAATCTGTGAAGTCAGTGAAACTTGTTTTAAGTGCTAGCCTTCTAATATTTATTTGTGTTGAACCACATTAGTGCCCCCCTTGATTCTGACATCTCATGTTATTATGTGACTCTGAGTCTTTCCTGCAGGTGAAAAAGCTAAAAAACATCAAAACGTCCTTTCTGAAGAGTTTCCATCTCCCAAATTGTTCTATTCAAGATAAATTAGATTTGTTCCATTTGGCCCCAGAGGGAGGAACTAATAGGTAGAAGTTGCAGAGTTGAGTCCTGCTTCTTTTGACCTGAATGACCTTGGGTTTGCCTTTTTCTTTGTGGAGGTAATTGCGGTGAAATGATGAGGTAATTGGGGTGAAATGACTTGTTCAGGGTCACATAGCTAGGAAGTATCTGAGGCTGGATTTGAATTCTGGTCCTCCTGAATCCAGGGTCAGTGCTCTATCCACTGTGCCACGTAGCTACCCTGGGGGGTTTGCATTTTGAAAAAGAAGGCTTGTAAAGGCACTTAACCTCAAGAAAAAAAAACTCCTGTCTTCCCATGGCCCCCAAGGCTATAAGACTTGCCTTATAATTACCTCGTTATGTTATAGGTCTTCCTATCTCCAGTGTATCCCTGCTCCGGTTATCTACACTAGTGTCACAAAAATCTTCCCAATACAGAATGATGTCTTTTCAGTTAAATAAAAAAAAAAAAAAAAGAAAGAAAAGAAAAGGAAAAAAAGGGGGGGGCAGCTAGGTGGTGCAGTGGATAGAGTACCAGCCTTGAAGTCAGGAGGACCTAAGTTCAAATCCCGCCTCAGACCAAACACTTGACACTTACTAGCTGTGTGACCCTGGGCAAGTCACTTAACCCCAATTGCCTAAAGAAAAAAAAATTAAAAAAAAGTAAGAATGGCATCTTTTCACTTCCCCTGCTTAAAAAAATTTTTTTTTTCAGTGGCTCTCCATTGCCCAATACAAATAAGGTCCAAAGTTCTGAAATTCAAAGCTGGTCCTGGCTTAACTTTCTTACATAATCTTCCAGCTAAATTGAAGTGTTAGCTATGTCCTCAAGATCACTTTGAGTTCCCAGTTCCATGCATTTACTCATGTCATTCCCTACCAGTAGGATGCCCTTCTCCTTAGTCTCCCTTGTTGAAATCCTACCTAAATTCCAAGGTCCAGTGCAAATGTTACCTGTTTTATGAAGCTTTCCCTGATTTCCTCTAAATTTGCATGACATGTACCTTTCTCCTATGCTTCCTACACTGTACTTTATCACAGTTATTTGATCATTTCCTATCTCTCCAACTAGGTTGTAAGCTCCTTATCTTTCTCTTCTTTATACCCGACAAAATCAGAATTGGAAGGTAACCCAGAGGCCATTTAGTCCAACCTGTAACTGACCACGAATCCTCTCTACAATATTAATGACCAGACCATATCTGGCTGATAGAAAAATTTGGCAGGATCTCTTCTTTTGCTGTTTTTGCAAGCAGTATATGTAATACTGGAATGTTTGATAGAATTCACTTGTGAATCCATCTGGTCCTAGAGGGGTGGTTGTTGTTCTAAGTTAATTTCTGGCTTGTTCAATTTCTCCTTCTGAAATTGGGCTATTTAAAAACTCTATTTCTTGTTCTATTAATTTAGGTATTTTATATTTTTGTAAATATTCATTTATTTCTTATAGTTTATCAGGTTGATTGGCACATACTAATATTCTTTTTCTTCATTTGCTGTGAATCTTCCTTTTAAATTTTCAACTGTGGTAATTTGGTTTTCCCTTTTTTTCTTTTTAGTAAATTTGCTAATAGTTTATCTATTTTATTGTCCTTTCCTCCAAAAAAGACAGTTCCTAGTTTTATTTATTAGTTCAATGGTATTGTTGGTTTACAAGTTTGTCCATCTCTTCCTTAATTTTCAGGACTTTTATTTTAGTGTTTAATTAGAGTTTTTAAAAGTGTTGGTTTTCTAATATCTTTTGCTGCATTCCCAATTCATAGATCTATTCTTTTTTTTTTTTTTTGTTAATAAAAGTATTTATCAATTGAACAATGGCTGGACAAGTTGTGGTACATGGATGTGACTGAACATTATTATTATTTCAAAGAGACATGGAAAGACTTATATGAACTGATACAGAGTGACATAAATAGAATCAGAGGAATAATTTATACATAAAATCAGTATTAAAATAATGAACAATTTTGAAGATTTTTATAAACTGATGAAGAATGAAATGAGAGGAACCAGGAGAACAAATTATACAATAATAACAACACTGTAATGACAAACAACTTTGAAATCCATAAGAACTATAATCAAAACAATGATTCCTGAGGACTAAAGATAAAACATATTATCCACCTCTTGACAAAGAAGTGATAAATTTAGGGTACACAAAATGAGATATTCATATTTCTGTATACAGCCAGTGGGGAATTTTTTTTTTTGCTTGACCGTGAATATTTATTATAAGGAATTTGGTTTTCTTTTCTCTTTTTTTCCCAAAGGAGCAGGGATTGGTTGGAAGAGAAAAGAGATTTCTGTTAAATTAAAAAATACAATTTAAAAAATGGGGGTACTATGGAAGTAGAATGTTGTACTTTTAGTAATACCAGCAAGCATTTATATAGTGCCTACGTGCCAGACACTATGCTAAGTGCTTTACAAACATTCTCTCACTTATTCCTCACAACAACCTTGGAAAGTTGGGTGTTATTATTATCCCCACTTTACAGTTAAGGAAACTGAGGCAACCAGAAGTTAAGTAATTTGCCCAAGGTCACACAGCTAACAAGTGTCTGGGGCAGGATCTGATCTCCAGTATTCCTGATTCCAAGATCATCACTCCATTCACTGTGCCACTGAGCTGCCTTTCAGGCGAGGTCACTATATTATTAATTAATGGGGTTAATCTATAAATGTAATGTAAAAACAAAACATATCAGTAATAAAACTCAACGACAAGGGATTATCCAGCCTTGACTTGAAAACTTCCATTGAGGAGGACCCTATTACCTCTGAGGTGCCCAGTTTACTTGTTTTTCTTTTGTATTCCCAGTGCATAGCATAATGTTTTGCACATAGTAGACACTTAATGAATAACTGCTAAATCAAACTGAATTTTGGATTGCTTTAATTGTCAGGAGTGAGCCACGATAGACCTTGACCTAAAGAACAGATGGTTCTATCACTTATGCTTGGTCCTATTATTAGTGGTCTGAAGACCCTTCAAAATAATCTTCTTGAGAGTGGTTTTGGGGTGAGCCCTGGAGGGTCCTATTTATGCTTCACTGGCCCTTAGGTTTTCAGCCATCACCCAACCTCATTTGTGGGCATAAGATATGTAATCACTATTCACAGACGAATACACAGGTTTCTTATGCCCACACCTAGATGACGCCCTTTCCAAGGGTTTTCAGAGCCTGCGCCGGGTGACTGGATTGGGTCACCTATGTAAAATGCTATATTCCCAATCCAAACGTCTTACAAGTCTTTGTTCTAAACATTTTTAAAAATCCACTTTTCTTTTTGCACTTTTTAACATTCAGAGAGCGTCTAAGGCAGGCTCCAGCCTAAGTCTCAGTATTCATGAATAAAACTGTCCAAGGACTGGCGCCTTCTAATTGTCTGCTGGCCACCCTGCAGACTAACGACTATGCAATCCTCCTCAGTCTATGACATCCCTAGGAGACCACTGTCCCTCAACACCCTGGCTCCCTGACACCGGCTTATTTTTACTGACGGCCGGAGAATTCCTGAATGTCAGTGAAAGTAGTCAAGCAGCTGCTATCTTGGAGGGGGCAGGAGGTGGGGAGGAGAAGGCAGTGGAAAGTTCTTCTGGTCCAGGGCCAAGGCTTCTGCACCAATCAGAGTCTGTCCCAAGTCTGACCTCCTGCTGGTTACCACAGCCCTAAGCCTTCTCATCCTCCCCTTGTTTCAGCTTAGAAACTACAAACAGACCCTTGTACTGGGAAAGATTCCTCCACCAGCTACCCTGCAGCCCTCTCTCCTGCTCCCCAGCCCCTCCTCATGCCCCCAGCTACTGAGGAGACAGTGATTTAGTGTGGGAAGCACAAATGCAGCCACGATGCCTTGTGGTGAAGTTGGGATTGGGTTTTGTTTTTTTTTTTTAAACAATCCCCAAGGCTGAAAGGGAAGGCATACCACATTGTGTACCTCTAAAATTTGGGGGGGCTAAAATTAATCTCAGAAACAGCTTTGAAGGGGGAGCGAAGTGACAACAGGCAGCCGGAGGAAAAAGTGGGGAAACCGAGGGGCCGGTTATCTCATGTGTCCATGGGCTTCAGTGAGGTGCTATGTAAAAACCCCTGGCTTTGGGGTCAAGACTTGCATTCAAATGCTGCCTTTGCTCCCTGGGTGAGCCTACGTAATAGGTTCCTCACCTATTAGGCAATTAGACTGGATACACTTTAGGCTCTGTTTCCAGTTCTAAATCCTAAAATCTTCTGTCTTTTTTTTAAGTGGCAGTTGTCAGAGCTACTGCCGTCTTATCATCACCCTCCCTTCTATCGAGTTCTGTCCAGCATCACTGCCCGGTCAGCAGCACAGGAGTCCCTAGGGATGGCTCTGTCAAATGGAATGCTGCCCTTCTGCCGACTTAGAAATGGACATCTGTCTGGGCTGAAAACATTAAGGGTTGATAACCTGCCAGAAAATTACCTGTTCTCATGGAGCCCAATGTTTTTCTTCCTAGTCTGGGGCTAGGATGTTCTAAACTTGCAGAAAAAAAAAATCCACTCTAACTACATGCAAGTGACAGGATTTTTCTGTTTCCCTCAGTGGTATTGCTCGGAAGGGCTTCCCTCCTATTGCATCAAGTTCTTTATTGAGCCCCAAAGAACCTAAAGAAATGACTCAGGATGAATGTGTATTCGTGGGAAAGGAAGCTCATCTTGTCATTTTGTCTCCTTTCTCCTACGAGCAGCTCAATGCCAGTGCCCAACCTCAGCAATGTGTATATATATATATATATATATATATATATATATATATATATATATATAGCTCTTAGCACAGGGTCTGGCACACAGCAGGTGCTTAATAAATGTTAGCTGGCAACTTAAAATATGTGAAGCTTATCTTCTGGTGACTTCAATTCTTGACCCTGTTATTCTTCAGTGGCGTCCCTTTGTTTTCTCCCTGCTTCTGTCCCTCCCTCCCCTTTCAGGCATCTTATGTTCAAGAAAGGATTTAGAACTCACACCAAACTGTACATGACCCATAATAGCATTATGCTGTATACTATAAGTTAATATAAATATAATATAAAATTAAATCCATTTATATATAACATAAACATTATATGAAATATAATATTTCTATTATATTAAATGTAACATAAATAACTTTTGAAGTATACTCTTTCCACTTTAAAATAGGTCTATTGTAAGAAAATAAGAGCAACTCAGGCATTAAAGCATTACCTATTCCAGGGGAGGATTTTAATTTTTAAGGGGAATCCAAGACTAGTTAAAGGAATGAAACTCTAAAGATAGAATTTCATGCCCTGCTGAACAGGTAGAGGGAAATATTATAAGGGCATCCGAATTCTTTCTAGGTCATCCAACAATCATACCACACAGGTAATTCAGCCTACCAGAATTATGTGTTAACTGTATTCTCACATCTTCATCAGTATTTCTCCCTCACCTCCCCAACTCTGATAACTAAGGTATTTGTTGTTAAGGCTTAACACCTTCCTCCTGGGTTGTTGTGAGGATACTGGACGGGACGTGATTTCATTAGTATAGGTGGGGAAACTCCCACTATTAGTTTGGGCCAGCACCTTCTTCACAATTTAGAGTCTCAGAGAATTGTCCAGGCTTGCACCACTGGATGGGAAATGACTTTCCTAGGGTCAAATAGCCAGGACTGGAACATGTCTTCCTTTGAATTTAGCTCTCCAGCCAATATACTACACTTCCTCCACATATTTCTTCTCTGCGTAATAATAATAGCTAACATTTATATAGTGCCTACTATGTGCCAGCTGCTGTACTAACACTTTACAAGTATTCTCATTTGATCCTCATAATAATACTGGGAGGGTTGGTGCTATTATTTTTCTCATTTACCAGATAAAGAAACTGAGGCAAATAGAGGTTAAATGACTTGGCCAGGGTCACACAACTGGTAAGTGTCTGAGGCTACATTTGAACTCAGGTCTTCCTGACTCCAGGTCCAGCGCTCTAACTGCCCTACATTTAATAAATATTTATTGTATTGCATTCCTCTTAGATAGGCCTACTTAAACTATTAATTTCCACTGTAGGTTTTGGTAATTTATATTTTAAATGATGTTTTAAGTTATCTCATTTCTTAGAATATATTTTAGTAGTGGTACTCACTTATTCTTGGTTTCTTTTGTTTGCTATGATCTCTCCTTTTTGATTTGTAATTTTGTTAATATATGCTTTCTGTATCCTTTTATCATTGCTAATAATAATTCATGTGATTCAAGTACTCTCATTTGTTAGAATATACTTTACTAGTAATATTAACTTTTAATATTCTTAGTTTTGTTACAATCTCTTCTTTTTCATTTGTAATTTTGCTAAATATATGCCTTCTCTTTTCTTTTTTCATCACTAATACTTTTTTCAGTTTTACTGTTTAAAAAACTAGTGTTTTATTTATCAATTGTTATTTCAGATTCTATTATTTATTTCTGCTCTTTATAGTATTTTATGATTTGTCTCTCAATTTTTTTTTTCCTTTCAGGCTGCTCCTTTGTTCCATTTCTTGTGTCTTTAGGTACAATCTTTATTCATCTATTTTTTAATCTCCCTTTCTCTTATTAATGTTGACACCTGGGGACATAAGTTTGCCTCCAAGAGCTGTTCTGGCTACATTCCATAGACTTTGATATATGGTATTATTGTTGGCACTGTCTTTTAAATGCTCTGTGATTAAATTTTTTTCCTTTAGCCTAATTGTTAGATTTTTTAAAAAAAATTTCATGTAGTATTATAAGTTTTGCTCATGTCATAATAATTTGATTCTATTTTATTACACAGTAGTTGGAAAACAAAGCATGCATAATTTCTGCCATGTTGAATTTACATAGAGCTTCTCTGTGACCTAATATGCAAGCAAGTTTGTGACTGATCTGTGTATATCTGAAGAGAATCAATATTGCCAATTTCTCCCATTTAGTTCTCTCCATAGATCTATTAATTCCAATTTATTGAATAAGCATTTCAACCTCATGAATAATCACACACATGCAAATTAAAACAACTTTAATGTACCACCTCATACCCATCAAATCGGCAAATTTAATTGAAACCAATAAAACTCAACACTGGCAGGCTTTTGGACAAACAGGCCCATTTATTCTTTTCTGGTGGAACTGCAAACATGAATCTTTTGGGAGACCAAACTCATAGAATGAAGTAAAAGCTACAAAATTAATGATGGCCTTTGACTCTGTCATTTTATTGTTGGGAATATATCTCCAAAGTGTTATCAAAAACCATAAAAAGAGCTAACTATTCAAAGATTTTCTTAGCAGTTTTATTTGTAATTGCAAAAACTGGAAGAAATCAACCTACACGCACACCCCAAAACAGGGGAAGATGAACTAAATAAATTGTGGCACGTTAATATAGTTAAATACTATGATTCAATTAATCAATCAACAAATATTTAGTAGGCACTACTACATGAGATACTGTTCGAGGTGCTAGAGATGCAAAGACAAAATGAAATAGTCCCCGCATTCAAGGAGTTTATAGTCTTTGTTGGAGGAAACAACATATACATAAATAAGTTTATAAAGAATATATAGAAAGATAAAAGGAAATTTTTGGAGCAGGAGGGAGATCAGAAAATTCTTAATATAGAAAGTGGTGAACGAACTGAGTGAAAGAAACAAGAGTACTGAAGAATCAGAGGTGAGTAGAGAGTGCATTCCAGGCATGGGTGATAGCCAGCTCAAAGGTGGGAGATGGGTATGTGAAGAATGATAAGAAGGTCAGTAGCTTCCAGAAAAGATCTCTCTCTCTCTCTGTATTTACACACACACACACGCACACACACACACACACACACACACACACACATACACACACACACACGAATTAAGACAGAAAAAGTAGGCTGAGTCCAAGTTGTAAAGGGCTTTAAATGCCAAAACAAATGAGTTTATATTTCATCCAAGAGGATTGAGTAGGGGAGTGACAAGACCAGTCCTGGACTTTAGGAAAACCATTTGAGTATTTGTGTGGAAAATGGATTACAGAAGGGAACAAGCATTATTAAGCACCTACTATGTGCCAGGCACGGTATTAAGTGCTTTACAAATATCATCTGATTTGATCTTCACAACACCCCTGGGAGGTAGTTGCTATTATTATCCTCATTTTACAGTTAAGGAACCTGAGGCAGGCTGTGTTTAAATAACTTGTATGGGGTTACACAGCCAGTCAGTGTCTGAGGCTGGATTTGAACGTAGGTCTTGCTGACTCCAGGTTCAGCTACTGTGTCATCTAATGTCCCAATTAGATTAGAAAGAGACAGGCAAGAGGTGATGAGGGATCAGACTAGGGGGGTGGTCATGTGAATAAAGAGAAGGAGTCAGATATGAGGAATGCAGTGGAGGTAGAAATAACAAAATTTGGCCACTGATATTGGATATGGAATAAGGGAAAGTAGAGTCAAGGATAATGTTGAGGTTGAAAACCTAGTAGACTGGAAGGATAGTGATCCCTTTGACTGTTGAGAAATAGGTAAAATTTTTAGAAGAGGGGTGGGGTTGAGTGGGAGAAAAATAATGAGTTCTCTTTGAGACACGTTGAGTTTCAGATGTCTATGGGACATTCAGTTTGAAATATTCAAAACAGTTGGTGATTTAAGATTAAACCTCTAGAAAGAGAACAGAGTCGGATATAGGAAACTGGAAGTTATCTATATGGAAATAATAATAAAACCCCATGGACGCTGATGAGGTCAGCTCAGCAAGCATGAGAAATAAACACAGAAAGACTTTTACGAAATGATGCAAGGCAAAAAAAAAAAAAAAATCAGAACCAGAAGAAGAGAGTAAATACTATATGAGGAAAAATGAATGGGAATGAATGGACAAGGAATCCAGACAGAGACCTGCCTGAAGTAATTGAAAAATTGTGTTACAGGCACTGAAATTAATTTATTTAAATATAATCAGGTGCAAAGCAAGTTTAATTGAATGTGTTTATATTTAATGTCATTTTATAATAAATCATTTAACTTTTTTAAAGAAGTGGGTAGGGGCTCTTTCTTATACATTTTGCTTGGGAACTCAGAATTGAAACCACATTCGGTCTAGCACTGCTTATCTGAACTGTATCAATTTCACTTCCTTCAAGGTCTCATCTTCCCAATGGAAGTAGCTAACACTAAATAATAGCTGGAGTAGGGGTTAGGTTTATCTTTAATTGGAGATTAAAAGGTTTTGTTTCCAGTAAAGGAATTCCAGGCATCACCCAGAAGGTGTGTGTATGTGTGGTGGAGTAGTTGTACAGATTTTTAGCATCACTGAAACGTTACTATATTAGTGACCATTTACTCTGCCTATTTATAACATGGGTCCTATTCAGCATGACGTCTGAACGTGAGGTTTGTATATTTTGAATGTCCTTGGCAGTCTCACAGGGAGTTGAACCAATGCAGAAGTGAGGAAATGTGCTTAGCAAACATGGGTAAAAGGGATCTTAACTTACTGTCTGGATACAATTTCATTCATTATTACACTGGAGGATTTTCTTGCTATAGCTACCGATTATCTTTTTCACCCCCTGGTGGCAAATTTTAATCACTCTCACTGCTTTCACTGAATGGGTTTTGCTTACCAAACAGTCCTTCCATAACATCTCTTCCAACCTGTACCTCTGAACCTTGGCTCAATCTTGTCCTATGTCTTGGTAGGAAAGATCAGGAGACAACCAGGATTATAATGTGAAGGCTGCAACTACTGAAAAAGATTTTAAAAGAAGCATTTGGGCCTTAGCTAAAACAACAGCAACAAAACCATATAGGCTTAGTGGCTGGTTCCCGCTCCTCTCTTGGCTACCATTTTTCTTTGGACTCAGCAAGACCCTTCATGGGATATACTTTGAGGAGTCTCACTAAGTGAGGCAAGGAAGCGGCTGTTTTTGCTTTTCAACACCTAGCCTCTCCTGTTGTGAGATCCTGACTCTGGATTCTCCTACCCCTACCCCCGCTCCCACTCCCCAGCTGCTCTGGAGTGGTGCAATTGGGCTTGCTTTGTACAAGTTTCATTTAGTAAGTAACTTTAATGAATATCATTGTATGTGTCACCCATCTGTCCAGATGGGATATATCATGTTAACATAATCAAGGACAGCCTTGAGAGAGAAAATGCATTTTGAAAAAATAAAAACAAAGAGGCAACTCTGCTCATCTTGCCTTGGTGACGATGGAAAAAGTGTAAGGTAGCAGAAGGACTAAGTTAGGAGCTGATGGTAGGTGTGGTACGAATGGCCTCTCCTTTTTTTTTTTTTTTTTTATGAGCTGTCAAAGCTACCATATTCTGCTAACTGCCTCCTTAAACAACTTAGTCACAGTAAGGTCAGTTAGCTCCTAAGCTTTTGGAAAGCAGTGACCATACTCTGTTTTCTACTTATCTCTGTCTTCCTACACAATGCCTTGCACAGAACAGGCACTTGATACTTACTGATCAAGGTTTTCTTCCCCATCTTAGAAGCCCTGGCTCTCTTGACACCTCTTCCCTAAGTCTAAGCACCTTCCTCTGTCCTTTGAGTATTGGATTGGCCATTAGGGCAGAAGGACATTTTCCCAGTGTATTCCTTATGTGAGGTGGGGTGGCCTTTTCCAAGTGTGGACTCCATAGAACAGAGAATTCCATCCCCACTGAAGATCTCTAGTGATGGGGAACTCGCCAGCCCCAAGTCAGGCTATTCTGAGTTTGGACAATTCTGACCGTTAAGAAGCTTTTCCCAACTTGGAGCCAACGTCTTCCTCTCGGCAACTGCCACCTACTCATTGCTCCTTGTTCTGCCCTCTGGCCCACAGCAGAACAAGACTAGTACTTCCTCACATGATAGTCTTTCAAATACCTGAAGATTGCTACAGATTTCAGGTTGCTTCAGAAGCAACTACCTCTCTCCTTCAGACTTCTCTTTTCCAGGTTAAATAATCCCAGTTCCTTCCAACCAGTTTTTGCAAGCTATGACTCCAATCCTCCCTTTGTGAAGGCTATGCATAAGTAGTCTTCTAGATTTCATGATTTGAGGAATACAGCCAAAAGACCCACATCTAAAAATATTTCCACAGGACATAAAATTCTACCATTAGAGTGCCATTTCTTTGGCCTGAGGTATTTTTGGCTCTTGTTAAAATACTCTTGGGAAGAGCACCAAGTAATCATTATCAGCCACCACCACCTTAGTATTAATTCAACCCAGTATGGTTCTGAAGGAATGGGCCTTGGGTAGAAAAGATTTAAAGAGGGCAATGAGGAAAGGTACAGATAGAGCTGGAGCACAGAGCACTACTTTTAAAAAGGATGCTACAAGGGGTGAGGGGAAGCGGTTGGCCACCTTGTCTAGGGATGAGAGAGGGATGCATAAGAAGAGTAGGAAAGCTGAAACCAAACTCCACTAACTTTGCAAATTTGTGCCTCATCCTTATTTGCCCATCCTGATTCTCCTCATCAATCACAATTCTAGAACTCTCTGTGTCAATTTCCTCTCTTTATTCCAAGCTCCCTGACTTAGCAAACCAACTTGCTCTTATCACCACACCATCCTTGCTTTCAGCCTCCTCAGCTTTGCTTGGTGCTGAAAATATCTCATCTTTTTTAAACGGCACTATCTGTGCTCTACTAACATTCATCAGTGGATGCCAGAGGCAGAAAAAGAAATAGAGAGAGATACCCCTTCCTTTCATCACAGATGACATTCTTGAAAAAGGTCGAAGGGCTGTTCTTGTCCATGGATTTGTTTTTCAGAATTAATAAGCCTGGTTTTTAGTGAGCTATTTCAACCCTGGTTATTTTACCAGAGAATGTTTTATATACTATTTTTCATATATGATAAAAACAGTAGTTCCTAATCTCTGATTTTCCACCTAGACCCCACAAATCCAGCTCTCAGGCTCTGCTCACAGATCTTCATGGCTTTTCAAATAATGCCCAAATCTTCTTACTCAGTGTGTGTGGAACGCATAAGGTACCTGACACACCTTTACTGTGTTGTACAGTTCCTCAGGATCAACTAAATTCACTTCCTCATACACCTTCCCCCTTCCTGACTTCCCTTGCTACTACAATACTAATTACAATATTTACTTGTTTAACTCTCTCCTCCTTCCCTGTCCTCAAACTTTTAAAAGTTATTTTGCTACTAAAAGGTATCAGGACAGGGAGAGGAGGATTCCTGATCATTGTTCCATAGCCATACACAAACCCCAGTAGTCTCAAAAGATAAGTAATGTACAACACTGAGGAAAAATGAAATGTGTCCTTTGTATCAACATATACTAGCTAACTATGTGATCACTGACAAGGTGCCTCCCCTCTCAGCAGAGGGCTAATGAGGAATTTTTTCACCTGGAGGTGGTTAGGTCCCCCTATCCTAGGAATAGTGGACAAAACAGCCTTCGAAGGGGGGAACCATATTGGAGTGGGGGTACTTAAGAGTCTTGGACTCCTCACACAACAGATAAGGCTGCTCTAGGGATGTGGAATTGCTTCCGTAGACTAGGAAGGAGTTGCCCACATTTCAAGGTCTAGACATATTGTTCCAGGACATAGGCTGGGTTGCTTCAGAAACAAGATGGCGTCTGCTTTTGTGGGCCTTGTTCCTGCCTGGTAGAAAGGGCACCAAGGGAACCCCCCCCCACTCCTGACCAAGTTTTTCCAGGAAGGGGGAATTGCTTCTCTTGACCAGGACTCAGTTCCATACCCAGTCCCCCCCCCCCAACAGACCTAGCTCTTTGTCACCTTTAAAGGGTGGAATCAGCAGAATTTCAAAGGGTTAACCAAGAATTTCAAATGTTAACCAAGTAAACATTATAGGATTATAGGTGGGATGGCCCAGCCCTGAGTTTCTGTGTATGGGTGAGGCGTCCTGGTTGTTTAACCTCCTAGTAACTGGAATAACAATCAGAGTTCATTAGGAGCTTTGGATTTAATTTTCATTCCTATAGAACAAAAGCAAATTTCTTCCAGGTAACCACAGAGGCCCAGAAACTCAGTCTGGTCTTAAAAGAAATACAGAAAAGTAACTTTAGATAGACTATTTATAGAATACATTTTGCATCAGGAAAGTTGGCAAAACACAACCAACCCCGAAAGAGTTCACTCTAAAGGAGGAAGGCCCCTAGGGAAGAGTGAGTAGTCAGCAAATCTGCAGGGACTGGACCTTTCCTCTTGAGTATGATCTTGCTGGCAAGAGGGCCAACTCCATATCAGGGCAATTTGTGTGCTAACGGTCTTGTCCTTTCTGGACTGCCAGCACGTCCTCTTACTGTTGTACAGTACACATAGGGTCCATGAGGCAGAAGCTGTTTCCATTTTGTCTGGTATTAATCATAGGGTCACAGGTCTAGAACTGAGGTTCTTAACCTGGGGTCCATGATTTTGTTTAAAAAAAATGTTGGATATCTACATTTTAACATAATTGGTTTCCTTTGTAACCCTATATATCTTATTTTATGCATGTCAAGACTTTTTTCTGAAGATTTCATTTTATGCATATCAAGACTTTTTTCTGAAGAGTCCATAGGTTTCACTAGGCTGCTAGGACACAGACAAGGTTAAGAACCCCTGATCCAGAACTGAAGAAGGGCCCTTCCTCCTCATTTTACAGATCAGGAGCCTGAAGGGAGTTAAGTGGGTTGCCCAGGATTACAGTAGTGGTAAGCATCCTCTACTACAGTCATCCTCTGATGTCTTTTTTGTTTTTGTTTTTGTTTTTGTTTTTTAAGGCAATTGGGGTTAAGTGACTTGCCCAGGGTCACATGGCTAGTAAGTGTCAGTTTGGTCTGAGGCCACATTTGAACTCAGGTCCTCCTGACTTCAGGGCCGGTGCTCTATCCACTGCGCCACCTAGCTGCCTCTACCCTCTGATGTTTTGATGGCATGGAGGTGACTCTGGTTTCTCAAAGATCATACCTTTGTTGTGTGTGCTGCTTCTGGAAAGTGCTACAAAACCAGGATGAGTAACAGACCGGACATATATTGTGTGAGGCTCATACCAGGTGATTCATTTTTGTAACCTTTGCAACAACAGTAGAAAGCCGTCTACACTGAGGCACAGAATGGAGCGAGAGAGACTCCATATTAATGAAATTATAGACCCTTAAAGTCTCTGAAAATAGGGATTGTTTCAGTCTTTGGATCTATATCCCCAATTCCTGGCACAGAGCTTGGCATATAGCAATAACATAATAAGTACTTGTTAGTTGCTGGATTGATATTACACGTGCTTTCCGATCTAAAAGTGGCAAAGCCCATTTACCAAGGTAATCCAGTACGAGTCTGGGAGTGAGCTGAGACTCACTGCAGTATTTCTAGAAGTGGTCCTTGGAGTGAGGTAGACAGGATCAATGTTCAGGCTCTCCTGACTGGGGCTGGGCTTGAACCAGTGACACAGAGCAGAAAAGTTCTGGAGAGGGAGCATGGCATGGTGGATAGAATGCTGGATTTGTAGCCAGGAAGACCAGGGTTTGAATCCCACTTCAGATATCTATAATCTGTGTAACCCTGGGCAAGTCACTCCCAAGTCTTCATGCCTCGGTTTCCTCATCAGTATAATTAGTTGGATCAGATGACCTTGAAGGTCTCCTCTATCTTTAAAACCTATGATTCTGCATAATGTTATTCCTCTCCACAGTCCTCTAGCTCACTGAGATGCCACCCTGACTGTGTTGTCTTGCATACAAATTTGTGATTTCCAAAAAAAAAAAAAAAGTATCAGCTAGTTTGATAGAGACATGTGTCTACTACCCTTGAAAGCCAAGCCAAGTTTATTTCTGGTGTGTCACAAGATAACTAACGTGTTATGAATTGTCAAGATTTCTCTAACTCCCATCCACAGACATCTCACCCCCATAACCTCTTCCACCCATCCCTCTCATACCTTCTGAAATAATGACAACCTAATACCTCCAATTTCTCCTTTGAATATCCATTTAAAAGGAGTCACAGTCACACAAGGTCTAATCTTAGCAGGAAAGAATAAAATAGTAACTCTAAAGACTATTCGATCTCATAGGAGCCCAGAACAAGAATTATATCAGTTTTAATAATGACTTATGTGGGGGCAGCTAGGTGGCACAGTGGCTAGAGCACTGGCCCCGGAGTCAGGAAGATCTGAGTTCAAACCCGGCCTCAGACATTTACTAGCTGTATGACCCTGGGCAAGTCACTTAACCCTGACTGCCCCCCCCCCAAAAAAGATTTATGTGAAGGTAGCTATCTGATTATAAAATCATAAAATTAGGACTGGGAGGGATACTGAAAATCACCTTATTCTACATATGGGAAAACTAAGGACCAGAGAGGCTAAATGATATATTAAAAGTCACACAGCTAACAAACAAGCTGGGAATCAAAAGCCTAAGCCAAAAGAGGACCCAAAAGCCTGAGTCCTTTGAATCTAACTGCAAAATGACACCATTCATGCTGCCTGGCTAGTAATCATTTATCTGTAAAGTCCTTTTAGTACAGTTTATTACTTGATATTAAAAAGGGAAGCAACATGGCTTAGTGAATGGAGGGTTGTCCTCCAAACTAGGAAGACCTGGGTTCAGGTCCTATCTCTGACATGTACTGGCTGTATGACCCTGGACGAGTCACTTAATCTCTGAGTGCCTTGGCAACTATCTAAGGTTATAAAATTTTCCCAGCTTCATTATATATTATTATTCTCTTTTCTGCACTCTATGATCCAGCCACAATGGCCTTCTCCCTGTTCCTCACATGCAGTAAATACTTCATGCCTTTGTCCTAGCCATACCTTGTGCCTGGAATATTCACTCTTTCCTCATCTCCACGTTTTAGTATCTTCCTCTTCCTTCCATTTGTAGTTCAAGCACCATCTTTGGCAACATTTTTGCCGACTACTTGTATTTATTTTGTTAATATTTATTCTGCCTATACTTAAATATGTACCTGTTGTCTTCCGTTCCCTTCTTTAAAGCAGATTGCTTAATTCTTTGAATTGGTATCCTCAGCACCTGGCACAGTGCCTAGCACACAACAAGAACTTCATGAATGAGCGCTAATTGACTGAGAAGTCTCCTATACCAATGAAGTCAGGTACGATAAAAAAAAAAATTAACATTAATAGCGATTTAGGTCTTAAAACTGTCCTGGTGCTCTGTATGAGAAATCTTCATACAGTAAACAACTGATAGGCTCTGTGACCTTGGGTGAAGCCATTTAACATTTCTGGACTTTAGTTCCTTTTGTAAAATGAGATCAGACAAGATTACATTCAATTCAACATATCTACTGAGTGCTTGCCTACCATACCACTCTCAAGAGCCTTCCCCCACCTATATAGCAACTATGATAATTGTATCATTTTATAATTAAAAAAAATGATTTGACAGGGATATTTACTACTGGTCTGGAAAACCACCCTCCTAACCACTGTGGGCCATACCCCAAAGAGTTAAGACTTGGACAGCTTCTGGCCTCATGGAACTTAGAGTCCAACAGCTGATCTCTGCACTAGATTTCCCAGATGATCAAAGCCCATGTCTCTCACCCCCCCCCAATCCCAGCTCATGTTGTTTCTATTATAAGGTAGCCATCGCTATACTTTAATTTAAGAGTCAGAGTGAGAGAGTTTGCAGGGGAATAGAAAAGTGCTAAAAGAGAAAGGAGGAGCATGACAAAAACTCACAATTTTTTCAAAGGCTAGTCAGTTTAGTTACCTGGTTTCTAGACCCACAGGTTAGAAGCAGTAAATCTGAAGGTAAGGCGGTGCTAAATGCAGACACAGTGACATCTATTAAAAGTGACAACTGACAGCAAAACTAGAAATCAGATCCACTATAATAAATTTTTTCCATAATGATGTCCCTGAGTCATTATGAAGAGGTCATATTCAGAATATTTTGTTTAAGAAGGTAGGAAACAATTGCTTATTATATGCCAAGCATTGTACTAAGCATATTTTACAAATATTATCTTATTTGATCCTCACAACCACCCTGGGAGCTAGATGTTATTATTATCCCTATTTTACAGATGAGGAAATTAAAGCAAACAGGGGTTAAGTGACTTGCCAAGGGGTCCCAAAGTTAGTAAGTATCTAAGGCTGTATTTGAACTCAGGCCTGTTCTGTCCACTGGGCCACCTCGTTGCCTTCCCTAAGGTAGAAGGAAGGGTATAACCCTGTTCATAAAATTCTCACCCCAAATGGTTAAAATAAACAGTTTTTTTTTGGTTAATGAAAGGTATATAGTTTGAATTATCTGGTAAATTAAATGCTGAGAACATGAGGCATCACTCTATGTGGGTGAATTTTCTTGGTGATGACAAAATTAGGAGGTAGAGAGAATCTTTCGTCATCATTAGTGCTGACATTATGTATGTGGAAGCCCGATTTCACAAATTCTATGAAATCAAATTCTTATACAGTCTGAGCGAAGGGTCACTTCAGAGCCCGTGCCCTTAATGGTCCCCCCAAAGCCAATGTGAAAGACATTCTCTGACTCTGAGCACTTGTCCTCTGAGTCTCTCAATGAGCCCATGTGTAAAGTGAGAAGTACTAACGTTCATCCCATGCAAGGGATGGAAGCCTTGAGTGTTTACAACCAGCTTTGAAATGCTTTGATAATACATGCTGCAGAGCTGAAGTGTAAAATCGTTATGACAAGGTTGCAGGCTAGGGTTTTCCTGAAATCTTCCCAAGGGGATACTTTCAGAAGTAGGATAAAGACATGCGTAGCATGGCTCGGGGGTGTTGGGTGCAGCATTTGGATGAGGCTGTTGGGTGTAGCTACTGGATGGAGCTGTATGCAGCGGCTTGAGCCAAAAGGGCACTCTGCCTGGCCTGGCAATTATTTCCCTTGGCTCCTCAAACCTGCACAGATAGGCACCAGGGTGCAAGTGGAATAGTTTGGGTTTGAAGGCTCTCATTTCTATGACATGATCAAAACCACAAGATTGGAAGTTCCCCAAAGTTAGGGTCCTGTCCAATACTTCTCTGATTTTTTTTTCCTTTACTCCATGGCACCCACAAGAGCCCTCAGTTCTTGGTAAGGGCCTGATAAATGAGGTTGTATAAACTGTAAATGAATAATATATCATTTTCTCAAAATCCTGAGGCTTTCAGGGAAGGGGAGTTGGGACACTGGGAAAAAAAACGGGGGGGGGGGGGACATTCCACAACCCAGTGACTTTAGAGAAAGCAAATCTGTGACAAAACCCCTAGGGGCTCTCTTAAAATGGATGGTTTCCCAAGTTCACTGGTCGCTTAATGCTACCAAGGAATAAAGGAAGAATCTGTTCTTTTGACTCTGACTTTGAGGCCACAACCTTAACCTTCCCCCTTTATCAATGCCACCCACATGAAATAAACAATAGGATCCATTTAAGGAGTCATTTAGAGGCATGAACTAAAGCTCTCAATTTAGGGTCAGAAGACCTGGGTTCAAATACTACAATTCACTAAGCTTGGGCAAGTGGCTCTCTGGACCTCAATTTCCTCATCTGTAAAATGAGGACATTAATCTAAATCCTTATGGTTTCTTCCAGTCCTAACATCCTATGCTTCTGTGACTTTAGAGTGAGCAAACCTGGGCATGCAAACTGTATAGTTTGGCAAATTACTGGCACACAGCATCCTGACCAAGTAGGAACCAGCTTAAGCCACAGCTGCGGCTCCTGGACCCAACTCTCTACCACACCTGTATCCCATGCCATAGGGTTTCGCTCTCTTACCCGCAGTCCTTGGCTTACACGCAGTGCTTTCTAGATGGTCTCTGACTACAATCCCTGGTTTCAGGTCATCATTGTTCTCTCTACAATTCTCCAAGTCTGAAGCTGTTGGCTGTCTTTTCCAGTGCCCACACCCAGGATTCCTTCAGTTCACCTCTGTCTGCAGGATTCCATTCTAGGGCCATTTCCATAAGCCGATGTCTCTAGTTCTTGCTATAACTGGTTGGATTCCTTTCACAATTAATCCCCAGTTTTCTATGCTCTTATTTTCTTCTTTTTCCCAGGGAGGCTCTTTCTCTGATCCCTGTTTGCTCTAACCTAGGTCTAATGTCTCTGTTTCACTCTTGAGGTTTCTTCTCTATCTTTGGGGGATCCTTTATCGGATACAAATTTTTAGTTACCAAATCATTGAAATTCAAAGAGTCAAAGAGCAATTTTTTAAAAGCACCTGTTCTGTGCCCATCACTGTGGGATCTATAAGAGGAAGGGAAGATCCAATGCTTTCCTGCAAGGAATTTCCAATCTGATTGGGGAGACAAAGATTGTGGGATCACAGATACAGAACTGGAAGGGACCTCAGAGGGCATCTAGCCATGCCCCCACTCCACTCCCACCCCGACTTTTATGCAGGAAGAAACCAAGGCCTGGGGTGGCTAAATGACTTGCCCTCAGCTAGACAGGTAGTCAGCATCAGAAGTAGGATTTGAACTCAAGTCCTCTGACTCCAGGGACACTAACCCCCCACTGCCTCCTCAACACACAACACAAACAGAGAACACTTGTGTGCTATAAGTAAGAGCAGCAGGACCGCTGAGCAGGGAGGGTTAGTGTGGGTTAGATAGAGCTGGTAGAGAAGGAGAGGACTGTAGTTGGGTCTGGAAGCATTTCAGAGGGCCTTTCAAAGGGCCGCACTTGAGGACCTAGAGGGCCACATGTGGCCTCGAGGCCACAGGTGCCCCACCCCTGATTTAGGTAAATGCAATGAAGATGGGAGGGCATTCCTGGCTGGGAAAATAGAATGAGCAAACGGTCCAAGTACAGAATAAGCACTGCTTTTGTGGGGGAAAGTGAGGAGAATGACCTAATCAGAACAAAGGATTTGTACTGGGAAAACAGTGGAATATATATGTAGAAACTAGGAGGTTTTGAAAGCCAGTGAAAGATGCTTGCCCTTAATATGGTAGGCAATGGGGATCCTATTCAAAGTTCTTGGGCAAAAGTCACCGTGGTGCTTTAAATCTGGCAATGATATGCTGGATAACCTGGAGGAGGCCTAGGGTAGAGACTAGAGGCAGGGAAAAGAGTAGGAATGTTACTTTAACCATCCAAATATGAGGGGATAAGGGGTTAAGCTAGGCTGGTCGAAGTAAGAATGGAGAAGAAGGAGTGCTTTTTCTACAGCTATAAAAGGGCATGAATAGAACACACACACATACACACAGCGTTCGGAAGCAGTGATTCATCTACAGCTCTTGAGGTATGGAGTTTGGCGTGGGCTGGGCCCAAAAGGTCCTTTTTGATTCCCAGCATCTACGAGAAGTGTGGCTCTGCCAGCCTACACCAGGAAAGGAAAAGAATTCACCCTCTCCCCCTCTACTCATTCTCACCCCTCCCTGAAACTCTTAATTCACCCCAGGGCATTTGGCACTGGGTCCCACGGCAGCCCAAAGGCCTGGCCTCATTCCCACTCTTCTAAAGCATACGGCAACTGGGTCACTCTTGTGGCTTACTCTTTTGCAAGAGTGAGGTGGTACTAGTCAGGCTAAGGAGCCAGGTCACTGGGCATACTCTACCCAAAGGAAGTAAGAATAGAGACAGACCTCCATTCATTCATTAACTGAGCCAGGCAATGAGGGAAGCAGCTTCCCTGGTGATCCAAAGGGTGGTTTCTTTGCTGGGCTACTGTTGCTCTGGGGATATGCTTGGCTCTCCCTCCCTCTGCCATCCTCTCCATACTCTTCATACTCCTTGGCAAGCAGGGATAGAATCTTCAGCTCCTACAGAATATCCCGTTACACAGATGGCCACTGTGGAAAGGTCGTGGACCAGCTAACTCATATACTCTGTCCCATGTATATTAATCTCTCCAGCGACCCCAGAGCTCAGAGGATCAAGGTGGTGACTCCAGAGGAATGGAATATAAGTTCAGATGCCATAAATTTCTGTTTCCTCCACAGCACTTATTCATTTGTTTTGCCCTTGGGAATTAGAGTGTGTAATATGATTCATGACTTAATTTTTCAAATCAAGCCACCTAATGCTGCTTCAAGGTAAACCCAAACATTCAGCCTCCAAGTGGGAGCCAACGGAGATCAGGGATCAGCCATGGGAGGCCCCTCCTTCCCCATGCCCCACCCCACCCCTCAAGGCAATCAAAGGACCCAAAGAGAATGGAGTTAGCTTAACTAGAAGCCAAGGTATACAGAGTTCAGTTCAAAAGAACTTTCCCTAGGGATCAAAAATATAATGCAATTTATACCACTCAAAGATACTTTACTGCCGCCAGGGAAGAGAGCAGGTAGCAAGTGTTACCAATAAATGCATATACTCTAGAAATGTATAAAGTCTTTGGTTTATACCAAAATTAGCTGGATGATCTTAATACTATCCCCAAAGTTCTGGCTAATCTTGTGAATAATCAGGGAAAGCATGCTCATTAAATAGGTTGGAAAAGCTGTCACTCATAAACTTGAAGTAAAAACTTTTGGTGCCAGACGTGGCCCTTGACAAAACTGGGAAGTGGCCAAGTTTTTCTTCAATGCCCTTTAAAGAGCCTTTTACCAGGTTTCAGCAACCCTTATCTCCGCATGTCCTTAACTTATTCAGCGGCCTACGTCCTACTCTGCCCCAAATTCCTCCAGTAATTTAAGAAAACAGAGAAAAATGATCTATTTCAAACTAAGATGTCAGTGGTTTTAAGTTTTATCCCTCCCTAGGACATCTACATTTGAAAAGAATCTACATGATAACCTTGTTGTATATTTAAAAGGAATAGCAAGTTGTACATAGTAGATTTGTAATTTCATGTGCAATCATTTTTTTTTACTATACTATGTTATGGAAATGTTTGTTTTATTCCATAAGTTAAAGATAAAATGAATTAAGGAACAAGACAATATTTAACACAAAAGAATTAATGTCTACTAGTAGAATTAGAGGCATGTACTGGAACAATAGAAATATTTTGGTTTGTGGGAATCAAATGATGTAATATTTATAAAGCACTTAGCATAGTGCCCGGCATGTAGTAGTACTTAAATCATAGAAACACAGAATCTCAAAATGTACTTGATCCTTCAAATTTTTCTAGTCCAACTCCCTACCTGATGCATGAATCCTCTTTATAATATCCCTGACAAACAACCAATTTCTGCTCTTGCATTTCCCAGAATCAATTTAAATTCTATCATAACATGGGTCTTCCTTAGCCACCTTACAGCAAATGCCCACTCTGTCCCTCTGTCGGTTTTCCCTTCCTGATAACTAGTTTGGTGAGGTAATACTGCTTTGCTTCCGGCTGGTATGAAGATTAGATAGATGATGCTGACATTCAGCAATTTGAATGATGGCTCCGGCACTGTCCAACATTAAAATATCTTTTATCTGGGCCTTAACTGGACTCTGATTTACTCCTAGATACAGTCAAACGACATGTGACAGACAGTACCTATGTCTTCTATGATAGCTGTACTCACCAAATAGAGGAGCTTCTCTGAGCTACATCCTCAGACCAGAATAAGATCAGAGTAACAGAGATTTAGAGGATTCTACAGATGAGGATGTGACACCAAGGAAAGTTAAGTGACATGCCCAAGGCCACACAGGGAGAGAGGGAGGGAACAAGCATTTACTAAACACCTACTATGTGCCAGGCACTGTGCTAAGTGCTTTACAAATTTGATCCTCACAACAACCCTGGGAGACAGATGCTATTATTATCCTCATTTTACAGGTGAGGAAACTGAGGCAGACAGCAGGTAAGTGACTTGATCAGGGTCACACAGAGAGTAAGTATCTAAAGCCGGTTTTGAACTCAGGTCTTCCTGCACTCTATCCACTGTAATTACCTAGCTAGGATTCTAGATTTGAGTTTCCTGAGTAACTGCCTCCTCTCTTAATTTGAAAAGAGACAGGGGCCGCTAGGTGGTGCAGTGGATAAAGTACCGGTCTTGGAGTCAGGAGGACCTGAGTTCAAATCCAGCCTCAGACACATAACATTTACTAGCTGTGTGACTCTGGGCAAGTCACTTAACCCCAACAGCCTCACCAAAAAAAAAAAAAAAAAAAAAAGAAAAGAGACAGCCTGGGGAGGTATGATAGCTCTTTTCCAAATATCTCATGGAGAAGAGAAACAAGACGTATTCCGTTTGGGTTCAGAAAGTAGAACTAAAACAATGCGGGGAAGCTGCTGAGAAGCAGATTTAGGCTTAAGCTAGGGGAAAAACTTGCCAATGATTGTGGTTGGAATGGGCTGCTGTGGGAAGTAGTGGGCTCTCCCTTAATGGAGGTTTCCAGGTGAAGGCTGAATGGCCATTTGGCTGACAATGCTATACAAGGGATTTTTGACCAAGTACGGATTGGATTAGATGACCTTTGAGGTCCCTTACTGCTTGGAAATTCTGTGATCATAAGCCAGTGTGGGTGACCCATTAGCTTCTTTCAACTACCTCCAGAGATATACAGACAAACAGGGTCCCAACCCAAAGTCCTTGCTCTCATGGGAAACACGGAGATATATAAAATTGGTCACTATTGGTTTTATAAGAGATCTGTTGACTCATATGGTGACAAGAGGAGAAGGACTCCTTGTACCGGGAGCCCAGAGTTTCCTGGATTGAATTATTCTGTAAATATTCCTTGAGGAGCCCACTGTTTTCAAAATGAAAACTGGCCCTGCAAGAATGAAGTGATTAATTCAGATCATCAATACTGAGCTTTAGTAGCTCCTGGTGTTTCCAGGCCACCGGTTTATTGAGGAAGCAAGATTCTACATCAAGGTCCCACTGCTTCTCTTTGTAGGTGGCACAATGGATAGAATGCTTGGCCTCAGATACTTACTAGCTGTGTGACCCTGGGCAGGTCACTAAACCTCTACCTGCCTCAGTCTCCACAACTGAAAAATGGGGAAAATAATAGCACCTACCTCCCAGGGCTGTTGTGGAGATCAAATGAGACAGTATTTGTAAAAGGGCTTAACATAGTGCCTGGTGCATGGTAGGTACTTAATGAGTTATTTCCTTGTTTCCTTTCCTGTCCATTCCTGTTCTAAACTTGACCCTGCTCCCACACCCCAACCGCTCCCTCACACACCTTCCTCCCTAGGGGTGCCCTTGCATAAGGGGGCACACCCTCTGCTGGGTGCAAAACAGCTATCCACTGCCCAGGCACCTGCAAGTGTCAGCAATGCATCATTGATGGGAAGCAGGAATAGAGTCAGAAGGGGCACACTTTTACTTTGGCACCACTTCGCCGAGGCCAACCCCACCTTATTTGGCCAGTGGTCTGGCCTTGGCCCCAGCCTCTGGACCTTCCTCCTGATGATGCCTGCCTGGACTATTTTTGTCACCGACAAGGATGGGAGGGCCAAATCATCCCCTTCGGATGATGCAGTCTTTGCTGCAGACCAGTATCAGTGTGTGACTGGCATGAGAAGTGCAGCTGAGGGTCAGGCAGGAAGGCTTTGGGAACCACCTGTCACTCTCCACTGCCCGTTATAGAATGGGACCGAGGAAGGAAGCGCTATGACCTAATTCCCCACCCTCCAGCGCCTCTCCTGGCTTCCACTTCCCCTCTACTCCAAGGCTCACTGCCGAGTTCTTCCTTTTTTGTTGGTTCAAGTTAGACAATAACACCTAGACTCCAAGAGGCATATCAGAGCAGGGTAATATGAGTAGCTACAGAGGAGGAATGAATGACTGTCAGCACCCCGTGATCGCCCTCCTCTCTGACTTCCTGGAGCATTTAATTGTCTCAACCACTTGATTTGGCGCTACCTCCCAGGGTGGTTGTGAGGATCGAGTGAGATAATATTTGTAAAGCACTTAGCCCAGTGCCTGGCACATACTGGCATTTAATAAATGCTTGTTCTGGGGCAGCGAGGTGGCGCAGTGGATACAGCACCGGCCCTGGATTCAGGAGGACTTGAGTTCAAATCCAGCCTCAGACACATAATACAACTAGCTGTGTGACCCTGGGCAAGTCACTTAACCCCATTGCCTAGTCAAAAAACAAAACAAAACAAAAATAAAGTCTTGTTCCTTCCCTTTTTGAATACACGCTAACTAACACCTGGTCTTAGCTGTAGCCAGAATGAGTGGCTGGCCATGTGTGCTGTGTGATTTAGAGATGTTGCAAAGGTCCTCTCCTGTCCAAAAATCACCTTCCTTACCTGCTGGCTGATACTTCTGATTCCTCTAATGGTGACAAAACCTTTCACTCATCTGTTTACATGTAGCCCTCACTAAAATGAGAGCTAAAATTGTTCAGTTGTGTCTGACTCTTCGTGATCCCATTTGGGGTTTTCTTGGCAAAGATACTGGAGTAGTTCGCCATTTTCCTATTCTAGCTCACTCTAAAAATGAGGAACTGAGGCAATCAGGGCTAAATGACTTGCCCAGGGTCACACAGCTAGTAAGTGTCTGAGGCCAGATTTGAACTCAGGAAAATGAATCTTCCTGACTCCAGGCTCGGTGCTCTATTCACTGTTCCACCGAGGCACTTCATAAGTTGAATTGAAAGGGCTTATAAACAAAACTTACCCAGAAAACAAGCAATAATAGAGACAGGCATCAATAGTACCCCTAGTCTCTCTTGGATCCTTTCATGGTTCTCCAAAGCTCTCTGCTGCCATGCCTTACCAGGTACTAATGCTCTCCAGCCCCGTCCAACTTGAACAAGGCCAAGATAAGAAAAGGTTCCCCATAGGAAGTGGTCCCTAAGTTGAGTCTTAAAGGAAACTAAGGATTCCAAGGGATGGAGGAGAGGAAGAGAGAGGGAGATGGCCTGTACTGTGGGAAACAGAATGCTGAGTTCAGGGAATGGTTCTAGTTTTGATGGAATATTGAATGAATGAAGGGAATTCATGTAAAATAAGTCTGACAAGGTAGGCCAGAGTCAGATTATGAAAGGCTTTACATGACAGGCATTTAAGTGGCATGCTGGCAATAAGAAGGCCTGAATTCAGATCCTGCCTCAGATATTCACTAGGTGTGTGACCCTGGTCAAATCACTTAACTTCTTTCTGCCTCAGTTTCCCCACTTGTAAAATGGGGATAATAATAGCACCTATCTTCAAGGCTTGCTGTGAAGGTCAAATGAGATAACCTATGTAATGTGCTTTGAAAGCCTAAAAGTGCTATATGAGAGCTAGATATCACTACTATTAGGGAGGGATTGTAGGGAGTGACCAAAAATTTCTGAGAAAGGATAACATGGTCACACCTATGCTTAAAGAAGATTATCTTGGTGAGCTAGGTGGATGACGGATTGGAGCAGGGACAGTCCGGGGAGCCAAGACACCAATAAGAAAGCCGAGACAATAATTGAGGGAAAGAAGAGCAGCTAACGGCCTTGGGAGAGGCAAGGCTGAGGTAAATGGGGATGAGAGATCAGGAAGTGGAAAAAGGGATTTTCACCTGGGCAGATGGTGACTGAATTTCAAACAATCAGGGGAGGAGGAGAAGGGAATTTACCAGTCAGAAAGTGAGGCAGAGCCTTATACTTTAATACTTTAAGGTTCTGTGACCTCATCAGTTTGGGGGCACTCCCTCCACGGCACAGACTGCAAGCTTTCCACAAATTAACAGATGCTCTTACGAGAGTTTGCTGAACTGCAGTCTTCATCAACATGTGGCCAGCCACGTCACGGCTGCCTTTCTGAACTTAGCTAGGATCACAGGGTCAGGAATCATAGACCTGAAGCTGGAAGGGACCTCACAGGTCAAACAGTAACAACAATTAGTATTTATACGGCACTTGAAGGTTTGCAAAGCTCTTTACATGATACCTCATTTATCAACACCCTTGAGAAAAATGAGAGCAAGAGGGTTGAAATGTTTTCTCTAAAAACACACAGGTAAATAAGGGACAGATGTGGGATGTAAACGCAGGACCTCCAACTCCAAACCAAGCATTTCTTTCACTGCACCACAGTACATCTCATCAGACAAAAGACAGAGTTCTCAGACGACAGAGACACAGTCTATCTCAGCTGAGGGTCCCACCCTTGAAGCCCATCCAGCTTGGAAAGACTCGGCTTAAACTTACACCATCTAGATCTACATCTATACCATTAGATTGTAAGCTCCTTGAAGGCAGGGGCTGTCTTTTGCTTTTTTTTTTTTTTTTTTTTTAAATAGCCCTAGCACTTAGCACGGGGCAGTTAGGTGGCACAGTGGATAGAGTGCTGGGCCTGGAGTCAGGAAGTCAAATCCAACCTCAGACACTTACTAGTTGTGTGACTCTGGGCAAGTCATTCAACTCTGTTTGCCTCAGTTTCCTCATCTGTAAAATGAGGTGGAGAAGGAAGTGGCAAACCACTCCAGTATTTTTGCCAAGAAAACCCCAATGGGGACATGAAAAGTTGGACACAAAAGAGCTTAGCACAGTGCCTGGGCAAACAGTAGGCACTTTTTAAATGCTTACTGATTGACTGGCACCATGATGAGAAATCAGAGGTGCATTTTAATTTAAATTTAAAATCTTATGCCTCCTTCTCTCCCTCTCTCTTTCCTCTCTCTTCTCTCTATCTTTTAGAAACCCTTTATATAAGACTTCAACATTTGCAAAGGGCTTTATATATTTTATCTCATTTAATCCTTGCAGCAACCCTGTGGGATAGGTCTTATTGTTATCTTCATTTTACACGGCAGGAAATTGAATCTGAGAGAGGTAGAATGACTTGGCTAGGGTCACACAGTGAGTATCTGAGAGAGGATTGGAACTCAGGTTTTCCTGACTTCAAGTCTACTGTTCTATACACTATGCCACAGGGACACACACACACACACACACACACACGATTACCACAAGTTCTTATTGTAGCATTAAGCTTTAATAACTTAAAAACCGCAGTAAGACTTTTGAAATGTCCTGTATATCTCACATTTCTATTTCGCTGTTACAGTTTACAAAGCATTTTCCTCACAGAAACTGTATGAGGTAGGTGGTACAAGAATCTCCTTTTTTTTTTTTTAGGCAATTGGGGTTAAGTGACTTGCCCAGGGTCACACAGCTAGTAAGTGTCACATGTTTGGTCTGAGGCCGGATTTGAACTCAGGTCCTCCTGAATTCAGGGCTGGTGCTCTATCCACTATTCTTTTTCTTTTTTTTACAGATGATAAAATTGTCGCTCAGAGGAATTAAGTGATTTGTCCACAGTCCCATGAATATGAAATCAGGATCTGGGGCCCGAGGCCCTGTGTTTCCTATTACAACAAGGTTCTTTCCTCCACCTCACACTGAATCTCCCCTGAAGTATCTACCACACCTTTCCATGTACTCTAGAACAGACCAGAGAAATCTCCCAACCCCATCATTTTCCAGATGAACAAACCTTAGGTGGTTTATTTACTGAAGACTCCGCAACCATACAGTAGAAGTGCTGAGACTGGTCCCTAAATTTTCTGCATCCTATTTCTCAAACTCTTTCTCCCTTATCACCCTTGAATTGGACCGAGTAGAAGATGTGGCCAAGTAATCTTGTATACCATTCCCAGATGTGCTGGGACCTTTTTCTGGGCCCAGTTTCCTAAGAGTGGATGTCACTTATAGTTCACCTCTCCTCCACTATTATCATTATTATTATTAGTATTCATCCACAGGAGGAAATTCTGAGACCAAATTTCCTGAGGTTTGCTGTCAGTTTGGAACTTGTGAGAGGAAAAATAGTCTGGTCACGCAAAATCATCATGTAATTATTTATAATTTCCAGGACAAGCCTATCTCTCACTCAGCCAGGTTTGAAATAGTTCCAGAAAATTCCCAATATCCATGACAAATGGCTGTTAGATGCAAGAACTACACCGTGGAGCAATTGGAGGAGGAGACATTGTCAGCTGAGGTGGGGAGGGGGGTTTACAAAGACAAAATACAAAATATGGTGGTGGTGGGAGGGAAGCCCAAACCTGCTCCTTCTGGTTTCTCTCATCTGTGTTTTCAAAACACAGTGGACTGATGGGAGGGTGTAGTAATGATGGAATGTACAGTGTGGGACTGAGGGACAAAGCAACCTGGACAAAAATCCCTAGAGGACATGGGTCATTGGAGGTAGAATTCTGGGCCAATATATGGGAAATGGGAGATGCTGCTTTGCAAATTCAAACCCAGATGCTCTTTAGTGCCTTCTAGGAAGTGCGTGATGGAAATCACCAAATTTGTATAAACAAACAAATAAAAAAGAAAATTGAAAGGCAAACTCCTTCCCCCTCCGCCTTTGTCTCCTTCTTCCTTACCCCAAGCATTGATCTGAATACTGATCTTGCAGAACTCATCTCAAGCTTTCACATTATTTTGTGAATTGTCCATTTGAGAAAATTATAGAGGCAGTATCAAGGAGGGATAGGAGCAGGGGGAGAAGTACATGCAGGACGCCTTCTTACTGTATGTGGAGAATTATGTCTCAGCTGCTGAGTTCTCCTGACACCATTATCTATCAGGCATATGCACCGAGGAGCTTTGAGTGGGCACCAAACTATGCATTCCACAGTAAACCCGTGGGAAAGTTACAATCTCCCTGGGCCATCATTCTCAGCTGTCAAATGAAATGGCTGAGTAATATGAGGTATAAGACCTCATCAAGTTCTACGTCATGTCCATAGTGCCTAGCTCAGTGCCTGGCATATATTAGGTTCTTAATAAATGCCTGTTAATTGAATGGCTCAATAATCTTCTTTATCGGGAGTGAGGAGCCTTTTTTTCTTTTGAAAGCCAATAATGCAGAAGAAAAAAATGTGATCAAGAAATCATATAAATAAAACAATTTAATTCAATTTCTTTCTAGAGCTGGAAATAGAAAACATGACACACACTTGCTTTTTTAAATTAAAGACATTTGAAATATTCTGTTTTATTAAACAAATACCCACAAAAAACCAAACCTGCTCTAGTCTTATATCAGAGGCAGCTAGGTGATGCAGGAGATAGAACCTGGGGCCTGGAGTCAGAGAGACCTGACTTCTGATCCAGCCTCAGATACTTAATAGCTGTTTGACCCTGGGCAAGTCACTTAACCTCTGTCAACCTCAATTTCCTCATCTGTAAAATGGGAATAAAACTTCCCAGGGTTGTGGTGAGGCTCAAATGATAGAAGGTTTATAAAGTGCTTTGCAAACCTTAAAGTGCTATATAAATATTAGTTATCATTAACTTGAGTTAAGGGAAGGAAAATCAAGGGGAAAGATGAGAGAAAAGGAAGGGAAAATACAAAAAAAAAGAACGAGAAGAAATAACAGACACAGAGAAAAGAGATATATGTGAAGGTACACAGAGAGAGCGTATTTAGGCACCAATGAAAAGTACAAATACAGGGTGTCCCAAAAGTCTTGGTGCAACTTTAGGCTTTAACATCCAGAGACATGCACAGAAAGACATGTGGAAGAGATAAGGGAGAGAAAAAGGAGGGAGAGAGAAGAGGAATGAGAGAAAAGAGAATGTAGAACATTTCCATTTTGTAATCTTTAAGGATTGTATTGCTAAAGAACTTTATAACGATGGTGCATTTTTGCAACAGTGGACTCACGTGGTAACACCACAACTCTGTCTCCCATCTCCCTGCCTGGAATGCCCTCTCTTCTTATTTTTACCCCATAGAGTCCCTCTCTTCCTGGAAGACACAGTCCAAGTATCATCCTCTACATTAAGCCTTTCGTATATGATTCCCCAGTTGCTAGGGCTCTCCCTGCCAGACTGTTACATTTCACTCCTCTATACTCATCCAATTTACATTGATTTTGTTTATCCTCACTTATGTACCTGATATCTCCATTAAGATGAAAGTGTCTTGGTAGTCGGAATTGTTTCATTCTTTGTATTTGGAGTGCCTTCTAGTTCACTGCTTGCCACATAATTGGTGTTTAATATATGTTTGCTAATTGATTGTGACTCTGGGCAAGGTTTCTGATGGCAGGGATGGTCCTGAGGTGGAGTTCAGCCTGAATCCAAACTTGCTTATATTTTCTATGGAGGCACTTGTGTGGGTATCATAGGGGACATCATACCTCTTTCTCACTCAGCAATCAAGCTGAGCTGTTAAAAGAGTGGAATTTTTGGGGGGGGTTAGTCTCTGAATTATTGTGGGGAGGAAAGGGGCTCATTTCCTTCTCCATGACCTTTCTTACTGTCCTAGGGACTCAGTGCCAACCTGGCAGGAGGTTGGGCTCTGACCTAGTATATAATTAACTTTTCAACTTCTATGACCCATGTATCTATCATCCGTCCATTCATCCATCCATCCATCCATCCATCTACCCACCCACCCAACTATCCATCCATTCATCCATCCATCTATCTAATCTATCATCTATCTCTATCATCTATCTAGCTGATCTATCATCTATCTATCTATCTATCAACCTATCTAACCACACCACCTAGTTTTCAGCACTTGGGAAATGAATATGCTTATTCCCCACATAGTGTAATATGCTTATTCCCCACTTAGTGTAAAAAAAAAAAACAACCCAAAACACAACTCTTCTCAGGGTGGGTTAACACTATTACTAATAAAAATTGATGCTTTATATATATCATCTTATTTGAGCTTCACAACAACCCCAATCAGATAGGTAGCGTAAGTAGTACCATCCCTGTTTTACAGATGAGGAAAGTGTGGCACAGAATGTCACAGTGATACAATGTCTGAGCTCATACATCTAATAAACGGCAAAGCCAAACTTGAACCTGTATTTTTTGTTTGTTTGTTTGTTTTACTCTAAACACTAGAGTTACCTCCAGGATGGTTCCTTGAATCTATAGTGAGAATGTTACGAAGCTTTCATGTCCACTACAGCAAGAAATACCTTTCTTCACATAACCAGCAAGGTGAGAAAAGTACCGTCCCCTAGAAATGACCATCCTCAGAGGCATTGGTCTCCCTTCTATGAACCCTTCTTCCACCTTGACATGCCTAGGACCCTCATATTTTCTCCAATTCTGTTTTGATCAAAACCTACTTTGAAGAAGGGATCTAATATCATCCATTCACATTCCAGGATGAACTGGTTTGTCAGCAGGATACCTCAATCAGAGATATTTGCATTTTTGGGAGGGCCATCTCTATTTGTCTTGATCTATATCTTGCCACTGGACCTAGATGTGACTCTGCACAGCCCTCCCTCACTTAAATCCAATTCACTTCCAAAACACGGCAGCATCTTCCTGATGTCATGGTCCTCTTCGGGAACAAAGGACAAACAACAACCTGCAGTTCTGTACAATCTTAGAGCAGACTGATATTGATAGAGGGCTACAAATATGAGGACATCCAAATCTTCAAAGAGTCTAAATTGTAGGTGACCCAAAGGGCGTGAAAAGATATACAGTAGGTGAAAATATGTACTATGTTACAAGTGATGATTTGTGTGTAAGAAGTGGCATAAAATATCTCATCCTGCAAATAATGTTTGGAGAAGGAGGTAGGCTGGTCATGTAGAAAGAACAAGGGATTACCTAGACATCCCAAGGGCTGCACTAGTAATCATATGGTGGTTTTAAAAAAAGATTTAGAACAGAGGTTCTTAACCTTTCTGCATCACGATCCCCCTTTAGCAACTGGTGAAGACTATGGACCCTTTATCAGAATATTTTTAAATGCACAAAATAAAATACATAAGATTATAAAAGAACCCAATAATATTTAATTATCAAAATAATAATAACTAACATTCATATAGTGCTTTAAGGTTTTGCAAAGTGCTTTACATTTGTTATCTCATTTGAACCTCACAACTGCCCTGGGAGGGGGATGCTATTACTATCTTGATTTTACAGATAAGGAAATTGAGGCTAAGAAAAGTTAAGTGACTTGCCCAGAATCCCACACTAGTAAGTGGCTGAGGCAGTATTTAACTCAGGTCCTTCCTGACTCCAGGTCCCCCTAGTTGCCTCCCTCAAGTCCACAGACCTCAGGTTAAGAACCACTGTCCTGGAGGTAAAATGCCAAACTTTTATAAAGGACTTATAGGAAGACATGGACAGGAATTACTTGGGACGAGAAGATGGGGGCCTACAGTAATGGACAGAGTATGAATATCAGTAAACTCATAAAGCTATTAGAGTATAATCAGTCCATTCAATCCACAAGCACTCATTAGGCACCTAGCGTGTGCCAGGCACTGAGCTGGGCACTATGGATGAAATCTCCCTCTGCTTACACTGAGAGTTTGGAAATGTTCCTTTTGGCTTGCTGCAAAGAGCTGGATTCTTTGCTGTGCAAAATCTAACCCCCATCCAAACCCTGGATCCCCCTGAGAGAAAGCCCTTAAGTTACCCAAGAGTCATTGGCATGCAAGAGCCAGCAGCATCAATCAAGTCCTCCCACCGATGTTCCAAACCCCTCAGCACGCCCACTGAAGTGACAGAGATCATGCTTCCTGATACATGCTCCAGGCTTGCTTAAGGAGTGAATTCAGATTTTGGGCACTGGCTGTTGAGTGTTTGCTATGTTACGTTAGCTCGGACTTCTGTGTGTCAGGAAGCATTTGCCCAAGAAGGGAGTAAGAAACACCCATGCTATGAGGTGAGGACTAAAATATCATTCAGGTGTCATGAACCATGGCACATCTGTCCCCAGTTGTAAAGAAGCCATCCACAACACAGTGCCAGATGAAGGATGGTTCAGTAGACTTGTCTTTCTATTTCCTTTATAAGTGGGCTCTATGTAACCCTCAACTTAATTTCATTTTGGGAGCAATGTGTCGAATAGACCGGAGCAGGGAGGGATTTGAGGCAAGGAGATACATGAGGAGACTGTTGGAATAGTCCAGGATGAGAGACAATGAGAGCCCTCATTGCTGTGACAGCTGAGTGAACAGAGAGAAGGGGTCAGCTCGGCCAGATGTTCCTGGAGCTAGAAGTGGCAAGATTTGCCAATAGATTGAATATGTATGTGGGAGTCAAGGATTCAAATTTCGTTGTTGCTGAGCTGTTTCTCAGTCATGTTTGACTCTTCATGACCCATTTGGAGTTTTTTGTTTTTTTTTTAAGCAAAGATATTAGAGTGGTTTGCCATTTCCTCTTCCAGCTCAATTTTACAAATGAAGAACTGAGGCACAGGGTTAAGTGACTTACCCAGGGTCACACAGCTAGCTAAGTGTCTGAGGCTGGATCTGAACTCACAAAGAGTCTTCCTGACTTCAGGCCCTGCACTCTATCTGCTTGCAGCCCCAAGGATTCAAATACAGTGAATGAAATAATCCTGATTTGAAAGCTTGTATTTTAATAGGGATGACAAGTACATAAATAAGTATATACATAACAAAGAAAATACATACAAATCAGAGTAACTAAGTACAAGGTAATTAGATTAGCAGCTGAGAGGATTGAGAAAGACCTCATGTACAACATGTACTTGAGCTGAGTCTGGAAGGGTGAACCGGGAGATTCTGGGAGGTCAAGGGAAGAACGCATTCCAGGCACGGAGTCAGGAGATGGAGAATGGTGAGTGGTTTACGAGGGACCAGAGCTAAGAGGAAAATCTCAATAGTGGAGTGATGAAAGGTGTGCTGGTCTTGAGTTCTGGTTCCAGCTTCAGTCTCTAGCTTGCTTTGTGACTTTATCTCAGTGCCTCAGTTTTTTAATCTTTAAAATGAGGGGATGTTGGCCAAATGATATCTAAAGTTCCGGCCTGATGATTTTTAAATACAAGTATGCTTTTGAAAATGCTAACATTGTTTCACTATTTGCTATCTGCTCCTGGAAGGAACTCAAAGACATCCTACAGAACAAAAACACAAGGAGCCACGTTCTTAATGGCGTCCATACAGAGCCAGGGGCATGTGTACTCGGTCAAGGAGAATAACATCGTGGTAGCAAATCTCCACCCCCCCTCACATTGTGGCCATGTTAGAGCCTCTGTCCTTCCCAACTGACGCCTCACAATGAAGTCCTCCATGGCTAAGAGCCCTGGCCAGACGGACAGCTGCGGAAAGGAATTCGGCAACTCATGGAGGGAGGGAGAGGGGTAGAGTTCCCAGCCCTGCTGCTCAATACCACGTGCCCCAGTGGAAAGGCTAGGTCCCCAGATCTGACCTCTAGGGCTTTGATGGAGGTTGGTCCCTGGCCAGGTGTGTTTGTCTGATGCCTGTTGGCAGGATACAGATTTGGCTGCAGCCAAGTCATGGGGTCGGCAGGCCTCATAACTCTCCTGGACACAGCTCTCTGGCCCTTCTTACCTACTAAGCATGTCACTTCCTAGTGTTGGGACAATGCTTTAGAGAGCCTGCAGTGATGACATCAGAAAGGCAGAGCTCTCTAGAAATCAAGGCACACCTTTTATTACTATATTATCCCAGCCTTCAACCAGCCTCCCGACCTCTGCCCCATCCTGCACACCTCTGGCAAATTAATCCTCCTGAAACACTGGTCTTCGTACGTTTGGGAAAGCTTTCAATAATTCCCCACTGCCAGTATGGTTCCATTCAGCTCAATTTGACAAACAACTTTTTAATTGAGTATTTAGAGCACTTTGCTAGGCCCTGGGGCCTGGTGGACTGGGGCTATGTGTTGAATAATAGTCCATGGTTTTTGCCTTTATTTAGCTTTTAGTCATGTAATGAAATGAGTATTTCTTGCCTAGGAATCAAACCCAGGTTGTGGCAGAACCATTAGGACTAAAGTACAAACTTGTTTACTTGGTATTCAGGCTCCTCACAGTCTGACTCCAACTAAGCTCTCCAGGCGCCCTCGCCCTCTGTCTCTCTCTCTCTCTCTCTCTCTGTCTCTTCCTCCCTCTCTCGCTCTCTCTCTCTCTCCCCCCCTTCTGAAACTCCGACCACCATGGCTTCACTAATCCTTAAATATGTATTCCTTTTCCCATAATAACTCATTTACAGTTTGCAAGCCTTTTCCCTCACAACAACTTCATTAATTACGTAGTGTAAGTATGATTATTCTCCTTTTCCAGAAGCTCTGAAAGGCTGACTAGCCTATATTCACACAGCTCATAAGTATCTGTCTGAGGTAGGCTTCAAATGCTCGTTTCTGACTCCAGTTCTAGCATTCAATTCCTTATATTTACTTCCTGTGTGACCTTTGGCAAATCATTTAATTTCCATGGATCAATTTCCTCATCTGCAAAATTAGAGGTCAGGCTATAATGCCTCTGAGGTTCCTAATCTAGGAGCCATAATAGTATATTGCCTCATGTGCCTTTTCTCCTCCATGCCTTTGCTCATGCTGTGCCCCTCACTTGGCATGCTGTCCCTTCTCTTCTCTCATCTTCCAGAAGTAGCCTGAAAAACATCTCATCTGTGAAGGTTTCTTCAGCCACCTTAGCCCACAGAAAATGATATCTATATCTCTCATCAGCACTCTAGAGCACTGCTTACAATACCTGTCACCTACCATTTAGAGTTTCATTGCTAATTATAATTTTATTTATATATGTTTTATTTCCCTGGCAAAATTATAAACTTCACTTCTTCTATAGCCATTTTCCCCATAGCTCCAAGTCCATTGCCTTATACATGGAAGGCTTCCTAATATATATATATATACACATATATATATATCTTGATACAACTTTTGATAAATTCACGGATGAGAGATTCATCATTAAGGGAAGCTTGTCAATAGTTTGGGTCACTACTAAACTTCTGAAGTCACCCTGCAAAGAGTACCATCTTTGTCTTCTCTCCCAAAAAAATTCCTTGGTGCCAAAGGTAAAGACATGAAGTTGGCCTGAATGGACCCAAGATCTGGCCCAATATAGCCAGTCGTGGGTTCTTATGTAAGCATCTCTAACTGCCTCCTTCTGAAATAGCTCCCCAAGAACAAAACTTCCTTTTGACGAATATTCACTAAGCACCGTGTGCCTAATCTTATGCTAATGCTGGGGGTGGTATACATATTCACATACACATACAACACATGTACATATATAACACGTATGTATGTATACACATAAATGTATGTATTATAAGAAATAGCCCTTGCCTTAAGAAGTATATAAATCTCTTGGGAGAGACAAGTTGTGTAGAATCAGAAAACCTACATTTTGACTCCTAGTTCTAATTCTCATTAGCTTTGTGATGGTCATTTCTCAGTCTCCTGTTCTCCACCTATCTGCTCCATGTGACACTACTGACCAGTTGCTCTTTTTCTCTCTGGGTTTTTGGGACTCTGGTCTTTCTTGGTTTTCCTCCTACACCTCTGACCACTCCTCAGTGCCTTCTGCTGGCTCATTATCCATAGCATGCCCCCTGAATGTAGGTGTTTGCCAAGGTTCTGTCTTCAGCCCTCTTCTCTTTCTATACTTTTCTATTAGTAACCTCATCAGCTCTCATGATTTTAACTTTTATCTCTATGTAGATGACTCACAGATCTTTCTAACCTGCCCCAGTAACACCCTTGAGCTTTAGGCCCACAATTTTTGTTTGTTTTGTTCAGTCATTTCTCAGTTGTGTCCAACACTTCTGACCAGCATTGGGGTTTTCTTGGCAAAGATACTGGAGTGGTTTGCCATTTCCTTCTCCAGATAATTTTACAGATGAGGAAACTGAGGCAAATAGTGTTAAGTGACTTGCCCAGGGTCACCCAGCTAGTAAGTGTCTGAGTTCAGATTTGAACTCAAGTCTTCCTGACTCCAGGCCTGGCGCTCTATATATTACTGCCACCTAGCTTCCCATTTAGGCCCACATTACCAATTGCCTCTTGGACATTTCCTGGCACTGGGTGTGCCAAAGCTAAATTCTTTTTAGAATTTAGAACTTTTAGATTTTTAGAATTTAAAATTCTTTTTAGAATTTAGCCAAAGTTAAATTCTTTTTCTTTCCTGCAATAGTTTAGCTGATCTGCCTTTACTCCTACTTTTAACAAAGACATGACAAAAATGACTGGTTGTTTTGGTGTTATATAAACAGGGCCTTGCAGCATCTGCCTTTTGATCAGGCAAAGGAGGCAGATACCTCTATGGGTTGATCTTGTCAAATACCATCTTAATAATAAAATATTTGCCAAAATGGGGGGGGGGTGTCAGAGAATTATATAAGTACCTCCTTGAGCATTTAGCCAAATCGTGCTTAGTACTTTGTTCAGTGATTAGTTTATCCTCTCTTCCCACGTGAATTTGCAAGAGCACAGGTGTCAAGAACTCTGCCCTTAGTCCACAACCCTCTAGAGTGCAGCCCGAATCAGATGAAAATGGGAAATGTTTAACAAAATCAATAAAGATAAAACATAGATAATGTTACCTTTTAAAATGAAGTCAACAGGCAGCTCTCAGGTATCCTTACGCATGGACTAGTGGCCCCAGCCTCTACTGGAGTTGGACACCAGTGCAGGGGGGTGACTTTGTCATGTGGAAGTGGTGCTGACGTGTGTGTGTGTGTGTGTGTGTGTGTGAGTGAGTGTGTGTGTGTGTGTGTGTGTGTGTGTGTGTGCGCATGAGTGTTTTTAATTGCTTTCTCTTCCTCTCTGCCTCCTGACTTCCCTGGCTTTCTTCAAGTCTCAGCCGTGATCCCACAGGCTTCAAGAAGCCCCCTCTGATCCCTCTTAATGCTAGTGTTTTTCTTCCATCAATTATCTCCAATTAATCCTGAATTTAGCTTGTTTATACTTAGTTATCAGCACATTGTCTCCCCCATTAGACTAGGTGCAGGGGTGGGGAACCTTCGGCCTCGAAGCCACAAGTGGCTCTCTAGGCCGTCAGTTTCAAAGGGCTGAACTTGAGGGCCTAGAGGGCCACTTGTGGCCTCGAGGCCGAAGGTTCCCCACCCCTGAACTAGGAACTCCTTGAAAGCAGGGACTTTTTGCCTTTCTTAGCCTTTTTTTGGGTTTGTTTTTGTTTCTTCCTTGTGCTTAGCATGGGGCAGCTCGGTAATGTAGGAGATAGGCTGCAGGGCCTGGAGGCTGGAAGACTCACTTTCTTGAGTGCAAATCTGGCCTCAGACACTCACCAGCAGTTTGACCCTGGGCGAGTCACTTGACCCTGTTTGCCTCAGTTTCCTCATCTGCAAAATGGGCTGGAGAAGGAAATGGCAAACCACTCTAGTATCCTTACCAAGAAAACCCCAAATGGGGTCAGGAAGAATTGGACACTACTGAAAATGACTCAACAAAGTGCTTAGCATTCCTGGCAGTTAGTAAGTGCTTAATAAATCCTGACAGACTGTCTTTGGTATTAGGCGGGGTACTTAATGGCTTTCTCTGATTGTTTCCATCGAAGTTTCAGGTTCTAAGCTGCTCTTGCCTAGATGGAACTCATGATGTGGGAAAAAAATGACTTAGGGATAAAGGCAGGATACCCGCTTTATGATAAGGGGTGTGGTTAGTGAGATGTTCAGGGCCTTCAATCCAAACCATCTGAAAAAGGATCATAAATTGGGAATCTGAAAGGACCTTTGAGGTCTAGCCACTCATTTTATGGATGAGGAAACTGAAGACAAGAGAAGTTGAGTGACTTGCCCAAGGCCATACAAATGGTAACTGGCAGAGCCAAGATTCATGCCCAGGTACAGGGCTCTCTTCACTCTACCAACCACACTGATCCGGGTCCAACCTTCAAGGCCCCAGGAAAACTGGGGCAGTGCCACAGCACCGATGATTTCACTCATGTGAATGGTGCCTCTGACACCGTCTTTGCTGAGAGCTAGGGAGGCAATGTCTAGCTGTTATGAACTGTAATAAGAAAGGGATCAAGTCTTGCCAGAAATAGAAATCTAAACACTGTTGTCCCGTACACTTTTATTTTGCACAGAGCAGGTCTACAGGAATATCTGGGGGACCTCATACTGGTCACTGTTGATCCCTGGGCCCTACTTTGCAAACCACTGCATTAAAGTAGGGGCTGTCGCTATAATACTAATTAAATGTTTATTGACTTTATTGACTCTGACTCATATTCTTAAAAGAATGAAGGCTTTATGAATGCAAAAATTCTGAAACTCCCTTACAGTGTTTGTACATAGTAAAATCTTAAATGGTTGCTGAATGAATGTTTTCTAAAGCTGTCCCACACTACTTTACCATAGAAGTATTCCAGGGGCAGCTAGGTGGTGTAGTGGATAGAGCACCAGACCTAGAGTCATGAAGACTCATCTTCCTGGGTTCAAATCAAGCCTCAGACACTTCCTAGCTGTTTGACCCTAGGCAATTCACTTCACCTTGTTTGCCTCCATTTCTTCATCTGTAAAAATGATCTGGAGAAGGAAATGGCATTCTAATATCTTTGCCAAGAAAACCCGAAATGCTGTAATGAAGAGTCAGACACAACTGAAAAATGACTAAATAACAAAAATTCCAGGCACCAAGTTTTAGGACAGGTTAGTAGAAAAAGCATGCTGTATAACCATTATCAATCTCTGAGCCTTCCTGAGCTTTTTTTTTTTTTTCAATCTGGAAAATGGAAATAATAAAAATACTTGCACAGCCTAACTTACAGAGTTATTGTGAGGAAAATGCTTTGTAAACCATAAAGTGACATATAAATGTGATATTATGATTCACAACCACCTTCTTCATTCCTCTCAACATGACAACACTTGAGTCAAAACCTTGTCACCCTTCACCACAATGCACAACTGTCTTAGGAGACCTGCCTTTAAGGAGTGTGACTCAAAAATAAAAACAAGCTGGAGAAAACAAAAATAAATTTAAGAGACTGGGGAAAATATTTTCAGCAATTATGACATAAAAATTTATCTTTGAAAATTTAACAGGAACTTATATAAATATTTAAGAGTAACACCCATACCAGTTGGATAAATGGTCAAAGGGTATGAATTTGCAGGAAAGGATTTAGATATAACAAACACTTTAAAAGAGTTTGAAATTTACTAATAATTCAAGAAATGCAAATTAAAGTGACTTTGTACCACTTTACACTCATTGAATTGGCACCAAAAAGAAAATCAGAAGCAACAAAACTCAATGCTTACAGAGTTGTGGGGGAAAGAGAAACAGGTGAACTCATATATTACTGGTGGAATTACAAACTAGAGGAGTCTTTTTAGGAAGAAATTTGGCACTACACATTTAGAGTTACAAAAAAAAAATTCATGACCTTTGACCCATTATTAGAAATATACCTTAAGAGGATTATAAAAAATAAAATAATGAACGGCTATCAATGAACTTCAAAGATGTTTATAGCAGCATAATATTTGTAACTGCAAAGAAATAGAAATAAATTGATTGTCCAGTAGCTGGGGAAGGGCTGGGAATCCCTTGTGCCTGGAATGGACCTTTAACTCCCAGAGTCCCTGGCTTAATGCCACGTTCTGCAGAAGGCCTTGCATCTGTTCTGTATTTATCATGTATTTGACAATTTTTCATATTTCATTCTCTCTATTAAAATGTAGGCTCCTTGAGGGCAGGGACTGTTTTTTTTTTTCTTTTGTATCCTCAGTATTTAGCAACAGTGATGCCAAAAAAAAAAAAAAGACAGCCATGGGAACATTTTTTTTAATGTACACAAGAGACAAGAAGGAAGTTTAGAAAGAAGTAGACACACAAGGCAATTTTGAAGAAAGGCATAGAATTTATTATATACTTTTTTAAAAAATCAAGCAATATGAAAGGGAGGTTTATGGGTTCATATAAAATCCTCTTCTTTATGTTCTGCTGAATGTAATGTCATGTTCTTTCAGGGGGTGTTTAACTTCAAAAAGATTAAATATTAAACAAAAATATTAAAGATTAAAATTAAATAAAATTTAACAAATATTAAATTAAAGATTAAAGATTAAGATTAAAAAGATCAAAAGTTTAAAAGTTTATGTAGATGAAAAAATAGGCATAATGGCTGATAGGTAATTTGTGTCTCTTCTGTCACCTTTTATCGGTAATAATGAAGCCCAAGTTTAAGAAAAAGAAAATCTATACACAAATAAAGAGATACATAGTCAAACAAGAAAACGTAAAGACCAAAAGAATAATTAATAAGATGTTATGTGTACTGAGTTAATGTTTTAATTAATTTTAAAAATTAATTTAAAAATTAAAACATTTGTGTTATTCAAATTTAAGTACCTAATCAATTATTTAATGTGAACTAAATTTTAATGACAAAAAAACCAAGTTCAGAGAGTCAGAGAGTCGTGTTGCTAGTGGATGGGAATTTTTACTCCTGCGGTATTTGTGACCAAGATGTCCAGGCTGCTTCCAGTACACTCTACTTGGTAAGTGGAATCGAGAAGTTTGAGAGCAAAGCACAAAAACGCACAAGAGGTGTCAGAAAAAAATGAGGAAGACACAATCAAATGAGGATATTCATTAATCATGTACCAAGAGAAAAAGGAGTATGTCTCCAGTGCCTCAGGGAACGGCCAACTTGTGAGCAGACACATCCCACCTCTGTCTCCTTGATGACCTGCTTTTCCTCTTTGCTGAAAAAAGTTTCACAATGTACCAAGTTTTTTCGGAGTAAGTGGGACCCAAGGCTCACCTCTGACCTTGAAGGTTCTGGTATTTTAGAAAAACTCTAGAACCAAAGACCTATGTTTTAGGTAAACAGAGCAAATTACCATCTACTACAAAGAGTGTTTTCCTTTGCTTTGAGTCAGGCAGTCTGCTATATAAACAGGTTGGGATTAAAATGGCAATTATATTCCCAGTTGTCTATTATGAGAATTATGTTACCCCCAAGTTGCTCATATATCCCAGATCATGGATATCTTTTATCAAGTAGAGGGGTGAGATGTGTAAAGTCTTATCTCTTTATGTAAGAGTACAGGCACTCTGTCTCCATGATAAATTGTGTGTTTACAGATCTGAATATCATAATAAACTCCCTATTTAGTAGAAATATCTCTCTCAAGCATAACTTCCCAGAGAGGCTTCATTGTGGGAAATAAAATAGCATATAAGTAGTTCATGGGAACATAGTGTACGAAGATGGTGTGAATTGCCTATTAGACACCTCAAACTGGATGTTCCACAGACATCTCACACTCAACATGTCCCAAAAAAGAGCTCATTATCTTCCTTCAGACACCCACTGCTCATCCCAAATACTCTATTCTTGTCAAGGGCATTGCCATCTTTCCAATCACCCAAGCTATGGATGTTGGTGTCATCCTTAACTCCTCATTCTCATGCACCCCACATATCCAATCAGTTGCCAATCTCCTCACTGCAGCTCCTATCTCTATGACATCTCTTGTATAAATTCTCTTCTTTCTATCCATACTACCCTCATTGAGGCTCTCATCACCTCATCCTTGTACTACTGCAATAGATGGCTGGTTGGCTGTCCTGCCTCCAGTCTCTCCTCATTCCAATCCGTCCCTCACACAGCTGCTAAAGTTGCTGTCCTAAGTAGAGGTCTGATCATGTCACTCTTCATACTTAATAAGCTTTAGCGGCTCCCTGTTCTAGGATCAACTATAAAATGTGTTTGGCATTTAAAGGTCTTCCCAACCTGGCCCCTCCTTACCTTCTCAGCCTTATACATTCATTACTCCCCTCATTCTACTATATCTTGGTTTCCATGATGACTCTCTAAGGAGCTGACTGATTTTACATTCCTTGTAATAATTTATACAAACACATACATACACATATATATATACATGCATATACACATACATACATACACATACCACTTTTAAGGTTTACAAAACACTTTCCTTACAACAATCCTGTTTGGTTTGGATTAAGTATGATTTTTTTTTCAAGTTTAAATATTATACCAATTGTACAGGTGAGGAAACAGGCAACAGGCAAAGTGACTTGTCCATGGTTACAAGCTAGCATGTACAGGAGACGGGATTCTTAATTTCAAGACCAGTGGTCTTCCTATGACACCATTACGATGACACAAAGTGCCTTATATTATAAATATTTATGTGCCATTCTAATCTCCCTTACCAGGTGGTTTAGGCTCCCAGAAGGCAGGGCCCACATTCTGTACAATTGTATCTCATTTGGCACCTAACACAATGCCATGTGGTAAATGCTCAATAAATGTTGGTTGGATGTTGAATAAAGTGATCAAGATTTTCTTTAAGTTGTACTTGTGATTCATTCTACCATCTTGAAAGAAAACAGAAGCCACTTACTTGATTATATATGCTAACTGGTCATAACCAATGAGATATTAATGGAGTTCAATGTAATTTTATACATTAGTAGAAGTTACAAAGATAGGAACGCTGTAAATAAGGGCTGTAGTTCACAGAACCAATATAGCTGTGTGTGTAATGCATGCATAAATACAGAAATAATTGTTTTCGAGGTCCACTGGCTGGAAAATGTGAACTTGGAAAATGGAATCTGGTTATTGCAGCTTCTTCTAAGGAAAACATTCTAAAGAATGCTGGATCAGCATTCTATCTTTCTAGACTTACTTCTACTAAGGATATACCAAGACACTCTAAGTATACCAAGCCCAGGGGAAGTCACTGAACCAAAGATGGGGTCAATGACAGAAATTAACAAGTTTATTTGGTAGGGTAGCCCAGCTGAATGCAACCATTCAATCACTTTATTTGGAGACTTTCCTTTTTTCTGGGACATTACATCCATGAGCACTGGGTAATATGCCTTTCTCCCCAAGGAAAGACAGCAAAATATCATGATTGTCTGTTTAATTAAACCACTAACTCCATTCTCTATCTAGCGACAATTAATGGTTTTTTGTACCGGGGGTAAGAAGGAGGAGATGCAATATGGAAGAGATTTTTAAGAACTATGAAATGGAACCTATTAAGTGAATTTTTATGTTCTTATCCACCAAGGGCACCTAGGTGGTACAGTGGATAGAGTGCCAGGCCTGGAGTCAGAACAAATATGCAGTTCAAATATGCACTTAGATACTTGCTAGCTGTGTGACCCCGGACAAGTCACTTAATCCTGTTTGCCTCAATTTCTCATCTCTAAAATGGGCTGGAGAAGGAAATGGCAAACCACTCCAGTATCTATGCCAAGAAAACCCCAAATGGGGTCAACAAAGAATTGGATACAACTGAACAACAACAATAACAATCCATAACACAGTCCCATACAATTGATTTGCTTAAGTTTATCATTTGAGTGACTGAATTTTGGGGGGCTGAAGATTTACAGTTAAAACTGAATGATAAACTGCTTTTATAAAACACTTTTTGGGGCATTATTTGGGTATTATTGGGGCATACCCCTACCCATTCATCCTTATTTGAAACTACTCTCCAATGAAAACATTTATATTTCTATGAGCCGGTATCCTTACTGACTTACAAACACACCATACCATTCCACTTCTGTGCCTCCCATTACGTGTGTTTTGTTTTCACTCTGAAGTAATGTCCTATTCTCCCCTCTGTCCATCTAAATCCTGTCTAATTCAAGCCTCATCTCCTCCATGAAGCCTTCCCTAACAAAGTAGAGTAAGAGCATCTGGGTTTGAATCCCACCTGTGACACTTAGTAACCTGTGTGACCATGGGCATCTCTTTTAGCCTCTTAAGCCTTAATTTCCACATCTGTAAAATGAGGGGGTTGCAAGAGATGACCTTTAATGACCTTCAAGCTCTAGTTCTATGAGCCTATGACAGCCCTCACCAGTCCCTTCCTCTTGATAGCCAGTTACCATCTGGACTACACAATTTAGCATGCAACACTGCCTTCTACTGTTTGCTGTTAACATGTCAACAACTGTAAGCTTTATAGTCTTGGGACTTTTGTACGGCTCTTTAGTAAGTACAAATCCCTCTACCAAAGAGTTAAACACCCAGTAAACACTCAAAATATCTTCCCTGGTGATTGGATTTGCTGATTCCTTTATCTATCCTTATAACCTTCCTTATAAAAAGGTAGGAGCCAGATAGCAGAAAAACAACAAGCAAGTCTTGCTAGGTATGTGACCCAGGGCAAGTCACTTCAACTTTTTTCAGCTTCAGTTTCCTCATCTGTAAAACGAAGGGGTTGGCCTCTATGGCCTCTAAGAGCTTCCTTCCAATGCTATGACCTGCAATCAGTGGCGTGTGAAGCCCAAGGGTGGGGGACCCTCTAAAGTCTGTCTTCAGTACTAGCAGCTTCCCTTCTTTTCACCCCTTTCTTTCACCCCTCCCTATACCTTCTCAGTGTCCTGAACGTTCTCACTTTCCCCCTTTCAAAACTTCTCTCAGGACCTCAGAACACTGAATTTGGAGTCAGTAGACAAGAAGAAATCTTTTAATTAATTAATTAAAACTTAACTTAATCCTAACTCTGCTACCTATGTCTACCACCTGTGGGCAAGTCACTATATCTCCTTGGCCTCAATTTCTTCATCTGTAAAATGAGGAGGTTGAGCCAGATGATCTCTGAAAGCTTTTCTGGCTAGGAATCCTATAATCCTATGATCTTAGTGTGGAAACAAGTCGCTGGGCCCTCTCTCCCATGGACACTAGCATGTTAAGCCTATACAGAATATAGGTTAATCCAATTAAAGGGATTTTAGGCAGCAGGGGGAGATCTGGTGTGGAAAGGTGTCTCTTACTTGTATACCTAAAATCACACTACACCGGTGATCTTTGGCTAAGTCAGTTCTGTCACTGGGATTGATTTTCTATATTATTTACTCCACCGAAGCAGCAGTAGGGCCATGGGGAGGACATCCAACCAAAACATGAGCTCTGGCGCTCTCCAAAGGCGCTTGTAATGGCAAGAGAACGTGAGAATATGCTGTGGGGCCTTCCTGCCATCAGCCAACAGGTCAACACTGAATTCAGTTTACACCAGCCGTTGCTTATTATGGATGTGCTGCTGACACTCACGGAAACTGATTAGATAGGGACAGGCCTGAAGAAGTTTTAATTAAACAGCATTCTTCACTTTTCTCATTAAAAAAAAAATCTCCTTTTTTCAAATGGCTCCCCGTCTGACCTACTCCCCCATTTAGTTCAACTTTTCCTGCTCCTAAATGGTTACAAGACCATTCTTGTCCTTAGACTCCTTCATTCCTCTCCTCCAGTGATAGTGAGCTATTCATAGCATCCCTTTTCCCCCCTGCCCTGCCACTTTTCTCCTTCCACTGTAGAGCCCTTCCTAATCCCCACTGGCAGGGCCAGGAATGTGATTCTCCATAAATAAGTCTGGGCAACCCAGTCTGACCTGCTGTTTGTAAACACTCCAATGGGCAGAAACCCCACCATTCTTCTCAGAGGCAAGAGAAAAAGGACAAATTCTGTAGGTAGAAGGCAACCCTGCTCTAACAGTCTGATGCAGCATGCAGAAGAGGAGTAGGAACTATGGAATCCTAGAAGAATGGAAAAAGCAATGCAAACTCTGGAAGTATTTCCTGGAGGCAGGCAAATTTGTGAAGTCGATTCTATTTTTGTTTTATGTTTGTTTTTGTTTTTTTCTGGATGGGGGGAACCTTTTAGTTTTCTTTTTGTATAGTACTTCTCTTCTGTCTGTGATGCTCCCTTCTTCTCTTCAACCTCATGTTTCTGTCAAGATATTAGGAGACACTCCATTTTCCACAGCTAAGGCCTAGCAAGCAAGTTTTGCCCTGAGCTTGGCATAACAACAATCCTTTGCGCTCACCCTCTGGATGATCTCACCCTCTGACAAAATCACATAATTATTTTATTGCTTTGACCAGCACCAGATGTTGTCTGAGCTCCTACAAGTTCTGGTCATGAAGCCTTGCTAGGAATCACACTTGCCTCATTGTTGCTGTTATCCCTCATCGTCAGGGCTACAGCTCACTGCGTTAGCCATAGGCATAAGTATTGAGATCTTCCCACCGGGTCCCCCCGTAGGGGTGGGTTGCTGGCATATGTGTCTAGATCCCCCTCCTTGTTTGCAAGCTGTTTCCCTCACTTTGAAATTAAACTTCTGTTTGATTCCTGACTTTTCTGTCTCTGGCCTGCTCTGTTTGGCTCCGGCCCTCCACATGTTAGAAGCCGGTTTGGTCCAGTTGACCCTTCCCATCCTAGCTGTCTAAGGCCTCCCAAACTTCAGTGCCCCAAAAAGCTGTGTTTTCCTCAAGCAGCTCTGGATTCCAGACCACTCCCTCTACTAGCCTCCAAACTTCAATTTATTTGTCTCACAATTGTTTCCAAAGAATAACAATGCATAACAGATGGGTGGGTGCCTATTCTGTCTAAATATAAGTTAAGGTGGTGGGTCCTTGGCGTCCTCTAGCTCCTGGCCTATCCTTGAGTCTGATAACTTCCCTCATCATGACCAATGGCTAGAGAGATGCCCTGTGACCTCAAAGAATGGAATAGAGAAGCAGCCCTTGGTGGAGAGGACCAGTGTATTTGATGAACATGGCTATATTCCCAAAGGGGAAAAATGAGCCAACAGTACATCAATTAAATCCCTACAGGCTTCACAATCTGTCTCTTACCTATTTCCAAACCTAAATCTTACTACTGCTTTAGCCTACCACTTACACTTCTGTCTCTGAACCTTGGCCTCCTTCTCTTCCTTCTACTCAAATCTTCTCACCCTCCAAGGCCCTTCCTCCAGGAAGCCTACTTTATTACTACATTTCTAGAGAGATGATTCAGTAAGCCAATTTCTCATCCTCTTTAAATCTCATGACCTCCTCCGTCAATCCACCTTAACTACATATAGGGATGGTCACACAACAGATTTCACCACTACCACAAGTGTTCTAGTTTACTAACTAGAACTTTTGACACTTCCTTATCTGATCGTACCTTCCTATTATTTCACCTCTCCCTATGCCTCACCCTTTCTAAACCTTTTGTTTGCACTTCTCGAGACTTTCTCAGGCCATTATTTCAGTTGTGACTTTACTTTCCTTCCTCTCCAATTTCAACCTATGCTGTCATCTGCTCTCAAATTTCTTATCCCTTTGTTCTAAAGCCACTCACTTGTTGCTGAACCTTTAACACTGGATTATTTCTCATAAACCACCCCGGCTTGAATAGGGCTGAAGGAAGACTCACTACCTCATTGATTAGGTACATTACAAATTCACATCATCCACCCTCAACTAGGCCCTCACTGCAGTTATCAGTCCTTTTAGTCCTTCCTAATTTATTCCCTATTTCACAAACCCACCCCAAGTTATGACAAACTTTCTCTTCCTTTCTCAAGCCTCTTACACCTCTCCTCTTTCTGCTGATGACCTTGGCTTACTTAACTGAGAAAATTGAGTCCATTCTTAGCTCCTTCTTCTCAATTTCAAAAGCTCCTTAGCATCATCTTATACTCTCTCCTTCTTTTCCACGGTCTGGAAGAAGAGGTGATCATTCTCCTTGCCAATGGCACCTGGCTCCACCTTCTCCTGTCTTCTCTGACAGATCCACCTCCTCGTTCTCTTCTGTCTCCACCCTCTCTCTATCCAATGGTTCCTGCTCCATTGCCTAACATGCCCATCTTTCCCTATCTTTAAAAAAATTTTCCCTAGATCTATCATCTCCTTAAGATATTATCTCCTCCTTGAAAAAGCTGTCCATACTCATTGTCTCCATTCCTCTCTTCTTACTCACCTCTCAACCTTTTGCATTCTGGTTTACAACCTCTCAGCTGAAACTGCTCTATCCAAAGTCCCCAGTGATTTCCCCATTACCAAATCTGAGGCTCTTTTCTCAGTCTCTCTCTACCTATCTGCTGCATTTGACACTGCTGATCATTCTTTCCTCTTCGATACAATCTTTTCTCTGACTTTCTGTGACACTTTTTTCTCCTGGGTCTCCTTCTAACTGACCAAATACCTATCAATCACCTTTGCTGGGTCATCATCATCATCATCCATGTTGCCATGTGGGTGTTCCCTAAGGTTTTGTCCTAGACCTTCTACTCTCTACACTTTCTTGTTGGTAACCTCATCAGCTCTCATAGGTTTAATTATCGTCTCTACGCAGATAACCCAGATTTGTATTTAACCTCAGTCTCTCCCATAAGCTTCAATCCCTCATCATCAATTGCCTACTGGACGTTTCAAACTGGATATCCTAGAAACATCCCAAACTCTAAATGCCCCAAATTAAACTCATTACCTTCAAACTCTCTCTTCTTCCAAACTCCTTATTTCTATCAAAGGTGCCACCATCCTCCTCATCTCTTAGGTTCATAACCTCAGCACTATTCTTAACGCCCTATTGTTCCTCACCTCACATATCCAGTCATTACCAAATCATACAATTTCTACTTCTCTCTTTCTCTCTCCCTCTCCCTCTCTCACATTACACCCCATTTCCCATTATATTGTGAGCTCCTTGAGGACAAGGACTGTTTTTGCCTTTCTTTGCATCTTTACTCCTTAACACAGCACCTAGCTTATGTTGTTCAGTCCTTTTTTCAGTCATGTCTGATTCTTTGTGACCCCATTTGAAATTTTCTTGGCAAAGATACTGGAGTGGTTTGCCATTTCCTTCTCCATCTCTTTTACAGATGAGGAAACTGAGGCAAACAGGGTTAAGTGACTTGCCCAGGTCATCCAGATAGTGCCTGAAGTTGTATTTGAACTCAGGAAGATGAGTCTTCCTGACTCCAGTCCCAGCATTCTAACCATTTTGACTCCTAGCATATAGTAGGCACTTAATAGATGCTTGTTGTCTTGCCTGACTAAACTTTTGCAGTGGCTGCACCCCAAGCATGGAAGATATTTCTTCCTTATCTCTGTCTTATGAAGTCTCTCTCCCTTTCAGATGCAGTTCAAGAATGGAACCCGGAGAACAATTTACACAATTTACACAACCACACTGTGAAGATAAATTTTGGGAAACTGAAGAACTCTATCAATGCACAGACCAACCATGATTCCAGAAGACTAATAATGATGCATGCTACCTGCACCCTGACAGAGAGGTGATGGATGGACTCACGGTGCAGAATGAGGCATGGATTTTTGGATATGGCCAATGTGGCCATTTTGACTATGCATATTTTTCAAGATGCAAGTCAGATATCATTTTCTGCATAAAGCCTATCCTAATTCTTCCAATGGTTAGCGCTTTCCCTCCCACACTACTTCCTATTTCACTGCTTTGTATGTATGTGCATTTATTCACTTTATATTCATGCTGCTTATATTTATACATGGCCTTGTCATATGCCTCATTAGAAGGTGAGCTCCTTGAAAACAGTTTCATTCTTTGCACTTTTATCCCCAGCTCCTGGCACACTGCCTGGCACCTAGAAGGCACTTAAGAAATACTTACTGATTGACTGACTAATTGATTGATGGTGATCTAGGATTGCTACTTAAACCATGCCCCCCCCTCCCGACTATACTATAAGTGACAGCAGAATGGGCAGAAGATCACGAGAGGTATTTTGCTGAGACAGTTAAAAAGGAGGGACGTCACTGCTGCTAGCAGGATTATGCAGGCAGTAATTATGCTACCAGGATTGGCATGTGGGAAAAGCATTTAGCAGGGGAGTATAAGGAGAAGGAAGGACAGTGACTGTCACTGGTAGATAATTAGACTGGTCATAACCCTGCCGCTTTAGAATATATTTGGCTATCAGCAGAGACAGAATCAGACCCATGTAAGCTTCTACGGCCTTCTAGGGTGCAGCGACATTCACTGTCTGGGTCTCCAAGGGAATTTCCCTTATATGGGAATAGCTCCCTGTCTGTGTCTCCCTCCCTCTGATGTCTAATGTGCTGGAGCTACGTCTGTTACCCCCTCAGTGAAGAGGGACGGGGGAGTAAGGGGGCAGGTTTTATGGGCTGGATCTGTGACATTGAGGCAGTTCAGATATAGCCCCAGGCTGCATGTCTGCATCTTATTGCCACTATAATTGCATGAGGTCCTTTCCCATGCCCCCCTTTTTCCCCAGTCCTCCCAGGAATGTTGTGAGCCCCATACAAAGCTTGTACCTTGTACAAAATAAACCTGAGTTCATAAAAAGCCATCCCATGCAGTCACACTGGGTTTTTTTTAGACACGACTCCCTTTTATTCTTCATCAGGATTTGAGGCTGAATTATCAGAGAGCTTCCTGTCCCTCTTGAACAAATTTTCCATTTAGAAGTCTCTCCCTGGCCATTTGGTCATGCCTAGCTTTCTTTCCTCCGACTTTTCTGAAGTTGCCATTCTGCCTCTACATAAAAACGCAAGCACGTCTTGTCTCCTTGACCACATGGGTGAGAAGGGTCTGTGGTGTATATCTGAGCAATCAGGCCAGTGCTATCCAGAGTGAATGTTCAGTACTTAATGAATGAATGAAAATCAGACGAGAACAGAGAAGCTGGTCTCCTGCAGAGATTTTCCAGCACTGCATGAAAAGTCAGTGGCCCGAGACGCGAGACCTCTATTCCTCCCCCTAATACCTCCTCCAACCCCAGCAGGATTTTAATGACAGACTCTGGAAATTTCCCGGACCTGGCGAAAAGACCATTTTGTTTTCATCTAAAGATCTTTATCTCCTTTCAATCTAAGTTCAACCAACAGCCTCTGGACCCTTAACAATTTCCATTCCTATCAACTTGACTCATTTTGTTGATTCAGTCAACTGGGTAACTGTGTGTGTGTGTGTGTGTGTGTGTGTGTGTGAGAGACACACACACACACACATGCATGGAAAGTGAAAGAAAGGTATACTATCTGCCTGACCTGGAGAAGCTGATGCTACCACTGAGGACCCAAGATTTCAGTAAAAGAAAAGGCAGAATATGATCTTTCTAAGTGCTTTAAGCACCAAACTGGCTCAGGATGTAGGCCCTCCTTGAGGATCATCGATAAGGGCTGGAGGAACTGAATTGAGACTCTAAGAGGGCCACGGAACTTGAGCCTGGCCACGACACTTCCACAGCTGAATTTACCACTTCATCTCTGCCCCTGTTGCTTTTGAATTTGTCCCTTAGTGGGCTAAAAAAGTAGGAACTGGCATGGTGTAATGGAAGGTATGTTGGACCTGAAGTGAGGAGAGTCCTGGGCTCAAATCCTAGCTATGTGACCACAGGCAAATCATTTTTACTTCTGGGCCTTAGTTTCCTCTGTAAAACAGGGGTGATTATACCTGTAAAATCAATCTTACAGAGTTGGTGTGGGAATCAAGTGAGATAACGAATGCCAAGTACTTTGCAACCTTTTAAAATGTTACATGCACGTCAGGTGTTATGGGAAATCAAAACCACAAGACAGCTCTCCTTGGAAGTTGTCAGCGCCTCGACAATCTTCTCCCCAAACAGAGATCCTTTGATTTTCCCTAATTATCTATCCCAGGGATGAAGGTGATCTATTTTTAGAAGAGAGACTGATGCAACTGAAGAGTTGCTATAGCGACGGTTGGCTGCCGCAGACCTAGTCCTGATCCAGTTCCTCCTGATGGTAAATAAATCCAAAGAGTTTGAGCCCTGAGGGATCACACTGGGAAACCTTGCCCCTCCTGTGATTAATTCAAGGTCCCCTGGGAAATGCATGGAGGGGTGGGGGTGGGGGTGGGAGTGTCTCAGCGGAGCACAATCAAACCCTAAAACAGAGCTCTTCTGAAATGGGGAAGCAGAAATTTCCCCGTGGACCCCCACCAAACCGTAGGAAACCTGCAAAAAGGGGTCCAAGATGGGTGGATGGCTCCCCCTCCCTGTCGTCAAGGTAAAGAATAAGCTTTAAAAGGGGACTTCAGAAGGCTGAAAGAAGCTGGAAGTCATAAATGCAGATCCAACAGGGACCCCTGAGAAAGAACCAGCCTCAAAGGAAGGGACCCCCAGAATGGCTAGAGGTCAGTCTTTCTGAAATCCTGTGCTGAAAAACTCTGGTTTTCTGAAGGGTGGGAAGAAAATGTTCAGTGAGAAATGCAGAGGCTGGTAATTCTTAATCACACAGAGACAGAAGGCTCTCTCTCTCTTCCCTAATTCCAAGGAAGGGAAAGAATAGGCAGAATGGGGGATGGAGATATATACAAATCTCAGGGAGAGCAGTCTTTTTTTTGTCTTTGGCCGTCGCGGCAGGAGCAGCAAACACTAAGCAGTGAAGAGACCATTGGCAAAGGACCAAGACAAAAGAGGGGAGAGCAAACTGTGGATGAAGCAAAAGTGTTGGCATGACTCAAAGAAAGCGCTGCTGCCGATTTTGGGGGGGGGGAGGGTCTCAGAGAGGGGAGAGGCCAGGCTGGGCTGAGGAACCAAATACCAGTAGCTAACTCCAATGGTTATGCTTTTCCTTAGCTTGACCACAGTATAGTATGGCTGGAAAAGACTGGCTCTTGGGGTCTACAGGAGCAAATCCAAGCAGCACTCAATCAATTAAGAAGTATTTATTAAGCACCTGTCACTGGAGATAAAAGTACAAAGAATGTGAAACAATCTCTTCTCATGGGGAGCTTACATTTTAGCCTCCAGAGCATCACCGCTATTTGTCTGGAGTGGGGACAACAACCTAGGGTATGTCTGTTATTCTAGAAAGACATACACAGGGCCAAAAGCTTCCTGGGGCTAGTCAACTGTGGTAGTTAACTTAAACTAAGTGATGAATTTCCTGACATTGAAGCCAAAAAGCCCATTTCAAAAAGAAAGAGAAGAAAAAGAAACATTTTGCTGATAGTGCACCCAACCTATTTTTTTTCTCAAGAAATGACAGGAAATTTAAGTTTCTCTCTCAGTGGGTATCTATAGAGGTTGGTCATATGAATAACTAAGACATTTGTGTTAGGATGTTATGCTGTTCTATTGCAGCTACTTGGGACATAGTATATGCAGAAAGCCTCAGCAAGGGCCAAATCATCATCACCACCATGATAATGATAATTTGCATTTATATAACATCTTACAGCTATTAAATGTCTTCTGTACATGTGATCCTCAAAACAAGCCTATGAGGTAAGGAGTATATTATTACTTCCATTTTTTTGTTTTTTGTTAGGAAATGGTGTTAAGTGATTTGCCTAGGGTCACACAGCTAGTAAGTGTCAAGTGTCTGAGGCCTATTACTTCCATTTTACAGGTGAGGAAATTAAGCCCCAAGAGAGTTTCAGTGACTTGGTAAGGTAGCATAGCTACTCAGTGATGGGTGTTGAGGCCTTCTGACTCCAAGTCCAGTGCCCCTTTTGCATTACACACTAGGTCAAAGTATGCCAATGGGTCTAGAACCAGGCAAGGAGTCAGAACATCAGACATGAGGTGCTCATGAAAAATAGACCTTGAAAGTGAGGAACCTTCTACTTTAGACCAACTCTATGCTTTTTTTTGTTAAGGCACGAGCCTGTCTTAGGGAATGTATGGTCAACTTGAGGCCCCCAGATGAGAACAGATTTAAGTCCAATTAGATTAGGAGTTCTTTGTCTTTTCATGACCAGAATTCCTTTGCCAGCCTGGTGAAGAATATGGACATCTTCTCAGAGTAATGTTTTTAAATGCATAAAATAAAACAAATAAGATAAGAAAGGAAACCAATTATATTGAAATTGAAATTGTTTACCAAAATACTTTTTAGGGGCAGCTAGGTGGCGCAGTGGATAGAGCACTGACCCTGAAGTCAGGAGGACCTGAATTCAAATCTGGCCTCAGACCAAACACTTGACACTTTCTAGCTGTGTGACCTTGGGCAAGTCACTTAACCCCAACTGCCTAAGCAAAAAAAAATAAACCAAAATACTTTTTAAAAAACCAAGCAAGTTCTTGGACCCTCAGGTTATGAACCCCTTGAATCAGAAGATGTCAAAAAGGTGGTCTTGTTGGAGTGGGCAGAAGTTCAGAGATAAAGGCAGTTTCTGATCTATATCTTATGAATGGATCATGATACGTTATCTGGCGATATCTTCCCATGATCTTGGTCTTAAAACTAGGCCACCATAAATTTAGGTGCCAGACTTTCAAGAGAAACTTGCAAAAACAGAATTTCATGATGATCTCCTGTCTCATCCCACTCCCCAGCCCCAATATCCTCAATCTGTGGTCAGAGGGGAGGCTTCTCTGCCCTCCCTGAGTCCTCAGGCCCTAAGGAATCTGTTTAGACTGCAGTTACGCCTTGGTTCCAAGAGGACTAACAAGGCTTGCTGAGCCTTTTCTAAGGGTTGCTCATCCACCTTTGGTGTTCACCTTCACCCAACTCTCACACGTGGCTCCAAGAAGTCGTGGCATGTGCAGTGGCTACACCCCTGCAAGCCATCTTGGTAGATGGGCTAAAACAGGTTGAGTGTAACTGATAGGCCTAAAACCCTTCAGGGAGTTAGGGGGATGTCTACCCCAAGCATGTGAAGGCTTTCCAGTGGAATGAGTGGAAGAGAACAATTTGTTCCAACGGCCACGGAAGCAGCTTAGAACTTGGTCAGGTATCAAAGATGCCCATTGCCAGTTGTCTTGACTTTTGTCTGACCACCGGCCTTTGATGCCTCAGGAAGAATGAGGCTGGGACAACTCCGAACAACTCTGCCTCACTTAAATCCAATTCACACACGTCGACATCACCCATGAATGATGTCACTGGTCCCCTTCAAAAACAAAGGACAAACAACAATATCACAGTATTCTAGGACAGTATGCAGAAAAGCAGAGGCATCCAACAGTCAGAGGCCACCTTTCGGGCTAGTAAAATGAACAGTTTAGAGCTCGAGAGTCACTATTTCTTACACTTCAGTCACTCTCAGAGCTACAGCTAGAAAGAAGCAGAGGTTCAGAGGTTCAAGGGACTTGCCTAAGGTCACACAGGTACTAAGTGTCAGAGGTAGGATTTCTGACTCGAGGGCCAGTGCTCTTTCCATTTGACCACACTGTCTTGGGCCAGCATGCTAAAAGTAATAGGTCTTTTAAAAAAGTGTACGTTAATTTATACTAAAGAGGCCATAAAGCTGAATTTGATATACTAGGGGCATGACAGGAGCAGGGACAAGGGAGGAGGAACACAGGGCAAGGGAGGTACCTGGGCCTGGGGATATATGATCCGATACCATGAGATGGGGTGCTCAATATCTGCTGAATAAATAGAAGACGTGGTATTTCCATGTAATATTTCAGACAGATAATCATCTGGCACCTGTTTGAATAACTCCAGTCATAGTGACTTTACTACTTAAGAGTTCTAATTGTTAGAAAGTTCTTTTCATCATGAGGAGACTTGGTCTCCATTGGGCTTCTGTCTGTTGGTCTTAGTTTTGTCTTTTGTTGCTAGACAGAATACATCGTCTTCTGCACTTCTTAGACTATTCTTTTCCAGACTAAGTACAAAGTACAACCAGGACAACCAATCATTCATGTACCTGCTTGCTCTCTCTCTCTTTCTCTCTCTCTCTCTCACATATAAGCATATATATGTATATATGTCAAGTATGTGTTATATTAGGTATAATATATAAAAATTATAGTATATTATATATAACATAATTATATATTACATCTACTATAATATATACACACACATAATATACATATAATATAGTATTTATGTATAACATACACAATACAAATAATATTAAAGTATTATATATATATATATAAAAATATATAAAATACATACACGTATCTCACACACACTCCCCATTTCAGTCCTATTTTGATCCTTTATCATGGCATGGAGGTAAGCAGGTTCTGCCAGATTCCTCCGAGGCCTACATGCTGTTCCTCACACATGGTACTCTGTCTCTGGCCTCTGACCTTGACCTGAATGTCTCCCATGCCTGAAACATACTCCCTCCTCATCTCTGCCTCTTAGAATCCCTTCCATACTCACCTCTGTTTCTCTTTGAATTAGGTGCTTCTAGGGTAGTAAGAAGTATAAACCAAGGGAAGGTGTACCCTGACATCTTTACCACCCTATGGGAACAGCAGGTAAACTAGTCACAACAGTGGCTTTCCTTATTTTTTCCCATCATCTCTAACATTCAAAATCTTTCTGCTCAGTTCGGTATTCTTAAATATCCTTTCACCAGACTGTTATTATGATTATTGGTTACTATTAATACTAGTAACTAACATTTATTGAAATAAAGTGCTTTGCAATATGGTCTCTAACCTCATCAATCAACCGAAATCGCAAAGTTTCCAATGACCTATTAATTGCCGAATCTGATAGCCTTTTCTCTGTCCTCATGTCCTGGACCTCTCCATAGCATCTGAATCCACTGATCAGTCTTTCCTCCTAGAAATCTCTGCCTTCTATAGGTTTTCATGATATTGCTTTCCCTTGGCTTTCCTCCTACCTGTCAGAGCACTCCTCAGTCTCCTTTTCTGGTTCATGATCCATATCATGGCTCCTAATTGTGAGTGTGCCCCCAGGATCTGTTCTGGGCCCTCTTCTCTCTCTAAACTATTTCACTTGGTGACCTCATGGATTTAATTCTCATCCCTATGCAGACGACTCTCAGATCTGTACTCTTTCCTCATTTCTGCCTCTTGAAATCACTGATTTCCTTAAACACTTAGCTTCACCTTCCATATGAAGTCTTTCCTGACTTCCTAAGTGCCTTCCCCTGCTCTAAATTATGTTATGTTTATTTTTAAATTATTCTGTATATCCTTAAATTTATGTATGTTATTATCCCCAATATTATGCATGTTCCTTGTCTTTGTGTATCCTGTACCTACCACAGTATCAAACATTATAGTAGATGTTTAATAAATGCTTGATTGATATAGAGCTTTTCTCAGAACAACCCTATGAGCTAAGTCCTAAGTCCAAGGGATTTCCTTGCTTCACTTTATCCTACCCTGAAAGAAAAAAAAATAGCATTTAATACTCTGGAGTGGTAACAATAAGGAGCCCCTGGTGACATCAGTTGGCATCATTTTCACGTCTACAAAAGGACAACCCTGACAGCTGGGAAAAGAACTTCCCATGATCTTACATTGATAATTAGCGAGGGCTAATTAATGCTCCCTTCAGAGAAGTAAAGTCTAGTGATAATGTACTCTAGCAGAGAGGGCACTGAAATTGGGAGACCTCAGTATGAATCTCAGCTCTGTCAAAGACTAAAGGTGTGACTCTGAAGAAATCACTTTTTCTTTCCTTCGGGGTGCTTCAGTTTCATTACCTGTAAAATGGGGGTGGGAGGAGGGAAGGCAGAAATTGGAATAGATGGTTTTGAAATTCTTCCAGTTGTACTATTTTGTTATTCTGTCTTTTGGGAAGCCAAGATGAAGGCAAATGAGTCCACTGGGACGTCACAGGTTCCCCAAATGATATTTCTTAAACCGAGGAGAAACAAGATCTTGAAGAAAGACCAAATCCCCACCTTCCAGGGAGGCTATCATACTGAGGCTCTCAGAACTGCAGTAATCACAGCAGGCAACATTACATTACCAATCTGCTCCTATCCAGGCAAATTTTCTCTCCCCTTTTCAAAGGAAGATGACCTTGGTCATCCCAGCTATTCTGACTCCATAATATCACTTCCCTGATTTCTCTTTCTTTCAGAGCAGGGCACAACCTGTGTTCCTTCCATCTTTCCATATCTTCAATCTTTCTCCCTCTCTCTTTCCCTCCTTTCCTTCCTTCTTCTTCCCTCCATTCCTTCCTTCCTTCCTTCCCTCCTGTGTCAGGCACCTTTTATGGGAAGGCTTTGCTGATTTCCCTAGCTGGTAGCATTCTCCCCTTCACCACATTTTCATTTATATACCTGTAGACTTCCTTGCTGTATCTCCCCACTGGAACGTAAGCTCTTTGAAGGCAGTTGTCCCATCACCTACCACAGTGTCTTGCACATGAGAAACAAATTCTTCTGGAATTGAACTGAATTTCTTCACTCTACTTCTCCTTCTAGTGGAGTTCTAGCTTACTTAGGTGCCCATTTCTTTCCCAGAGCAAGGGATACAGGCTGTTGTCCTTACATCTCTTTGCTCCATCAGGACTCATGGGTGTACTCTGTGAAAAGCCCCCAAACATCTGTCAACAATGAAGTAGGCGGCAGAGTAGGGCAGGATGGGCTGGGATATTGGTACATGAATATAATGTCTGGGTATTTGTGAAGTCTAAGGGTGTGTACTGTTTGGGTGTCTGTATACAACACAAACCACAGACTTTGGCTAGGGGGAGAAAGAAGGTATGACAGGACTCAAAGAAAAAGTTTGATTCTCAGTACTTTAAGACCTGGTCTGTATGACCAAAATGGGTGGAAGGTTACGGAATGATCAAGTGAAATTTCAAGGGGCGAAGATGGGGGCAGTGTGGCCAGAGGTGTCCAATTCCCACTCTTCAAAACTCTCTTGGTATGGCACAAACCAGATTAAAAGGAATTATAACTGGGAAATGTTTAACAAAATAAATAAAAATATAATCAAACACAGATAATGTTAATTTGTGGTTTTCTAAGTCATTCTGTGGCCTCCCAGGATCCATTTCTATTTAAGTTTGATACACAGCTGTAGAAAACCAATTTAGCCAATCCACTAACTAATCTACATCAGAATGATGTGGACAGATTGCTGTCTATATTGTTCTACCCCTACCTGATAAGAGGGTTCTAGTTTCTAGTTTGATTCTACTGAATAGACCTGGCCTGATCATAAACAATTCAGCAGAGGCTACTCAGAGAGCCTTCAAAAGTTAGAGGCTACTTACTCTCTCCTTTCAATCCCGTGAAAAGACAATATGGCATCAGGGTGTGAGAACACCAAGAAGATAACTTAGTTGCTGTGTAATCCTGGGCACTTCTCAACTTGCTTCCTCTAACGTCTGCCTTTTAGACTCCTCTGTTCCATCCTACTGCTTCTACTTCTCAACTAGGGACTTTCGGTCCCGTTTCACAGACTGTCTTTGCTCTCTACCTTCACTCATGCTATTTCATACACCCTCCCTGTCCAAATGGCCTTTTGGAATGTCCTTGCTCCCCCTCATTTCTTATGCAAGGCCCAATGATGAGAATGATAGAGCAGAAAGCCTGTCCTCTGAAGCCCAACTTGAAAACTATGTCCAAAAAGCCTTCCTCAACTGCTCTAGGATACGTTTTTCTCCTCCCAGTATTAAACTCCAAGAACACAACTTGTTCTAAATGAATCTTTTTGACACTTGCTGATATTGGCACAGTGGAAAGAATGCTGGGCCTAAGAATCAGGAAGACATGAGTTTCAATCAAAATTTTACTACCTGTGTGACCATGGACAAGTCACTCAATCTCTCTGGTTCCTCTTGTGACAAATGAGGATAATAATACCTGTAGTGCCAACTTCCCAGTTTACTGTGAAGCATCAGTGAGATAATATGGGAAAAGTCTTTGCAAACCTTAACATACTATGTGAAGCGGTTATTATTATAATATGTACCACTTCATTAGGAACCATTTTGTGATAATTATTTCATATTTAAGTCTCATCTCCCCAATTTAACTGAAACTCCTTTAAATCAGGGGTCAAATCTACTACAGACCTTCCTCAAAGTGGCAACAGTTTAAACTATTAAGGCTGAAAACTGCACTAAGACTTTTGGGACACCCTCTACTTCTGTATCCTCCATGTCATCCAGTCCAGTCTCAATTCAACACACTTATTAATCTCAATAGCTCCAACTGCCTCTTAAAACAAGGTCTTGAGTTTTCAAAGGCAATCTGAAGAGGAAGGTTGGTAAATCTCATTGCCTCTCTGCTGGCCCTCACTAGGGGCATTTTGGGCCAGAGGTTCTTTCTACGGTCTCCAAGGAACAGTACTATTCTCCATAGGGAACCACTGCTCTTTTTCAGGGGTCCCTGAACAGAGGGAATCCTTTAAAAAAGGGTCAGAACACCAGTCTCATATTAGATAAAAGCCATCCAATTAAAGTACCCTACCTGTTACTATGGGCACCTAGGTGGCAAGCAGTAGATAGAGCACCAGGCCTGAAGTCAGGAAGACCTGGGTTCAAATCCAGCTTCAGACACTAGCTATGTGACTTCGGGAGAGTCACTTAATCCAGTTTCCCTCAGTTTCCTCATCTGTAAAATGAGTTGGAGAAGGAAATGGCAAATCACTCCAGTATCTCTGTCAAGAAATCCCCAAACAGGATCACAACAAGTTGGACACAACTGAAAACAACTGAACAACAATCTGTTACTGTGCAAACTGGTCAGAGAATGCATAATCACAGGGAAAGCCCTGGGCTTGGTGGGGAATCCATTTGGCAATTTATACAATGTTACTGTTTCCTCTACAGTAGAAACTCCAGGTAAAATGAATTTCTTACCAGATTGGCAGAGACCATTCTGATGACTTTTGCACACGTAAAAAGGGCAGGAGGGGAAACTGACTCTGTGCCATTTGGTTTTCCTAGGTATGACATTATGTGCTATATAGCAAGGCACTCCTGGATCCTTAGCATTCATACTGCAACATACTGACTAACAATGCTCAGAAAGTGGAAAAATAGGAGATTTGTCATTTCAACTTTCAATCAACTAAGGGTAGAACAGAAAATTCATTTTGTTTCAACCCTTGCTGAAAATCTTTCTATGTTCCACTACACTTTCCTCACTTATAAATAAAGTCTAGGGGAGAGTGAACTAGAACACTCTCACATAATTTAGGACTTGATTTAATGCCATATGGTATTGTTTTTCAATTGTTTCATTTGTCTTTCTTGTTTTTTCCAACTAGAGTATAAGTTTCTTGAGGGCAGGACCCATGTTTCCTACTCTTCTTAAAGAAACTGTTGCAGAACTGGATACCTACTAAGCTCTCAATAAACATTTAGGATAATAAATTTAGTGCTGGAAGGAACCTTATAGGTGACTGAACCACAGGATCAGAACTTAGAGACCATTAAGTCCAACCTCCTCATTTTACAGATGAGGAAACTGAGGCTGTGAGAGGTGAAGTCACTTGCCCAGGGTCACAGAGCTGGTGGTATCTGAAGCAGGATTTGAATTTAGTTTTTGGCTTTAAGCCCAGCACTCTATCTAATATAGCACCAAGCTGCTTTCTATTTTCCCACATTTACAGAGAAGAAATTCATTGTTTATTTGATAATTGAACTTTTCTTAACTGACAGAGAATCTTGCAGGGTCTAAGGACTGTTATTCCAAACATGATCTCCCATTTTTTTAATTTAAATTTTTTAAAAAAAATTATTTTGATTTATCAACAATCACTTCCATAAGCTTTTGAGTTTTAAATTTTAATCCCCCTCTCTCCCCACCTCCCTCCCCAAGATGGCATGCAATCTGATATAGGCTATACATATACATTCCTATTGAACATATCTCCACATTAGTGATGTTGTAAGGAAGAATTAGAACCAATAGGAGGAACCACAAGAAACAGAAAACAAAACACAACAGAAGAAAAAAAAATAGCAAATAGTATGCTTTGATCTGCATTCCAACTCCATAGTTCTTTCTTTGGATGTGGATAGCATTTTCCATCATGAGGCCTTTGGAGATGTCTTAGATCTTTGCATTGCTGAGAAGGGCTAAGTCCATCAATATTAGTCATTGCACAACGTGGCTATTATTGTGTACAACGTTCTCCTGGTTCTGCTCACTTCACTCAGCATCAGACCATACAAGTCTTTCCAGATTTTTCTGGTCAGCCTGTTCATCATTTCTTATGGCACAATAGTATTTCATTACATTCATATACCACAACTTGTTCAGCCACTCCCCAACTGATGGGCATCCTCTCAATTTCCAATTCTTTGCCACCACAAAAAGAGCTGCTATAAATATTTTTGTACATGTGGGTCCTTTTCCCATTTGTGTGATCTCTTTGGGATATAGCCCTAGAAGTGCTATTGCTGGGTCAAAGGGTATGCACATTTTTATAGCCCTTTGGGCATAGTTCCAAATTGCTCTCCAAAATGGTTGGATCATTTCACTACTCCATCAACAATGCATTATTTAATTTAAAATTTTAAAACAATTTGAACTTAAACACACAAAACAATATTTCCTTATTTGCATCGGAATGCAAAAAAGAATGTTGTACATAAAACCATGAATCTCTATTCTATCCTTTTTTTCTTTAAGTGTATAAATTCCACACATTGATTTCAAAACACAAACTCTGATTATTTAGGACTTGGTGCAGATGTTGTAGGAGGATGGACTGAATTTGTAGTGAGCCAAGGCATCCCCATGTGGTTTGTTACTAATTACTATTATTAACTTACTTCCTTGTGATTTGCCTATTTTGTCCGAGAGTAGAAGGTTGAAAAAAATTCTGGCTAATTAAAGGTTCGGTTAGCAGTATAGTACAGTGGAAAAAGTGCTGCATTTGGAGTTAGAAGACTTGGCTTTGAATCCTGAGCTCTGCCACTGAGGCATCTCACTTCAACTTCACGGGCTTCAGGCTAGGTGACTTCCAAGATTCCTTTACAGTTCTAAATCTATTCTCCTAACACTCTAAGTCTCATCTAAGAATGAGGACCTGAGGGAAAGGGCACAAGGTAGACTATTTCTAACTGGGCGAAGCAGGAAATAGGACCTAGATATAAGGTACTACCTAGAGAGGATGTTCTGAGTAACTAGCGTGACAAGCAGAGGGAAATTGAAAGGAAAGATACAAGGGTACTAAAGATTGACTTCTCTCTCCTGCCATATCCATATCACTACTTGGATTAAAAAGCACAGGCAATTTTAAGTGGGGCGGGGCAGAGGGAGGCACGCACCTTAGTGAAAGGTTCTTGTTGAAAAGATTTTTTTTTAAGGAAGGAAATAACCATTTATTTATTTTGAAAAGTCTTCTAATAAAAAAAAGAATACCACTTCTATGACAGGCAGTTAAAAAACTGAGTGACCAGATGTACTAAGGTGAAAAAGGAAGCATTATAACAGTGATCAAGCAGCTATGGCCAGCAGCACCACTCTGATGTAGCTCCACCAGAGAGCAGGGAGAACCAAGATTGAAAGACAGTCAAAGATCGGGAATCAACAGGTCTGGATCCGAGCCCCTAGGCTAATCTCTGGCAGCAGCAGTGGTCAAAGAAGAATACCTTTCCCCTTTTTCTTGACAGAAATTTAAAAAAAAATTAATGACATTTTACATTTATATCTACCTAGAAAAATTCAAATGGATATCAGAGGAAACAGATTAGGTAGCCAGGAGACTAACCATCAAATAATTCAGCAAAAATTGTTGAGTGCCTACTAAGTGCAAAATACTGTGCAGTAAGCACTGTCAGAAATACAAAGAAACAATAATACAAAGAAGTTTCTAAGGATAGAAGACCACCCTCTGGTCTTGATTATTTTCTAATTTACTCTACCTTAGTAACATTATCCTTGGTTAATCTTTCTTTTAAGTGCATAGCACTTTTGTCACAGACTACTTCAGTTCTCTGTTGACATGAACAGAATCTTGGTTTACCCTCACCTAGATAACACCAAGAGAAAGGGGTTACAAATCAAAATCATGACCTGCCTACCTACCTACTACCCTAAAGGAAGGTGTAGACCAGCAAGTTCAGGTAGGTCTGCTTTGGGCTCATGTTTTGGATCTGTATCGAAAGTGATCTGGTTCATTCCAGCCATGTAAGGGGGTACAAGAGAGAAACTGGGCAGGAGGGGGAAGGGGAAGTCTGATTGTTTCTAATGAGAAGGATCATTCAAAGGTGATTTTAATCACATTGTTTGAAGTACTGGCAATTCCCAGGATAGAATACCTCTACATTCGAATATAAGAAGCTTCCAAAACCAATCATGTGGAGGTTACGTTATTTAAGGTTTTCCATACCACTTTTTCCTCCATTAGCCTGGTGACCGTATATACTACAGATTCAAAGACGTCATGTTGTTTGCCTTTTTTTTTTTCCCCACTACCTAGGATTAAGGTACGAGAGAGAAAGTGGGGGAGGGGTAATTTATACCATTCCCGATGCGGCCAAAACAAAGGATGAAGAATGCTGAATAGATGAATGTGATGGGCCAAAGACAGATGTTCTCATCCAACTGGAGGCAGTTCTAAGGGAAAAGTAAGGCCAAAGACCAAAATCTTCAAAATCTTCTACAAAGATCAAATTTAACCATGGGGGCACGTTGGAAAGTTACTGAGAGTATAGCCCTGAGAGAACAGAGGGCTTGGGAAATAGCCACCTTTTTACCATGAAAAACACTTTCCAGAGGGAAAAAAAAAGAAAGAAGGGGACTTGGATGAGATGTAATCATAGACTGAAACCTCAGAGACTATCTAGTACAACCCCCTCCTCATGTTATAGATGAGGAATCAGACCCACCCAGAGAAATTCAATGATATGCCCAATATCAGCAGGATGACTAAATTATCAGAGGGAGGGCGGGCATTCAGATTCAGTTCTCAGTCGTGGCTCCTGCTGACTGTCTCAGATGCTGCTGCTGCTGTTGTCCATCCTCCATTTTTGAAGAGGACCGATGACATCATGGGTGATGCTAAAATCCTACCAAAAGCTCTGGAGCTCCAGTTCTAGACTTTAACTCTTTCAGAGGTAGCCAAATCTGCACAAGCAAGTTACGGAGCCTTTGACTCCCCTGAGGACATCAGAGAAGGATTCCAGGAGTCTTGATTTTTGAGTATGTGTTCTTTCAACACATGGTAAGGATGTAAATATAACTTTTACATGGGGGTCTTTGTAAGCAAAGAAATAACCCAATTTTAAACTTCCTGACAAACAGGCTTCCAATTCTTGGTCTTCCCTAACAGGGCAACTATTCATCAGAGTTCATGGAATGGTAAAGACTAAAAATGGTCTCACCAAGTTTCCCATATCTTGTACCTTTCAAGCAAAAAGCAAGTTTAAATTTGCTTCTATAGGGGAAACACATGTTCATTCACTCAACAAAGATGTATTAACTACCTACTATGTATGGAGCACTGTGCTAGGGTCTAGTAAGATATGACGGTTAGAAAAGAAATACTCCCCGCACTCATGGAGTTTCCAATCTAGTGTTCAACTTTTTCTATGAAGCTTCATATAATAGATCTACATATAGATCTCATATAATAACTCTATACAATATAATAGTATATAATTATAATGTAGTATAATTAGATATTGTACAATAACTCTATACAATACTGACTACTCTCTCGATTGCCCATAACATATAATAATAAGTAATAATTCACATTTCTAGATCTCAAGCTGGAAAGGACCTTAGTGACCATGGAGTTTACCCCATTCCTTTACAGACAAGGAAACTGAAGTGTGTGGAAGTGAAGTGATTGGCCCAAAGTCATAGAGATAGTACATTAGAAAGGTGATCTGAACCCAAGTCTTCTGACTCCAGATACAGTGCTCTTTTCACTATCCCAGGACTTTAAGGTTTACAAAGGGTTTTCCTCACAACAAATCTACCACACGGTACGGAGGAGGGAGAAGAGTGAGGTGACCTTTGAAAGGTGGGAACTTTTAAATAGTGGACTGAAGCCCTTGTAGCCTTGCACTGGGAAGCCAGCCCCCTGATATTCTTTGCAACTCTAGAGACAGCCAAGAGTGGATCTCCCCAAGTTCCACCATTTCTCTCTCAAACTGTCTCTATAACCAATTGAAATAAGTCCCTCAAGGAGATAGGGAGCATGGCATACTGTACACAGTAACAGCAACATTGTGCAATGATCAGGTAGGATAGACTTAACTCTTCTCAGCAATACAATGATCCAAGACAATTCCAAAAGACTCATGATGGAAAACGCTATCCACATCCAGAGAAAAAACCGATGGAGTCTGAATGCAGACCGAAGCATGCTATTTTCACTTTTTTTCATAGTTTTTTTCCTCTCTTGTTCTCTTTCTTCTTTTACAACATGACTAATATGGAAATATGTTTTACATGATTGCACATATATAACCTCTATCAAATTGTTTACCATCTTAGGGAGGAGGAAGAAAAGTTGGAACTCAAATTTTTACTAAAAAAATGAATGTTAAAAATTGTCTTTACATGTAATTGGAAAAAAATAAAATACTATTTAAAAGAAAAAAAAAACAAACTCTGCCACCCTGAGGCCAAGCTGTCTTAATTGGTAAGTGGGCATAAACTCACACTCACATCCCATACAAGTATCCATCCTAGACATCTTTTTTCCATGTGACCTGCTACTGAGAACGTGCTCAAATCAAATGGATACCCCAAACGCTTCTGGAAGTGACATGCTAATCAAATCCCCTAAGAATCCACTCACCATTTCCCAGCTACTCCTCCTCCATATGGATTGTCTTTCCCTATTAGAATGTAAGCTCCTTGAGGGCAAGGAATACACTTTTTTATTTGTATTTCTAAAGCTTAGCACATGGTAAACATTAAATAAATATGTTACATTCTTTCATTCAATTTCCTCAGATACTGATAGAAAATAAAATCAAAACTACCTCTAAACCAAGGGGCTATAAATTTATATATTGTTAGTTGATCAGATTTTAAGCCTTGGTCTGCTTTGGTATCTGGTTTACTCCTGTCTTCCTCCTCCCCTCCTCCTCGCCCCCCAGTACTTCAGGATTCATTCCTTCTCAATTTGGTTACCAAATGAGATCCTAAAACATGGAATATTTTTCCCACTTCACACACATATACCTTTTAAAAAAAAAACAAAACAACAGCTAAAACATATCAAATCCAGGTTATTCATTAAAACTCCACCCCACCCCCCAAAGCTGGTGTTTTCTTCTAAAAGAATGTCAAATAAAAAAAAAAAGATTAGAAATCTGTATCCACCAAGTACTGACAGATTCTTCCTGGATTATGTGGGCAAAGGGAATGAAATCACTTCAGAAACAAGTCATTTTAGACACTGTTCATCTTGACTGCACTGAGTGTACCCTGATCGTCACAGACAGAAAGATACTCCACCGAACTGTTCATCTAAGGACTCCCTAATTAAAAACCTCTAAGATAAAGATTGCTAGGAGTAATAGGGTAAGTAGAGGTTATTTAGTAGACTTATGCACATGCATGAACCTCAATGTTTATTTCCAGTTGCCTACCACACAGCATCCAGGACTGGGGAATGGAATGGTTTCCTACCGAAAAGGCCATGGGGTTCCGACTGGCGCCTCTCTGTACTTCGGTTCTGGTCCTTGCGTTTCTTGCTCCCCCTGAGGCTGCCAAAACGCTTCATGAGCTGCCCTGGGCACCAGAGCACGGGCAGCCTGAGATCATATCCAGTGCTGGAAAAAATGGCAAGAGCCTGGAGCTGCCCAGGGTTAGCCCCCTGGGCACATGGAGAAGCAGCGAGGAAAAGCAACAGATCCCCCTCTCTCACACACACACCCCTTAAGTTTCCCCGGCTCAAGGGACAACCTGTCAAATTCTGAAGGATCCACAAAAGGGGCTTTTAGACCAACCCCAGAAAGTAAGGGGGTGGGGAAGCAAATCAGAGCCAGCAGCCAAGGTATCTACACAGGTCAATCCCAGGTCTAGCTCTTACTGTACTGCCTGGAGTCTGCAGAGGGCAAGAACAGTTTGAAATGCCCACTGGTTCTGCTGTCCGAGCAGTAACCGCAGCAGCTGTAGCCGCCACTGTCTTAAGCAGCCAGTCCTGTCCTTAAGTAGGTAAAAAGCTGCCAGGACCTCAAGCCGAATCTCACCCAGTAGATTTGTTTATGTAGGGAAGGTCAGGAACTCAATGATAAGCTCCAGGATTTTTTTTTAAGGAGGGGAGGGTAAAGACTAAATAGGCAAAGGCAGGCCAAGCCCTCTTGCAGAGAACTGTCATGTGCAGTTGGGCATGATGTCTCTTTAAAAAGACTGTAAAAGGAAACCACCCTGTGGAGACAATTCTTGGCACCCACTGGCTGGAGCACATTCCCATTATGACATGACATCACATAACTATTTTGATTCAAGCGTTCTAGATCTCCCCTGGGATGGAATAGGAGGGCTGCTTCTTGATGAAGTAAGAAATAAGTAACTGGTTTCTGATCTGGAAGTTGCTGGGCATCCAGTCAATGAAGGAATGGAGGCAATGAAGGGACACAGGGTGGTCCCATGAATTGAACTGGTGTCTGCTGTAAATGCATAATTTCTCAGTGCCCCAGACTTTAGGAAATCTTCTTAGCCTGCACATGATGTGCTTTGAGAAGACTGACTTTAAGGGGCTGCTAGGTGGCATAGGGGATAGAGCTCTGGCCTTGGAGTCAGGAGGTCCCGAGTTCAAATCCGGCCTCAGACATGTGATTCTGGGCAAGTCACTTAACCCCGCTTGCCTCACTAAAATGCAAACAATAATAATAATAATAATAATAATAATAATAATAATAATAATAATGGGCAAGAGAAGATTGACTTAAAAAAAAGAGGATGTTTGCAAGAAATCCCTGAATACTTTTGCCACTTGTCAAGCTGACTTTAAACCTTCATCAGAATACTAATATTGACTCACATTTATATAATGCTTTAAGGTTTGCAAAGTGCTTTCTCCCACTCAGACTCTGTGAGGTAGGTAGGTAGTGGCAAGTACTCTTAGCTACATTTTGCTGATGCGGGAACTGAGGCTCAGAAACCAAGTGACTTGCCCATGGTCACACAGCTAGAAACAGTGGGGAGACTGAATTTGAACTTGGGTCTACTGGCTCTCAGCTCTATATGCTATACTACTCTGGAAAACGCTTTGGTCAGGAAGGTTCTGGCCCTGGCTCTAAAAATTTGCTGGAAGATGTGTCATCTCACTGAGCCTCAGTTTCTTCATCTGTAAAATGAGTAGACTGGATGAATTCAAAAGTCTCTGCTGTAATGATTCTAATGGGACCTAGATCTTTTTTTAAAAAAAGTTCTCTCTCTCTCACCTTTTTTGTCAATCACCATGAGAGCTGAGTGCGAGACCAAATCAGATCAGTTATCATCGAAACAAGAAAATAAACTGCTGGATTCTACTGACTGCACATTATTTGGGCACAGGAGAAACCTTCAAAATTGAAATGCCATGTGTTATGAATGCATAATTGTTAGTTATCTCTGGCATGTCTGACTTTAATCTGTAGCATGTCTGCAAGCAAAGGGGCAAGGGAGAAGCTTATGAAAACAACGAATGGATGGCAACTTTCTGGCAAAGCCAGGGCCAATGGCCAAAAAAAAAAAAATAACCCATCCATTGTGTACAACTGCAATCCGGCTCATTTCCATGTTTTTCCTCTTCTTTCTCTTCCCAGTTCCCTTGTTTGTGGCCAGGGCCACTGACTGATTTACTGTCTTTGAAAATAATGATCCTTCCCCTCAAAATCCCCCTCAATAACTCACATAAATCAATTTGCAATATGATAATGAGTTCAACCCCCCAAAAGGATATTCTCTCAACTGGAAAAAAGAAAGGAATACCAAGAAGTGGATAACTACCTTATTTTTATATCTAAGAGTTGGAAGGGACCTGAGAGTCACACTTGTATTTTACAGCTGATGTAACTGAGATTCAGTGGTTAAGTAATTTGCCCAGTCATTTGGGCAAAGGATTTACTTACAGGCTTCTGCTTTTTTTTTTGGCTATACTGATACCTGTACTCTCAGAACCACCTACACTGAATAGGTCACATGAAAAAGAGCAGTAAGCAAATAGCCTCATGATTGGAGTTCACCACCAACCCTGCTTCTGATTGTTCTGACTTCCTGGATTCTAGAGTCTTCTTACCTTAACACTACTACTCCTGTCTGGCCCTCTCTGTCATGGTGGACCACCTTAGATTTAACTTTTTGTATTCCTAAACCTCTGGTACCTGCCAAGCCCTTTTCATGATTATAGTCATGAAAGCCAGGCAGGACTTGGGTAGGTAAAGAGGAACTGGGAGGATGGATCAAGTCTATGCCCAGGTGGATCTCATAAAACTCCAAGTCCCATCAGGAGAAAAAACTAGTTCCATAAAGCACAATATAGATGCCAAACCTGCCAAGTCCTGAAGCTCAGATCTTCTCTCAACCAAAATTTGACATAGGGTAGCTCAAGCATTTTTAGATCTTACTCTTAGGTTTCCTTTAGGTCATCAAATGGATGCCAACAGCAATAGACTTATTTTTTTTTAATTAAAAAAAAAAAAGCTTATCTGCTCCCTCAGGACAATACCTCCAAATTAAGTATACCAGTGAATAAAAACTGGTAAATTTAATTTTCAAAAGTGCAAACTGAAAGTTAAAATCTTAAAGGTCTTTTTTTTTATGTGTATTTTAACAGTGTTCATATTATCTTATGTCATGATAGTGCATTATCAATTATACAGGAAGGAAGTTCTCTAGGCTTGTTTGCTCATTTTTAAGTAAGTAGGTGAAACCAGAAGACATTTTAGGTTTTTTCTAGCATTAACATTTTATGATTCTAGGATTCTATGAACTATAACATACTCTCCAAATTTATTAACTCAAAGTTAGTCTAAAAGCAAGTAAAATAGTTTAAATACACATGAATTTAAAAAAAAAACCTAACGTTTACATACTCTAACTTCCATATGTTTCTCCTTTGTGTCTTCATTCATTCATTCATTCACTCATTCAATCTAGTCCAAAACATTCTAATCCTAGCTAGGGGCAGAAGTAAAGTCAGCACAGTTTTCTCTCTGCTGCAAGGCCAGAACTTATCAGTTGCTTATGAACTGAACTCAGCATAAAAACAACCTGAATAAATCCAATGCCTGGCATAGTGGTGCTCTACAGCCCATGGAAAGGAGAGCTCAGTAAATACTTAATGACTTGGCTGGACTGGCCTCTGGGGAGGAGATTGAGTGTGTGCTGACTTCTACAAAGTGAAGTCAAGAATTATATGACTAAGGCCGGGTTCTTATCCTGTTATGAAGGTAAAAAAGACCGCAGAGACAGAAGCCTGATCTTACTTATAAGTGTCACCCACACTGATCAGATGCAGAAGAAAATGGTTCTCTTTTCTTCCACTTCTATCTTCTGCCTCTATGTAATCAGTTAATGAATTGATCAATAAGCACATATTGAGCATCTACTGTATGCAAGGCACTGTATTTAAGTACTGGAAATGCAGCGACAGAAATTAAATAATCCCTGCTCAGAAGAAGCTTACAATCTATTGGTAAGACAGTTAACATGCACATCTGAAGTGACTAATAAATTGGGGGAGACGAGATAGAAAGGTTCTTTGCAAGAGTAACAGTTTAGCACAGTGCCTAGCACATACGTACTTAATGAATGCTTCCTACACATAATAAATGCTTATTAACTGGCTGAGTATTTTTCAGAAAATTTTGAATGGGAGATGCTGAGGGGTCAAATCATGACTTTAAATAAGTGCTATGGCCAATACTGTAACAATGCAGGTCACTGAAGGACTTTCTCCTAAAGACACCAACTTATGCTAATAGCTCATTTAAACTTCATCTGGCAGAAGCCAGTAGGTGTGCACATACATGGTGATTTCAAGAGGATGACATTCTCCCTACTATCACGTGTTTCTTCTATCTGTACTAGTATGCTTGAAATTACTTTAATGGGTAAAGGGTTACAGCTGGTTGTCCCATAACTACAGGAAAAAAAAGGCTTAAAATGCAGAAGGGGAAACACAGTAAGATTCAAGTTGAAATGTAAATATTTGAAAAAAAAAAGGAAATGTAAATATTTGATACAAGATATTTTTTAATAGAAAAGGAGAAATTATTAAGATAACAGGCTTCTGTTGGTGGAAGGGGAAGGTGAAGTGGGTACTCCCAAAGTGGGGAAAAAGGACACACAGAAAGCAGAGGCTGGGTACAGCAATGAGAGACTTAGATAATTGTATGGTTCTGCCACAAGTTGGCTGTGAACTCACAGGACAGTTGGAAAAACATAGTTATCATATGAAATTACAGAAAAAGCAAAATTATTTGGCCCAACTTTGAGCCTGTATTCACTGTGTTGCAAAAACACATTCCAGTTTATGTTTGTTTAGAAGACTATGGGAAAGGGCCTAAGAGTACCTCTGGCTACAATGCTGGGTCAGCACAATGCTGCCCCTCACTCCATGGGAACTGGCAGCTACAGGGGTGCCTTAACAATCACAAGGGTGGGGATGCCTACTGGTATGGGAGATTCCATAACAGAGCCTCCCTGGAAGCTAGGCCTCAGGTGTTTCTGGCATTAGCTAATGCCTCAATACCTACAGTAGGACTCCAAGTCAAGTGAAACCTGTCAATTTGCATATGAAGTCACACCAAAAAAATAACATGACATCAACAAGAAACCTAGCTAGTCATGCAAATCTTTTACTTTCTACTAGATGTTTTGGTTTCTATGACATACAATATCTGGATCCTTTAAACATCTAGTTGGCTGGGTAGTCTTCTTGCCTGCATCCTTCTGCCCTTAAATTATAAACTCCTTGAGGGTAGTAATTGTCTTATTCATCTTTGGATCCTCAGCACCTAGCACAGAATTTTGCAAATAGGAGGTGCTTAGTAAATGCTTGTTAAATGCAATTATTTGAAAATCTAATGTGCCACAGACACAGCTAATCACACTCCCTCCTCACCTTGGGTCACAGAATCCTCCTCTTCATTCCATACTCAGCTCATGCACCACCTTCCACATGAAGCCTTTCCTGATTTCCTCCATGCTAGTGCCTTCTATCCCAAACTATCTTCTACGTAATTACTTGACATTTATTCTGTATGTACTTATACACGTACCTGTTGTATTCCCTATTAGGACAGAAGCTCCTTGCCACTAAGAATTGTTCCATTCCTTGTATTTATATTTCTTAGCACACAGCCTGGAAACATGGTAAGTGCTTCATAAATGCTTGCTGATTGAATCGGGGCAGGAGAAGCAGAAAAGGAAAACAACCAGTTCATGGGAACCAAGAGAATTTATGATATATAGAGCTTCAACATTTTGCAAATTGTGCAACCTGTTGAGGGACTCGAGTTATTCTAAAAGTTCTAAAACTCATGGTCAACCAGCTCAATTTCTTAATTCTTCCCAGGAAGAGCTACCACAGTGCTAAAATCTCTCCCATGGCAAACAGAGAACTGAGGTCAAGTTCCAAGGGTCTAGCTGGCTTTACTGTCTGCTGGGGTCTACCTCTAACCTTGGCTAACCATTTTTTATATGAGGTCATTAGGGGATCCATAGGAAAGGGTCTGTGCATGGCCCAGGACAGACCATCTCCACTACTGAGGGTACAGGAATCAACATGCTCTGATGCTGGGTGAGAAGCTATGCAAAGAATAGCATGCAGTTGTGCTCAAGACCAGACTAACTCTACAAATCCTTGAAGAATAAGGCCAAGATGGATAGGACTTGAGTAGGAGCCACAGGAAGAAGAAACAGGATTCTCAGTCTGTTGGCGGTAGGAAAGTAGGGAGAAGATCTGAGCATGTGCTCCTATAGCACCCATACACAAGCTTCTCGGCATATCTATTGACTATATTGGTCATTGACTTCGCTGAGTTTCTGAGACCTAAAGTTAGATTCTCAAACCAACCTCTTCTGTGGTACTTAGGTGGTTTTCAAAGTGTTTTTACATCTACTGCCTTTTAAAATCCCCACCATAACCTTGTGAGGGAGACAGGCTAAATGACTGAGTTCAGTAAGATTATGTGCCACAGTAAGCACTTAATAAACATTTATCGATTGATTGATTGAAGTCAGTTGTACGGCTGTCATGGGAAGCCAGCTCTTCTGACTCCTAGTCTGGTGGCCTTCCACGAAATCATGCGTCTCATTCGAATGCTGGGGACGGGAAGATACAGCAGTAAGCAGCTAATTAAAAAACCTTTTGGACATTCATGTGACAGTGCCTGAAAAGTCCTCAGAAATCCTTGGAAGGACTACCATGATCCAAAAAACAATCCTGTTATCTAAGAGGGTACACCATCCCTCTTACAGAGTTGGAGGCAGTAGTGGTAACATGAGTGAGTGCATGTTGGCTATAGCTCTCCCTTCGGTTGCCACGTATTTGTTGCAAAATACCGTGTCGTGTTTCATGGAAAATTCTAAAGGTCATTTCTGCACTGGATGTACTGAGTGAGAAGGCTATGTCATCTCATCAACATCTAGGATGTCTCTTTCCTGAGAACTATTTATGAGGCTATCACTATGGAGAACGTGCCTCCCTTTCTTCCCTTCCCCTCTCCTGTGCGTGCTAGCAGCGTGACCCCACCCTCCCAACTCTTAAATGTTGACAGTTTTTTCTTAACCTCAGCCTGAGTTAGAAGCCCATCAGAACTCTGGCTACCCCAACCCCTCAGAGTGAGGCATGATATGATTTTTCACATGGGAAGTGTATTATCAGCATGACTCTTGGTAAAAACTTGATGTATAGCCACGGTGACCTCACCCTCTTCAGGGCTCATATCACTCATTCCATTCTACACAAACCTAGCAATTAATGAGCTACTATTTTTCCCCCTGAACTTGTGAATTATAGAAATCTTTTTCTCCCTGCCAAAAGTTTGTACATTCTATATAAGTTGCGCTGAGTCTCACCATCTCATCCCTATCTCAATCTTTCTACGTATTGGACATTTCTAAGAAATAGTCTAAAGACTCATTTAAGTGAGATACCTGCATGAAGATACCTATAGTTTATGTTTCCCAATATGCTGCAAAGGTTGAAGAAGTAGACAAATTCTGTGAATAACCTGACAAGATTCTCCAAAGCAAGTGAACATTTACTGAGAGGATGGCAAAAAACAAAACAAAACAAAACAAAACAAAACGCTGGAAAATATGGCTTATGTTTGAGGAATTAAAGAGGCCAAAGGCTTATATAATCACAAGGCTCATGCATATATACTGCGAACATTTTCTTCTAAAAAGAGTTCAAAGATAGTAGACATGACAAGCAACAAACACTAGCAAAAGAAAAAAAAAGTTAACTATATCTTAATACTTGAATACTGATGGTCAATCATATAAGAAGCAGTTGTTTATGTACAGTCAGACAATCAACTTGTTAGAGGTCAAAATTAATATTAAATTAGAAAAAAATGCTAAAGAAGAGAATAAAACATTCTGAACAACTACTACTACATTAGTGAATGGTGGGAAAAAAATATTGACCTTAATTGTCACCATTTCCTGCAAAGATTTGACAGATGTAAAACAAATGCCATAATAAAGAGGCCAAATGATCCCAGAAACAAATACTTGAGAGCCTTGCCAAGCAGAAAACAATGGCAGTCAAGGTCAACACCACTTAGTAATAGAAACTCATTTTTAAAACACTCTAGAGAAAGATGGTGGATAATTATGAGTAGTATCACCATATAAAACAATGAAAAGCAGTGGGAGTAAAATAAATCTAAGGAAAGCTTGATGTGAGGTCCAAGTGAACCACACCAGGCCAAGAATATTCATAGATAAACTGGAAAGGAGGACAACGGGTAGGTGTAAAATATAACACATTGATCAATGTTTCTATAGCAATCACTTGTCATCACCAGCGATAAAGGGATCATCAAGTTTGGATGCTAACATTTGATGTGTTATTAAACAAAATTAGAACCAACATGCAGAAAGATGAAGTCAGGAAGAATGTCTGAACCAGACCAAGAATACGGACAAGGAATTCCATGCTAAAGGTAATGCACAGATATTTATCCCAAAAAAACAGATATGGAGAGAATAATGATAATTACTCACCCATATACCTACTTTCTTCTCTTTACAAAATCTTTATGAGAATGATCTGTGTTGCAAAGTGTCCTTAATGAAAGTAAAGGAAGGGAATAGGCAAATTTTTGCAAACAATTTTTACAGCAGACTTCATCTTCATAATTATGCAACAGACTGAAAGACACAGGGTATAGAGTCCCAGTGTGTTTTCTGTTTGTTGATTAAAAAAAAAAGTTCCTTGATTTATCTGATCAAAATACAGTCTTCAAGGCTCTCCTCCAAAAAGGAATCTCTCAGTTACGATTGCACAGTTTGGTCAGAGTTGTAAGGTTTTTTCAGAGTTGTTTCCCCCTCACACTATTTTTGTGACCATCTCATAAATTGGTCTACTGGCTCAGTTAACTTCATTCTGCAACAGTTCATACAAGTCTCTCCATATTTCTCTAAATCTATCATATTCCTCATTTCTTGTGGTGCAATAAAATTCCATTCATTCATAAATCACAACTTGTTTAGCCCAAATGATGGATGCCTAGTTTTTTTTTCCAGTTCTTTAACGAAAAAGTGCTGTTATAAATATTCTTGCATATTTCTCTGTCACTGACCTTCAGGTTCGTGCCTAATAGTAATATTGCTTGGTCAAAATTTAATGACCTTTTGGATATAGTTCCAAATTATTTTTTAGAATGGTTAAAACAATTCATGGCTTCACCAAAAGGACATTGCTGTGTCTATCCTCTCACATCCCTTCCAACAAACTGCCATCTCTGCCAAACTGCTAGGTGTGTGGAACCTCACAGGTGTTTTAACTTGCCTTTCTCTTATTACTGGTCACTTGGAATATTTTTTCCTACGAATGTCTGATAGCTTGCATTTTTTTTTATTTGAAAATTGCCTACATATATAACCTAAATCAAATTGCCTATTGTCTTAGGTGGAGGGGAGGGAGAAAATTTGGAACAAAAAATTTAAGTAAATAAAAAATGAATGTTAAAAATTGTCTTTACATGTAATTAGAAAAAATAAAATATTATTTAAAAAAAGAAAATTGCCTGTTAATCTCCTTCAATCGCTTATTTATCTATTGGGGATTAAGACTTATCTTTTCAACACAAACATTCTCCCAGTGATGTGGTATGTTTGCAAATCTTGTAACACTATAATCCCTGAAGAATCAAAGTTGGGAATGATCAAAGGATAATGGAGAGAAAGAACAGAAATATGTAGGTTGTAGCATGTTTTCAATGATGACCTATGCTCAAGCAATGGTAAAAGATTTCATCAAGGAAATGCATAAGCAGAATACACAAGGCCCCACTGTTTAATTTTTATCAGAGGGTTAGGTCTTGGTGACATAAGGATGTAACAGATGGAGAGCATGAGTTCCCTGATACCCATTATACGTAAAAAGACTCAAAGCAAAGCCTTCAGAAAATGGAAGACGTGTGGAAGAATCACACAGAATCACAGAAGTTGAGAGTCAGAGTTAGCAGCCATGTAGCCCAACCCTTACACAAAAGGAAGGTACAACACAACAGACAAGAACTGCCCAGCAAGAGAAGCCGTGGGTGGATTGCCATCTAAATCGATGGGGGAATTCATACATCAATGAGATCCTAGATTCATTAAACTGCTGAAGAACATAACAAATTGTAAAATCCATATCTCCAGGCCCCACTTCAGGCAAGAGATCAGCCCAAAGAACACTTCCACGGCCCGGCCAACACCTCAAACTCAATAGTCTAGCCTAGAACTCCAAAACCCCCTCCTAACTTCCTGATTTCTGGTCATGGTTAACCATTGTCCTAGGGACTCCTGACTCTCCTCTCCCTCGTGTTATATATACAGTCAACTGGAAAATCTTCTGGCTTCTATTCCTACGTATCTTTAATTTTTAAGGGTTCCCTCCTTTCCCAGACAAAGACCACCACTCTGGTATAGGCCGTCCTCGCTTCTTTCCTAGACCGTTAGGACAGTCTTATCGATTTGCCAATAGCAGATAAGTGATGCAGTGGACCGAATGATGAATTCAGGAAGACCTGAGCTTCCAACCTGCCTGTGATACTTACTAGCTATATGACATTGGGCAAGTCACTTATCTTCTGTTAGTCTTCAGTGACTTCATCTGTAAAATGGAGATAATAAAAGTACCTCCTTCACAGAGTTGCTTGAAAAATCAAATGAGATGACATAAGTAAAGCACTTTTCGAACCTTACTGTTAATGTTAGTCATTACTGTTGTTCCGGCTTCTAGTTTCTTCTCTATCCAATCTAAACTTCATAAAGATGGCTAAAGGGGAGACTAAATCTGAATTAAGGTGGGACCATGTTATTTCATCCCTTTTGGGTATGTCTCCTCAAATTAAAATGTAAGTTCCTTCAAGGAAAAGCCCAGGTCTTCTATTTCACTTCTGTCTCTGAAGACATCCAGACAATGCTAGGGACACCAGACACAGCCATAAAGTCCTACAAGCTTGAACTTGTCACACCTCAATAGGAATAACTACATTTTCTTTGAGGAAGGTAAACAGAAGATTCCACAAAATGAAGGTGTAAAGGGGCCTGAGGCTAAGGAACAGAGATTAGCTACAGGTCTGTAGATAAACTCCCTTAGGATCAGGACTGCAAGTTCTAACTGGGCACTCTACCTTCTCGTTAGGACCCTTGTGCTTAACCCCATGTTTTCTCATTCCAGTTTGATGTCGTCCCCTGCTACCTACCCAAGGTTAAGCCCTGGCATTCATTTCTGCCCCTGGAGAAAGCACCCAAAAAGATACTGGCTGAGCCAGTCAATTCTCTCAGAGTTAAGATTTCATAAGCAGGGGCAGCTAGGTGGTGCAGTGGATAGAGCACTGGCCCTGGAGTCAGTAAGACCTGAGTTCAAACCCGGCCTCAGACACATAACACTTACTAGCTGTGTAACCCTGGGCATGTCACTTAACCCCATTGCCTAGCCAAAAAAAAAGGAAAAAAAAAAGAAAATTAAAAAAAAAAATCTGATAGGTAGTGGAATCTTGTATCCATACTTAGATTAAATCAACAAGTCAACCATAAACTTATTCTGCTGCTTGCCTTCCTGGACTGTTGACCATATATACCTTGTGCTGTCTGTGTAAATGCTTGTTGAATTAAATCTTATAAGAGATGGAAGCAAAAAGGGAACCCTCTGAGGCTAAATTGTACTTGGTGGCACCCTGTTTTTCCTATAAATGCATAATATGTAAGACCTCAGCCAGAATTTTGATTTTCATAGATGGAAACCAAATACAGTGATCCCTTCCACATTCTGGGGTTAGAGGTGTGGTACCCCCACGAGCTAGAAAATTCACACACAATTTTTTGGCCCACCCTTCATAGCAGAGAAGAAATCTGAATTTTTTCTTTTTCTTTTATGGGGTGTTTACAGTACCTTATTGTAAAATTTGGGTTATGTATTTGGTCACAGGCTCTGTGCTATCTGCTGGCCTTCGAGTGTGCTTCTGCAAAACCACCCAAAAATTCACATTTAATTTTTTATGCCGACCCATGATACATAGAAATTGTGATGGGGAAAGTAGCAGTATGGAAGGGATAACTGTAGGTACCTTGCTCAGTACTTCTTGTCCATGTATATTATTGGAAAGGGAAATGAACAAGTGGGTTGTTATCAAGTGAATTCAGGCCACAGGGGTTAACACTCTGGATATCTTGGTCCAGGAGAAAGTGCTTTTTTTTTTCCCCCCTTTCCTTCAGCAGTAAACTTTTATCAAGAAAATGGCTTCAACTTCAACAAACTCTGTGACCTGGAGCAAATCATTTAAGAGCTTGGTCTCAATTGCAAAATGAAGGGGTTGGACTCATTAACCTCTAAGATACCTTCCAACTCTAAAATATGATCCTATGAATTTATATGAGCTGATACAGAATGAAATAAGCAAAATCAGGAAAGTAAAACTATAAGCATGGGGAAAAAAAAAAACATGGAAAGATAACTAAGAGGAAACTGAATGCCATGTAATTATAATAGCCAAGGTTGGTCCCAGAGAAAAGGGACCCTGCTTTCATTGGAGAGGTGGGGGATTACAGGTATAATGTCAAAGCATCATCCCTGTGTTGGCAGGTTTTACTCAACTGTTGTTTAAAAAAAAAAAAAAAAACTTTGGTACAAGTAAAGGCTTTCTGTGCAAGGGAATAGGAAGGGATATATTTGTAATGAATGTAATGTAAAAACAAAAGCATCAATAAAGCAAACAAGCAAACAAAAAATGTAATGTCTTTATTTTGACAAATCCACATAAACTAAAGGTTTGGTTGTTTGGATGAGAGGAGAAGCTTCCTTCATTTTAAAATGTGCCTATCTGCCTAGGTGCTCACAAAAGATACAGAAGGAAAGAGAGTGAGAACATACTAAGTGGGTAGCTACTATTGGTATCACTGCCCCTGCTCTCATCAATGTGTACACTTCTTTTGCTACAGTATTCTTTTCTTGGGGACTAAGGAGACAGAATCAATGTGACCACAAAAATAAATAAATAAATAAAATAGAGCCCACAGGGACTCTGCTTTTAATCAAACATACTGAGCTTTACATGTAAATAAGTCTTGCTCCCTTAAGGTAATCCATACAATTATTCCAATAATGGGGCCATCACTCACAACGTTTCTTTTGGTAATAACAGAGCCTATGACCTGCTCTTGGTCAATGGTTGTATTCATCCTCAAAGGGTGGGGGTGGTTTCTGGAAATAATCATAGTTCACTCATTTTGAGTGAAATGATATTTAATAAATTTCTCTTACAAGGCATTGCAACATTGATTTTGGTTGAAAAATTGAAAATAAAATGACACTATAAAGCAATGCAACTCATGGTCTCGTGCACTTTATCAAGTGTCTCTGAAGGTAATCAATCAATTAACAAGCATTTATGAAGTGTTAGCTATGTGGCAATCTCTGTGTTGGGTCCTGGAGAATCAAATACAAAAGATTCACAAATTCTGGTATATTTGTTAAAAACCCATTTTCATATTTCACAAAAATCAAACCACCACACCTTTCAAAGTGAAGCTGAATAGGACAATTCAATTCACCTTCCTGAAGGGCTCCTCATTCTGGTTAAGACTTCAGACAGAAGTCTTAAGCTCCTGGAGGCAGTGATTATAACCTGACATTAGAGCACTAGCTGGTTCTAATCATCTAAGCCAACCACCACTGTGCGTCACCTTGAGTCAAGGCCTCATCTGACAAAGGGTAGCAGTCAGATGAGCCCAAACCAGGGTCCTGTGATGCAAGCTGGGATTCCTTATCTGATCTCCCTATGGTATTATTTCCTTGGCTGCTAACTAATGTCTGGCTTAAAAAGAAAGCTCAAATGTCATTCCCTGGGGTAGTTGGCAGCAAGGTCTCTGGTAAATTCCATCAGTGGCACGTGACCATAGTGTAAGGATCAGGCCTTCTGCACTGAAAAGACCCAGGTCATCTGCTATGAGGAGATAGTATTCATGCCAAGCCACTGCATTTGGACAAGCAGCTTTTGCCTCCTAAAGAAGGAAGACTGGGTTCCTTCTCTGGTCAATACAATGACCAATCACAATTCCAAAGCACTCACGATGAAACATGCTATCCACCTCCAGATAGAGAACTGATGGACTCAGAATAAAAACTCAAGCATCTTTTTTTTCCTCCCTCCAAACTCTCTCCCTTCCTCTCTCTCTTTTGAAATGGCTAATGGGGGAATTTGTTTTGCATGACTATGCAAAAAACAACTATGAGTTGTTTTTCGTTCATGTCTGACTTTTCATGACTGCATTCGGGGTTTGCTTGGCAAGGATACAGGAGTGGTGTGCTATTTTCTTCTCTAGTTCATTTTTACAGAAGAGGAATTGAGGCAAACAGGGTTAAGTGACTTGCTCAGGGTCACACAGCTAGTAAGTGCCTGAGGCACTTAATTTGAACTCACAAAAAGAAGTCTTCCTGACTCCAGGCCAGACACTCAGTCCACTTCACCACCTAGATGTTCAGGACTATCCACACATATTCATAATAGGCTTTGTTTTCTTGCCTTCACAGTGGGTGGGGGAGGGGGAGAAAGGAGGAAGAGAATTTGGAACTAAAAATAAAATAAAATTGAATTAAAAAAAAAAAAAAAGCCTAGGCTCCTTACCTCCTTTCCCTAAGTAATCAAACATACTCGGAATAATTACTTTTTTGGTTGACTGACTGTTACTCTGTGTATTTGAAACTAGACGACTGACTTGATTTTGATATGTGTGTCTATCAAGGTAGGGCAGAGCCTCCTCTGTAATTTAAATTTTTAGTTGACTAGGGCTTCTAGAGGTTAAGTCACTTACTGAGTCACACAGCCAGGATGCGTGAGAGGTGGAACTGGAGGCCAGGTCTTCCTGGCTTTTATAGGAAGGAAGCCTTTCCCAATCCCTCTTAATTCTAACATCTCCCCTCTTGTAACAAGGTCCTTCTTATTGTCTGTACCCACTTTTGTTACCTTGCTATCCCCTCCCCATTAGACTGTAAGCTCCTTGAGGGTAGAAACTGTCCTTTGCCTCTTTTTGCATCCCCACGTCTTAGCACGGAGCCTGGCCCATAGTGGACGCTTAATAAATGTCTATTGACTGACTCTGAAGCTAGCTCTCCACTACACCATGCTGCCTCTCCTGTGGCTTTCTGTTCAAATTCACAGTCCTTTCTACTTTCAGCAATTCATTAAGACGCTGTCTTGAGCAATAGCATCTTTCTTTTGATCAGACTTATAATTTCCTTAGAATAAGGAAGAAACTCTCTCTCCCAATGCAGGTCAGTAGTGACTCTGCAATTTACAGTTTTCAATATTACAGTTTCAATAACTTGTCCGAGGTCACAACGGCAATAAAAGTATCAGTGTCAGAGGCATCTGGACTCTCAAGCTGACCTGCTCCTCTACTCACTACATCATGCGGCCTCTCATCTTGCACATAACAGGTGTGGCATTAATTCATATGACTGGGACTGACTAGTTCAGGCTAAACCACGCTTCCGGTACTCAGTCCCCTGACACTCAGAGTGAAAATCCGGTGACTCAATCACCCAGACCTTTCAATTGATCCACCCATCGATCAATCAACAAGAATTTACTGAGGTCCTACTATGTGCCAGGAAATGGGCACTGGGGATCCAAATACAGAAAATGAAACAATCCCTACCTGGAAAGAACTTTCAATTCTAGGACTTTTGCTCAAAGAAATAGCCATAAATTAGCTTCTTTTCCCTCAAGCTTCTCTTAACAGATGCATCCTCCTACTGATCCATTGCTCCTTCTTGTTCTTTCTTCAGTCAGCAGCATTCCCTTATCTTAGATGCCTGCCTCCAAATCATTTTTATCCATCACCTTCCCCCTCTTAATTTACACTTGCAAATACCTTCAGTTACACACAGCATACATAAGATGCTTACAGCAAAAAAGGGGAGTACACACTCTCTCTCTCTCCCTGAATATACATTCTCTGTGTGTGTGTGTATATTTATATATACACACACATATATGTATATGTATATATACACATACATAAATGTATATATATATGCTCTCTACACACACACATATATACATATATGTATGTATATACATCTATCTATCTACGACTAGAGGGTATAAGAGGGCCTAACATACCTGTTAAAAAGGGACAAACCTGAAAAGTTTACCTTTTCCATGTTTTATACATATAAATACTTTAATAGACTATATGCTCCCTGAGGACAAGGACTATTGTTTTGTTATTGTATTCCCAATGCCCAGCACAGGGCCTTGCATATAGAAGACACTTGATAAGTGCTTGTGTTTGTTCTAGGATCCCAGTTGATACTTCTCATGTTATCCCATTTCAAAATTCTTTGACTCTTTTCATCTGCTGGGTAAAGATAACTAGGCAATACCATGCCCCATGGGCAAATCCATTGTCTCTGCCAAACCCAGTTAGTTTCCTGAGCCTTTCATACGCAAATGGACACTCCTGTTCTATATTCTATAATTTAATCAAGAAGATAGGTGAACTCAATTGATTTGGGGGGGGGAGATGTCTCTCCTGATTAACCCTCTTTTCCTCACTTATGTGTGTATAAGTCCCTCCTTAAGGGTAAGATATTATTTTGTTGTCTCTGTATCTCCACTATAGTGCCTAGCAGGTGGTAGGCACTACAAACTGAATGAATGGATGTTTGTTTGTTGATTGAAACCAGGTCAGAAATCCCATCTATGCCTGTTTTGGACAAGGAAGCCAAGGGAAGAAGGCAAAGGCCCAGGCAAGATGAGTTAGGATTAAAAAGGAGAGGGGTCAATGATTTCTGCAGTTTATTTAAAGCTCTCTGTACTAAATCAAGAGCTGTGGAACCAGGGCCTCTGATCTCTTGTCCAATTTCCCTTGACCCTGTTGTCCTAACCACCTCCCTTGAATATACTATCCTGATGAGGGAGTCTTATAAAAGTGACATTCTGGAAAAAAACAAAAAAACAAAAAAACAAAGGCCTGAATTAACCTCATTTGCCATTACTAAATCTGAAGGTTTTGCATATTTATTTAAGAAAAAAAAATTTAAAGGGTGCCATTTACTTCAGTCAATAGAAGTGTCCTTGAAAAATAAAATGTTCCCTTCTCTCAACAGTACTGGAGAAAAAAACCCACAGATATTTCTTACTACACTATCTGCCTTTGTTTGCAAGGCAGAAAGGTTATTTATTTCCAACCTTCGCTCAATGATGCCAATATGAGAATCTGCTAGTAATTCTCAGATTTTTTTTCTGTCTTTGGTTTCTCCAAGGACTATTGCAGCTCTATGCTATGCTCTCCAGAACTCCAGGAGCATCAGAATCAGGGACCCTAGAGGGTGGAACAGAAGGGCGGGGAGCCCAGGAAGTGTTTTCCCAGGAAGGAAGCCGACCACACCTACTAGGGAACCAATGAGAGTTCTGTTAAAGCATGAGGTTCTACCGTTGGACCTTAGAAAAGATGCCTCGATTCTCAGAATGATAAAATGCTGGGATAAGTTATTTCAGAGAAACTGCAGTCTCCCTCCCCAAAGACTTACAAGGACTTTTGAGACCACCGAATCCAACCCCTTCATTTTACAAATGAGGAAACAAGATAAAGTGATTTGCCTACAGTCACACAGCCAATAATTGTGTCTGAAGAAGGATTTGAACCCAGAACTTTGTGGCTCCATGATGGCCAGGGCCCTATCTACTACATCAAGCTTCTCACCAAGAGAAGGGATAACTACAATAGATTGATATGGTGGTGGAGGAGGTACCTGCAATTTAACCTAACCCAAGGAAGAGTCCTCTGCTCCCAAACACTTTTCCCAACTAACCTGTTCCTGAAGCTTACATTTCCTTTTCTTTTTTTTTTTCTTTTTGTTAGGCAATCGGGGTTAAGTGACTTGCCCAGGGTCACACAACTAGTAAGTGTTGTGTGCTGTGTGTCTGAGACTGGATTTGAACTCAGGCCCTCCTGACTCAAGGCCGGACCTCTATCCACTGTGCCACCTAGCTGCCCCAAAGCTTACATTTCTTAAAGGAGTCAACTTGGTACAATGGAAGAAGAGGAAGTGTGTCTGAAGTCAGATGAGTTGATTCTCCTCCTCCGCACTTACTACTTGTGTGACCTTGGGGAGATCATTGACCCTCCCTGGACCTCAGTTTCCTCATCTATAAAATGAAAGGCTTGGACTAGATAATGCCTTAGGTCCTTTCCTTCTCTAGATCTCCCAGCTACTATTAGAGACTCATTTTGGGAGGGTTAAGCACTTTTTAAATTCAAATCAGCAACTATCTGAGTACTTAAAATACTCAATAAAAATTAAGGAATTAAGCTCTGGTTGGCCATTAACCCTCTTAGTGTGAGTAAGTTTATTGGTTCTCTTGCTGATGTGGAAATAGGGCTGAGTTTGAAGTCAGAGGACTTGGGCTCCATGACTGGTCCTATGGTTACTATGGTGTTACCCTGACTACATCATTTTCCCTGTTGTGGCTTGACTTTCCTCATCCATAAAATAAGGGGGTTGGATGAGATGACTGCTAAGGTCCCTTCCAGCTCAAAATCTTTGATTTTGTGATCTTTAGGTATAAGGGCAAGCTTTGATAAGAGAAAGGACTGTGACCCAAGAAAGTCAGGTTGAGTTGGGGAGGCCTTAGGGAACATGAAGGCACTCAGTACAGCTAAATGGAAAGGGAGAAACTGCACTGATTAGAGAAGGTGGTACTTAAAAGAGGAGGGGGAAAAAGGGGTCCCTGAAGCCTCCTTCACAATTTTGCTTTGCTTCAGAAGACAGTGTTTAAATATTTAAATATTCCCTTGATTCAGGCCTAGGCTAATTCCATGTGACTTCTCAAGACTCTCTTTGAGCTCTAGGAATCCCAAGACTCATTCATTCAGTTTAGAACATCAAGAATATTTTTATAATCACTAGGCCACACGATGATTTTGTCCACTCACTTGATTTTGACCCTACCCCTATTTCCTCCTCTTGCTGACTCTTAGCACAACTGCAGTCTTCCTTGGCCTCCTCTGTCCCCATCTTAATCTAGGGCAACGGCCATCTTGTAGATCGGGCTCTTTCAAAAGACCTTTAGCTGTATCTGGCAGATCGCTATTTTGCTGGTCTTCTTAGCTGGGATGGGGAGCAGTTGGTAGGGGCATCTCGCTTCTACACAGACTTCACTGCCTTATGATTTCAAGGCTCTGAGAAAATGAAAAATAACTTCTTAGAAATGTTTAGGTTAGGCACTTGTCTATAACAGATTACAAATGTTTAGATTAGGCACTTGTCTATAATAGATATACATCACTCTGGACCCCTTTAACCATCCTGGCTCCTTAGAAACAGATGTCTATAAAAATCAATCCAAAAACTATACTAGAACAGAGATACTTTGTGAAAGTCTCTCAGGCAACTGCCCTAAAGAGCAGTTCTCAAAGTGTGGTCTAGGGACCCTAGGGGGTCCCCAGAACCATTTGGGGGAAATCCATGAGGTCAAAACTACTTTCACAATGATGCTTTAATTTTTTTTTTTGATGAGGCAATTGGGGTCAAGTGACTTGCCCAGGGTCACGCAGCTAGTAAGTGTCAAGCATTTGGTCTGAGGCCACATTTGAACTCAGGTCCTCCTGACTTCACGGCCAGTGCTCTATCCACTGTGCCGCTTAGCTGCCCCTTTAATTTCTACCATAGTAAATAATAATAGATATAACCTACATAAAGAAAAGCCCTTTGGGGAGGTGAGGAATCTTCAATAATTTTTAAGTGTTAAAGGGGTCTTGAAACAGAAAAGTTTATAAACCGCTAATCTAACTGATTGTAGATCTAGGGCAAAGGAGATAATGCTTATTTTCAAGTTTAAGGTATACATCTTTTATCTCCTTCCTCCCTGAAATCTAAGAAGGGAGGAATGGGAAAGGACGGAATAACATTCGGCTATGAACACAAGCGGTCCCCCACTTCTCCCAATTCTCCCTCTACAGCTTTATGGCCAGAGTGCATACAAATTGGTTCAAAAGTCACAGTTCCCAGATTGAGAATTCCCTTTCCGTTCATTTGACAACCAAAGTCAACAAAGTGTTCATGATTCTCATGTCTTAAATGCCTTTATACTGGTCTCTAACACCAAGAAGACAAAACCTTTAGTAAAACCTTGGCTGACCAATGCTTAGGATGTATAAAATGGGTTTTGTTACTAACTACATATCAGTTAAGATGATTAGAAGTTTCTGAAGAAAGGGGGGAGGGTTGGAGAACTATTTTTTATGAGAAGCCCTAGTCACAATTCATATACCATGCCAATCATCTTGTCATCCACCATGCCTGTTGCTGCAATCTCTGAATCATTGACTTGCTATTCCAACCCTTCCTATCCCATCCCATCCCAACTCATCCCTAGGGGACTTAATTCTTTTAGTTCTGGGAACTCTTGACCAGTGCTCATGCTGTCCTGACCGGTGAATGCCCTAGCCATGCGTCACCATCCACCCTGGACATCTTCTTGCCGTCTACCCTTCTACCATGTGTATTCTCCTCCTTGGCTGCTAGGTGGTGCAATGGATAGAATGCCAGCCCTGGAGTCAAGAAGACCTAGTTCAAATGTAGCCTCAGACACTTACTAAGTGTGTGAGCTGTGTGACCCTGGGCAAGTCACTCAACCCTCTTTGCTTCAGTTTCTTCATTGGTAAAACAAGCTGGAGAAGGAAATGGCAAACTGCTCTAGTATCTTTGCCAAGAAAACCCCAAATGGGGTCACCAAGAATCACACACGATTAAAAAATGGCTGAACAACAGAAGCATTCTCCTCCTCCCCCTGAACCTTCCATCTCTGAAACTGGAATCAAATTATTACTGTCAACCAACCCCACTACAGCTCCATTCACCATTCCTGTGCATTTCAAAACCAAAACACCCCTACCTGGTCACCATTCTCCCAGGTGTTGTCAATCTCCCCCATCAGAATATTAGCTTCCTGAGGACAGGGATATTTCTGTTTTGTATCTGTATCCCTAGTGCTTAGCACACAGCAATCACTATATAATTTTTCATTCATTCAAATTCAAAATGGGTTAAGGGGGAGACATTTTCTAACATTTTTGTCTTGGGATATCTCTATTGTCTAAAGATGCCATAGGTTCAAGGCAGCCCCAGTTTTAAACTGAAAGCTATTTCCTTCTATAGGTTCCAGAGGAAAAAACCCTTCTGCACAGTACCCATCAGTGGGCACCCACCCACCCAGCAGACTGCTCTTTCTGAATGCTAGTCCATATAACACAGCAAGAGCTGGCTGAACTTTTCCGGAAACTTAGATGCCACACGTAGTTCTCCCTTTTTTTGTTGGCATGCAAGATGAGTCAGAAACTTTTTTTTCAAAGCCCTGTTAGGTCTCAGCCAGAAAATAGCAGCTACCACAACCCCAGAGCTTGAATGAACTCTGCCCCACAAGACCTAGATTGCTTGTAGAGGCTGAGAAGAGAGTCAATGGACACCCAGCTGTTAGTGCTGGGAATGCAGTTTCTACTTGAGACCTCTGCTTTCTAAATGACAAACTGGAAACCAACCAGGATTAGATGAAACAGAGAGAATCTTTATATAGTCAATCAGAGGACAGAGCCATGAGGTGACCATAGTTTTGGTGGCACTGAGGAGGGGACCATGAACACTGAGGTGAGCACCAGACTCTGGAGGAAGAAATGTGACTCAGCTGAATTTCACTGTTGGAGAGGAAGCTTGTCAGAGCTGAGCATTTCTTACCTACAAGTCATGCCGATCCCTACCTCCTTACCTTCACTCACATTTTGTCATCTGGAAACTTCTCCCTTTACTGGATCTGGCTTCAAATTCAGGATTCCTCCAGGCATGTGATTTTGGGCAAATCACTTCTGAAATCTAGAACTCAATTGTTTTATGTGTAAAACACGAAACTTGGACTCAGTGATATCTAAGGTCCCTTAGAGCTCCGGCCATCCATGATGCTAGAATCCAGAGCAGTAGAAAGGTACTAGAGGGCAATGTCAAGGTAGATGTATAGGTCTCATTAGATTTGATAACTGGATTTTGTCTTATTTGCCTAAGCCAAATCAGTTAGGCTTTGCTTGCCCTCCCCTCACTCCAAGTGCCTAGTTAGTGCCAGGGAAAGGAGGCGGGCAGATCTCATTATATATTTATCTTGAACAAGTAGGCAGTTTGCCAAAGTAGTCAGCCACCAGGGTTAGCCAAGAGAAGACAGAGGACTGCGGAACTTGCTTCCAGCAATCATGGAGGGAAGGAGAGTTTTGCTGTGACCTGTCAATAATGCACTCTCTTGATGCTTTTCACCAAGACCACAGAACACATATGCATGTACAAGGTGAAAGCCAGTTTCCATTATAGAGGAGAAAGTTAAATGGCTGGAGGAACATGTTTCCATTTTCCAAGTTTTTGAGAACAAAGTATACATTAAAAGAATGAGAAAAAGCATTTCAAAGAAGAAACAAAGAAGGAAAGAGCTATAAAAAAGGTAGAACGGAATTCTCATCTGTGTCAGGAAAAGGAATGTTAGAAAAAGAAAGGAGGAAAGAGGACCACTGACTCTCTGAAGTTATATAATTAGAAGTGTGAGCTTCTTCTCTGAAGCTGGGGGAAGGGAGGAAGCTGGGCCATCTCTGGTGCCCCAAGGAATAATGATGTAGATACCCAGATACTATCTGGTGAAAGTTTATCCAATAATGGTCAGAGGAAGAAAAGAAGAGTAAGAGAACCAAGGTGTAAGTATAAGCAAGAGAGGTCTTTAGTCTTCCTGAGACATTTATCCACAAATTGATGGAGAGCCTTCTGAGAACTATCAAAAATGACATGGATATGGACATCTGATATGGACAAACGGTACGTAATTCTTGTTGGCTCTAGGGATGACACTAGGAGCAATGGGTGGGAGTTATGGGAGAGGTTGATTTAAGACTTCATGGAAGGAAAAACTTCCTAACAATTAGAGCATTCCAAAAATGAAAGTGACTGCTTTGGGACGGAGCAAATTATCTCTGTGACGCTCTCCCGGTAGGGGCTGGACGACCTACCTGTTGGCAATGTTAAAGAGGGATTTTTGTTCAGGGGTGGGTTGAACTGATCATCTCTGAGATCCCTTTCAGCTCTGCGACACTGTGCCTCCTGGTCAAATCTCTCAGGGCCCACCTCAAGACTCCATGAAACCTTTCCTGGCTACTGGCACTGTTGGACACCTGCTGTGTGTAGGCTGTGGTGTATGCCTTAGCACCTAATTAAAGACTGTCTGTCATTGTTTGCTTAGCACAATGCCTTTAATGCTCAGCACAGGGTCTGTCACATGTCAAGCATTCATAAGGATACTCAGCAATATCATATCATCTTGACCAGTATTCTATTTTGATTAAAATAGGGATAATAATACCTGAAATACACACCTCATCGGGTTCTTGTCAGGCCCAAATGAGACAAGGTATATTAATAATTTACAAAATTTAAAAGATGATATGTCAGTAATTATTACATCTAATCTCAGAAAAAAATGCATAAATACAGTGTGAGTGCACCTGCTTCAAACCCAAGTCTTACTTCAGCACATATGATATATCCTTTTGCAAAAGACTTCCTGCTGGTGTCAAAGGGAATGGCCATCATTTACAAAAAGGCAGGGTTCTGAGTTACACATGGTGGGGGGGAAGAGGAGACCATTTTATGCTGCCTGTAACCCTGCTTTCAGAAGTAGATGTAGGGTGAGTGTTAAATACTTCCTTTGGCCTATTACTTTTCAATCTACCTTAGCACTGCAATTTGATATTTTACCATTCATTGCTCAATTTCATCGCTCAATTTCATGAGCCTCCTTCCTCCCAACTGACTCTATATGCCCTAGAAATTTCCCAGATTTGACCTTCTACAAACACAGCTAATAAGTTATAATCTATCACAGCTCTAAATCAGGGAGATTAGCTAGAAACCCACAAATATCACTAGAAATCTAAACAGAAACCTACAAATGTACATGCAGGCACAAAAACATTCATATGCTTTGAGAAAGCTGAATGCCCCAAATTAAGAAACTCAGATCCTTGTTAACTGAGCCTCAAAACTACAGCCTGACCTCAAACCACACATTTTCACCCATCTCACCTGGCATTTCTGTTCTTGACCCTGATTTCTGTTTTTGCTACTCTCCAGCTCAAGGCCCTCAGCTCAGCACTTCACATTCTGGCTATGCACTGGCTTACCTCCAAATGTTACTGGGGTCACCCTCCATGGGAACCTCCCCATTATGGCCTCTGCTTCTTTGTTCCCCAGTTGGAGAGAGAGGTGTGTGTATGTGAGTTTCAACTTGTACCACAGAACCCTCTCAGTTCCAGCCGATGATAACAGGTTCCATCTGGACTCCCACTCAATGGGCAGGACCACGAGAAATAATAGAGAAGAAGGGTATCCTTGATAGAGAGAATACCACAAGTCAAAGCTTGGAGAGAAAGAAGCATTAAATCAAAGGACCTTAGAGATTAGACGAGTTCCCTCATTTTACAGATGAGAAAATCAAGGCCCAGTGAAAGGATCTGAGTTGCCCACTGATTTTCTTTTTTTTTTTTAAATTTAATTAATTAATTTTTTGGGGGACCACTAATTTTCTGAAGGACTATGAACAAACCACTGTCTAAGCAGGGAGGTCCACAGACCCTCAAGGGGGAGGTAGACAGATTTCAGGAGATTCATGAACTTGAAATATGGAGAAAAATACATTTTTATTTTCATTAACCTCTAACTGAAAATTAGCATTTCCTTCAATTATTTGAGAACATTATTCTGAGAAGGTGTCCAAAGGCTTCACCAGAGTGCCCAAGAAAACCATTAAAAAAAAAATGCAGGAACCCTTTGATTTAGAGGGTCTGTAAGGAGCCGCAGTGGGAGATAGATCTGGAAAGGTAGGCAGGTACTAGAACGCAGAACGCCACGTTCGGGAGCTTGGATAGAAACTGTCACCTGCTCTGGCTGATCTACACCTCCCACTTTCCAGAGTGTCAAACCATCCATCTTTCCTTCCACCCTTTGAATTAAAGGCCCTGTTAGATCTTCTTTGTTCTCTACAGGGCTGGGTCCCTGAGATTCTGGGTTGGCTGGCTGTAAGGTATGTTGCTATGGTAGTTTGTTCAGTCTATAAACCATCTCTTCCTTCTCCCCCACACTGAACTTTCTCAGGTACTTACTTCCCTGAGCTCTAACAAAGCAAGGGACTGGCCTCACTGGCCTGAACTGCCTAGCTCATCTTAGACTATGGCGCTGTACTGCCCTCTAGTGACCACACTGCCACAAGGTCAGAGAAAACCCCAAAGAGTTGGCTAGGTTAGAGGCTAGTATTAGGTTTGTATTTCTAGTAGGGGCAAAGTGTGGCTAGATACCCCAAAGTTGTACTGGGAAAGGGACAAAATATCCCTTCTGACTCTCCCTCCCCCTACTGTTTGTATGTAGGTGAATTCAAGTTGAAATGAACATCAAAGGAAGTTTTAAAGGGGAAAAGAAGTCACAAAAATGAGAGCCGGAGGGTAGGTGTGGAAGGAGAGAGGACAGGCCTACCCCTTTCCTTGGGTGACACTGGGTGTTCACAGCTCTCAGTCATCACTCATAGGTTAGATTCATTTAAAGTTTTGGAAAAGTCAAGGTGACACAATGGAGTAATAGACTACAAGTTAGGAAGGTGTGGGTTTTAATCTATGTTCTGCCATGATGATGATGATGATGATGATGATGATGATGATGATGATGATGGTGGTGGTGGTGGTGGTGGTTACATTTGTGTGCAACTTGGCCTCTTTGTATTTAACTTTCTCCACTGCATAACTTATTACTTTGTGCCACTTACAAGAAGCTACCATGAGTTCAATGATCACCTCTATGTCTAGCCCTAACTGAACTGCTGAGTTCCAGACCCTGTGGGTACCTCCAACTCTACATGCCCCAACTTTCCAGAACCTTGCTACAGTGGATAGAGGGTTGGACTGGAGTCTTGAAAAGACCTTGATTTTTTAATCCTGCTTCAGTCAGCTGCATGACCCTGGGCAAACTGTTTAACATAAGCCTCAGTTTCCTCATTTGTAAAAATGGGGATGGTGATACTTCATTTGTTATAGTTAAGGTAATGTATGAGTACTTTGAAAACCCTAAAGCACTATATAAATCTAAGTCATTATTATTATTAGTCCAGACCTTTGATTTCATCAATATTGGGGAATACCCTTCATTGATACGTACTGGTAACACCCCTGTAATTTGGCAACTAGGTAGTACCGCAGATAAAGTGTGGGACTTAGAATCAGGAAGCCCCAAATTTGAATTCTGCCTCAGACACTTAGCTATGTGACCCTAGGCAAGCTGCACAACCTCTGTGCCTCAGTTTCCTCATCCATAAAATGGAGATAATAACACCCACCTCACTTGGTTATGATGAGGACCAAATCAGATATCAAATAACGTACTTTGCACTGGCCTATGTAAAAGCTAGCTATATTTATAGTCTTAAAGACTTTCCTGGGGCACTGAGAGGTTAACTGACTCACTGTTGACATAGATGGTATTTATTCATCCATGAAAGGCAGAACTTGAACTCAGGTCTTCTTACCTCCGAGGCTACCTCTTTATCTACTTTACCATGCTCCCTATTATTGTTGTTATTTCTCCCTAAATATACCCTTTCTTCAAAATTCCCTGTTTCTGTTAAGGGAATCCTCCACACTTCATTTTCCTTTACTTCCCATATGCAATCTGATGTCAAGTCTTTTAAATTCTACCTCCATAACATCTTTCCATCTGTTCCATTTCTTTCACTCACGCAACCATCAACCTGCTTCAGACCTTCATCGCCTCTCCCCCACACTACTCTAATAGCTTCCTAATTGAACTCTCAGCACCCCACCTTTCTTCTCTCCAATCCATCTTCCACACAGCTGCCAAAATCATTTTTCTACAGCGCCTGTCTATTTTCCCTGATAAATAATTTGCAGCGTGGCTCATTATTGCCACAATGATAAAATGCAGACTTCTCAGTATGGCATTCACAGCCCTTCCCTGGATGGTTCTGTTCCACATATATTTTTCCCAGTAAAGTACATGCTCCTTGTGTGGAAAGATTTTTCTCATTTTTGAGTCCCCAGTACCTAGCACCATAACTTGTATATGGTAGACACATAACTAGACTGGAGGGGAGAAGCCAGGGATGGAATACAAGGCCTAAGGAATAGTTCTTGCCCTCTAATGGCTTTTAAAACCTTGTTGGGAAAACAAGACAAATATACACACCGAGAGGTACTTCAGAACTCATCTAATCCCAATTCCCACTACATGAAGGAATGCCTTCTTCAGCATGGCTAATGGATGGTTTTCCCAGTCTCTTTAAACACCTGTAGAAACAAGTACCTCATGGCTTTATGAAATAACAGATTCCAATGTAGTATAGTTCTAACAAAACATGCCTCCTTGTAAATATATCATCCATTGGTCCCAGTTCTTTCAGTTAGACTGAGCTACATAGAATAAGTCTAGTCTCTCTTCCATAGGCTAGCCCTTCAAATATTTGATGGGTGACCTGGGTTCAAGTCCCACCCCGACATATACTAGCTGCATGACCCTGGATACATCATTTAACTTCTCCATGCTCTAGGCAACTCTCCAAGACTAAATTGCAGAGAACGCACTGACCAGACATTAGTAGAGAAGTTTATTCACCAATGAAATCACAGGTCTAGGTCCTAATGCTATGATTTCCCTCGGTCTTCTCATCTCCAAGGAAATACTAAAAGACTATTTTATGGAGAACTCACAGAGGGCAAGCACGCACTCTGGAAGTGAGACATGGGAGACACCGGCACAGGACCACCCAGCATGGCGTACGCGCATCAAAGGCAGCGCTGGGCTCTATGAGCAGAATTGCAGTAGCTCAAATAAACATGAGATGTGTAGATTTACAGATATCTCCACTCCAAATGTTCATGTTGACTATATGTGCCCGACCTCTGATAGTGCCTTCCACATTTGTACTGGTCTAATCAGCCACAGTCAGACACACTACCCTGACCCCAATGCAGTGATGTCAGTTTGGTTCTCCTCAAGAATGGACAAGCACAATAACGAACCAAGGTTCCTAGAAGTGACTCTAGGAGCAGCTAGGTGGCGAAAGCAACAGCCTTGGAGTCAGGAGGACCTGAGTTCAAATCCGCTTCAGACCAAACACTTGACACTTACTAGCTGTGTGACCCTGGGCAAGTCACTTAATCCCCATTGCAAAAAAAAAAAGAAAAGAAAAGAAAAAAGAAGAACAAAAAAAAAAGATTTATTTTTGCCTGATACACAGCAACTATTACCTCTCTAGGGATTGTTATCTCTTGTTTACTACTTATCGGAAATCACGCCACACTACAAACTCCTATCGACCTTGCAGTCAACTAAAAAAGTACTACATTTTCATACAAAACATTTTAGAGTCAGGTTTTCCTCCTACTATTCCACTGTAGTAGATTTTATGAACCTAAGAGGAAACATTTAAGAGTCACACTGCATGACACTATTGGCTCTCTATGTAGTTCCAAGTTCGGAGTGATCAGAAGGGGCTACCATAGCTTGGGAGAACTTCACGGATGATCAGAGACTGGATCGGAGCCTCGAAGACTATGTTTTACCCTGAAAGGACTCTGCTGTTTCATTATCAGTATAAGCCATCACTACAACTGAACTCTCTAGAGATGAATACTGTACATGCACATGTGACCTTTTTTCTTAGGTGGTACTGTACATTTGGCTGCTCCCTGGATAGGAGGAAAGTAGTACCACAGGGACAGGAAAAGGGAAGGGAAAATGGAAAGAGGAGGAAAGTGTGAATGCCTAGGCTCTATGAAAGACGATTGCCCAGGAGAGAGAAATTAGAGCTAACTGGTTCTCAAACAGGTGCCACCAAATTCACGCTGGTTATGACTCCAGCAAAGGCTAACAACTACGAAAGCCTTGAAAGCCTTCTCTAAGACAGCTGTCACTCCTTTTGCGACCTATTTGAGGACTGCTTTTGATGGCTATCCAAGTGAAAAATAAACTGCTAGTTTTACCCCATCCCTCATCTACACATCAAGGCAGATGTGTTTGTCAGAGATAAGTATACAATGTTGATAGATCTGACAGGTCTGCCCGAAGAGTCACAGGAAAGGGAAAAGTCTAGGAGGAAATGGGGCAGCCTTGGGCAAGGCTATCATTTGCTGTTTGTGTCCAGGCCTGGGGGTTATTTATAGAGCTGAGCAGGAAGAGAACAAGTTGTTGTTGTTTTTCAAGTGTGTGCGTATGTGTATGTGGGTATCTATAGACTGGTAATTCCAAAGACAAGTTTCATTAACCCCCCAGTTTTGACATGGGTTAGCTCTAATTGTGACTACCACCTACTCAGGGAATGAGGTGCTAGATATTCTACTGAACAGAATGGACAATGGATGAACCTTGTTCCCAAGCCCGTAGGACCTATCCTTACTTGTAAATACTGGCATATCTGGCAGGGCACTCTACTTTTTTTTCCCCTTCAGACATAGCTACTATTAATTAGAGACATCTGGGTAAGTATCTTATTAAATGCTTCTCTAACCAAATTGGACAGAACTGAACTGAAGTATCATTTCCAGGAGCAGTGTTGTATCTCCTGTGAATCAGATAAAGGTCTAACAGGGTTCTTTGCTAATAAGTGAGAAGATAGGATATAGTGGGGAGGAGGGTTCGAGGAAAGTAGTGGCAAATCATGGGGCTCTAAAGTAAAGGTTCATTTAGCAAATAGCTCTCAGTTATTTCAGTCTTCAGGCCACTTTGGCAGAATAGGAGACTCTGAATGTCATTTACTACACCAGTCCTAATCAGCCAACAAGCAATCAACAATATTTATTATTTGTTAAATGGCTATTTAAGCAGTCACTGTGCTAGGTGCTGGAGAACAGGAGGGAGAGGAGAAGGAATAGGAGGGGGAGGGAGAAGAGGAAGAGGAAGAGGAAGAGAAGGAAAGGAAAAGGGGGAGAAGGGGAGGATATTATGTCATTTTATCCTTACACCAACTCTGGACAATAAATACTATTATTATTCCCATATTATAGATGACGAAACTGAGGTAGACGGAGGTTACATGTCTTGCCCAATGTCACACAGCTAGTGTCTAAGGCTAGATTTGAACTCATCTTCTTAACTTTATGTCCAGAGCTGTATCCACTGAGTCACTTGACTGGATGATGAAAGACTTTGTGTCTAGGTTGGTGCTTGAGCTGCTCCTGAAGGAAGAGATTCTATGAGGTGGAGGTCAGGAGGGAATGCATTTTCAGACATAGAGGATGGCTAGTGAAAAGCAATGGAAACAGGAGCTGGAAACGTCATGTATCAGAAACACAAAGAAAGACGGTTTGGCTGGACTTTAGTGCAAGACGGGAAATAATATATAATGAGGCTGAAGAGAGTGGTTGAGGCCAAGTTGTAAAGGGCTTAAAAATACTTAAAGTCCTCACTTAATGCTTCTACTAATACATGTCACAATGAATGGCGGAGACTGGAGTAATGTCAAGGGCACCATGATGGCTAGAAGATGGGCTCTCCTTTTTAGTAGGTTTCTCCTCTCTGGATTTCCATGACTGCTCTCTCTTGGGTTTCCTCTTACCTGTCTGATTGCTCCTTCTTGGTCTCCTTTGTTGGATCATTATCCATATTCTTTCTCCTTTCTGTGGATGGATTCCAAAGCAGTTTCCTAGACCCTCCTCTTTTCTCTCCTCTCTCTACATTCCCTCTTGGAGATCTGATCAACCCCCTTCATCTCTATGCATCTCACACTCTATGGTCCTGCCAAACCAGCCTTCCTGCTGATCTTCACACGTCTCCATGTCCTGCATAGGCTGTCCATTACGACTGGAACCGAAATATAGTCTCTCCTCACCTCGGCTCCTTAGAATACCTAGCTTCCCTCGAGATTCAGTTTAAGCACTTACCATTTACGTGAAGCCTTCCTGATCCCCTCCCCACCAGCTGCTACTCTCCTCACCTCCCTGTGAAATTATCTTGTATTGTATACATATTATTTTCCCAATAGAAAATAATCTCTTTGAGGTTAGGGATTTTCAATTTTGTCTTTGTATTTCTAGTTCCTAGAACAGTGTCTAGCACATACATAATAGATGCCTGCTAAAGGTTTTAGGATTGGAATAAAAACAGAAAAAGAGACAGAAGAGAGAATTGACAGAGATATACAAACACTTATAAAAAGCATAGAGGGGAGAGTAATACATGTCTACCAGAAACCCTACCCTATATAATGGACAAAGAGGGAATAAAAAATACATAGCAAAATGTATATAAACCATGAACTGGGACATAAAATTCAGAAAAGCCCTGAGGGGGAAAAATAAGGAATTAGACAAAGTAAATAATTTCTTCTTGAAAAAGGATACTGCTAATGAACATTATTAAAGTTAAAAGGGTGATTTGCTCAAGTCAGTCAATAAACATTTATTAAGCATCTACTATGTACCAGGAACTATTTGTGCTAAGTGATGGGGATACAAAAAGATGAAAAAGGCAGGCCATACCCTCGGTCTAATGGGGGAGAAAACAAGCAAACAAATACGTAAAGCAAGCTATATATGAGATAAATAATAACTCAATAAGAGACAGAAGGCACAAGAATTGAGAGGGGTTAGGAAAGGCTCCTTGTGGGGAAAGAGTGGCAGGGATTTTAAACTTTTATTCTTATCTGCACAAAGAAAGGGAAAGATCAAGAATGGAACACAAGAACAAATAAGTTAATTAATAGATAGAGATAATTACTGAGGTAGCTAGGTGGCATAGTGGATAAATAGCTGGACCTGACATCAGGAAGACTTGAGTTCAGATTTGGCCTCAGATACTTACTAGTTGTGTAACCTTGAGCAAATCACTTAACCTCTGTTTGCCACACTTTCTTCAACTGTAAAATGGGGATAATTAAAGCACCTACTTCACAGGGTTGTTGTTAGAATCAAATGAGATAATATTTGTAAAGCACTAAGCATGGTATCAGGCACATAGTAGGAGTCATATAAATGCTTATTATCTAATAAGAACTTGGAATGGAACAGATATATGAAGGTAGGTATAGGAGACTGAGAAGGAGAATGTGTGGGAGAAGAGACCCAGATAAAAACAGCAGAAGCAAAACTAATTGCCAGGATTAAAAACTGACTTAACAGAGGAAGGGGAAAAAGGAAAAAAGAAATACAAAATAATTAAACGGAGAAAAAGAAAAACCTAACCATCATAATGTGAATGGATTAAACTTCCCAATAAAACAAAAGGAAATGGCAGAACTGATAAGAAAACAAAATGCAATAATTTGCTACATAAAAAAAGGTAATAATAAACGAAAATGAAAGGCTGGTATAAAATTTACTACAAGTCAGTAGATTCCAAAAAGACTGGAATAATAATTATGATTGACAATAAAAATTCACAGTGAATGATATTGCATCTAGATTCATAAAAGAAAAATTTATGAAATTTCAAAAAGACATAAAAAACACAATTGTAACAGACTTTAATGTTCCTCCCTAAGAGTTTCATAAGGTCAACAGAAAAATAATTTTTAAAGGAAAATTGAGTGTTGAACAGATTATTGGAAAAGCCACATTTAAAAGAATTATGGGGTTTTTTGAGTGTAGATATTAAAGAATACGCAGATTTCTCAGATCACATAGCATCTTTACAAAAAACAGATTATGTGTTAAGGCACAAAGAAATTAATTATAAAAAGGCAGAAATAACAAACACATCATTTACAGTGCAAACATGATAAAAGAAAAATGATCGGTAGAGTTGAGAGGCAACTCAAGGATCATTTAATTCAACCCTTTCACTTAGTAGTTGAGGAAATCAAGGTTTGGATCAGTTAAATAACTTGTCCAAAGTGAGACAATCAGAAAGTTGGGGAGCTGGAATTTAGCTCCAGATATGTTTGCTTTCTTAGCTGCATCATGTTTTACAAGTCACTTTAATTTCATTGTTCCCTCATTTCCTTATTTACAAAATGGGGATGATATCTGTCTTATTTGACTCACAAGATAATGCACATAAAATCATTTTTAAACAATAAAAAATATACAAATATAAAAAAACAAAAAGTGATTGATAAAGGGAACACAAACAGAAGATACGGGCTATGAAGAATGATTAGGTTAAAAATAAATAATATTAACAATAACTACATAAACAGGAATGATAATTATATAAAAAATTCTAGAATGTTATCTTCAGAGGAAATTTTAACAAACTAGAAAGAAGATTAATAAATTGAGGATATAGTGGGAAAAAAACCTAGGATATAAACAAATTAGCCAACCCAAGGCACATATAATAGAAGAAAATTTTAAAATAAGTAGATAATATGAAAAGATTTTAATATCATTAGCAAAACCTAATCATTTTATTTTGAAGATTAATTAAAACTTTATCTAGCTCATCAGATTTTTTTAAAGAGAGAAGAATCAAATTTCTAAAATAAAGAACAAAGTGAATTCACAACGAGCCAAAAGAAAATTTTTAAAATGATCAGAAAGTACCATATACAGTTTACATGCCTGCAAAACTAGGAATTTAAAGGAAATGATTACCTATAAAATATAAAATCCCCAAATTAATAAGAAATGGAGATCTTAATCTAATGTGGGGAAGAGAAACTAAACAAGCCATAACTGATCTACCAAAGGGAGGGGGAAACCCTAGTCTAGGTGGATTTATAAATGAATTCTATCACACATTTTAAAAGCAAATAACACCTATGCTACAAAGAGTGATCTCAATAATTGAAAACAGACTAAAATGAAATTTATAGTTCCATAAGAAAGAAGTAAGAATTAATAAAACATCTGTTTAAAAAAAGAAAGAAAAAGCACTCTACCAAATGCCTTTCATGAGACAAATATGGTCCTGATATCCAAACCAGGGAGAGAGAAACCAGAGAAACAGAATTATAGAATAATCTCATAAATAAATATGGATTCAAAAATTATAAGTAAAATCCTAAGGGGGAAAAACTGCCAACAATTTATACCAACAAAAATTTAATATGACCAAGTTGGATTTGTGCCTGGAATGCAAGGATAGACAACATTATGAAAACAGTTAACCTAATTCTTTATATAAATAATAAAAAACCCACAATTATACCAATAAATAAAGAAAAGTCCTTTTAGCAGATACAGGATATAGCTATGCCAAATACCTTAAAAAGCATAGGTGTGGCAAAGCCATTTCAAAAACACAAAGAGCTACCATTATTTGCAATATATAAATACTACAAGCTATCCTATTAAATACAGGGGTAAAGCAAGAATCTTACCTCTCACCACTGTTATTTGAAATAACTTTTAAAATAATAGCTATGGAAAAGACAAAATAAACAAATTAAAGCCATAAACATCAACAAAAAAGAAATAAAATGTCTATATATGTTAGAGAAAAATCAGAGAATCAATGAAGAAACAAACCAATCAAAACAATAGCTCCAGGAAAGCAGGAGGACACAAAATAAATCCATAAAATTATCACCATTTCTATTTGGTAAAAAACGATAACCAGGAGGAAATGACAAAAAAGAGAAATCTCATTCAAAATTATTACAAAATGCATAAAATATATGAAAATCAATCTATTAAGATACAAACAAGATTTGTATAAATACAATTACAAAATACTCTTTAAGGAACTAAAGGAAGATAAATTGGAGTGACAACCATTGCTCATGGTTGGATTACATCAATACAATGAAAAAAAGCTCATACTACATAAGTTAATTTATAGATTTAGTGTTACCTGAGGCTCACTTTTTGGAACTAGGCAAAATAAAATTAATTTAGAGTTACAAAAGATAGCTAACATAAAGGCAAACAGTAGGAAAAAAGTTAGAAATAAGAGACACTGCATTTATAGACTTCAAACTATATCATAAACCAGTAATCATAAAAACTATTTGGTATTCATTAAAAACAGAAAAGTAAATAAGTAGAATAGACTAAATGAGCAATACCTAGAAACAAATGAATATAGTAGCCAAATTTCAATAAACTCAAGAATAGAAACTATCAGGGAAATCTCCTTATCATCAAGAATGTCTAAGAAAACTAGAAAACAGTTTGAAACAAATCAGATTTAGAGAAGCTCTTTATACCATATGCCACAATAACTTTAAAATAGATATGAGACCTCAATATAAAAAACACAGCATTTTTTAAAAAAAATAGAGCACAAAGGGAGTATCCTTTATACTTATGGCTAGGAAAAAATTCTTAACAAGACAAGGGATAGTTGACCATAAAAGACAAAAGGGAGAATTTCTAATACATTAAATTAAAGAGCTTTATTACAACCAAAATCTGTATAATGGAATAAGATGATATTCTGTCTATTGTGAAAAAATTTTGTATCAAATATATCTGATAAAAGTTGGATATCCAAAATATATATGAAATTGACACATATATAATACCAAGAGCCATTTCCCAATAAATGAGTAGTCCAAATATATAAAAAAAATTTTCAAAAGAAACATAAACTATCAATAACCATATTTTAAAATGTTTTATACAAGAGGAGAGACTCTAAGCCAGGAAATTTTACCTGAGAGCCAGCAAATTCGCAAACATAATAAAAAGATGGAAAATATCAATGATAGACAGGCTTTGGGAAGACAGGTACACTAATACAATGTGGACCTGTAAATTGGTCCAACCATTCTGAGAAACAATTTGGAACGATGCAAGAAAAGTCACTTTACTATTGCATGAATATTCTAAGGAGAGATTAATAACAGAGGAAAGGGCCACAAACATAAAAAAAATCCATAGCAGCACTTTTTGTGGTACCCAAAACATGAAGAAAAAGTGGGTAACTGTCAATTGGGTAATGGCTGAACAAATTGTAATATATGAATATAACAGATTATTATCATGCCAAAAGAAAGAAACACGAGGAAAGTTTGTATGAACTGATACAGAGCAAAGTAAGCAGAACCATATATAAGACTATGATAATGTAAATGAAAATAACACTAAAAGGCAATCTAACTCATATTAATTGTAACAACCAATTTAAGTCTTAGAGAACTGAAGAAACATATTTTGTTTCCCTCAATAGAGAAATTGGAGACTTGCAGATATAGAATGTGCCATATGCTGGTCAGGTGTGGTCAGTGTGTCTGTTGGTTGTTTTTTTTTTTTTTTTAAACAAAGGTGATAGTTGTTGGGGGGGATGGGGGTGGTAATATCCAGAAATGGCTATGTTTTTTTTATTGGATCAATAAGACTAATTGTTGTTTTTTTTTTAAAGTTGGCTATATTCTTGAATAAATCTTTTTTTTTTTGGTAAATTTAACTTAAATTTAAAATACACTAGAAGATAGGTTATTTAATGGGATACCTCTCCTACCTGGCATACCCCCTCCATTATTTCCCACTACTTATACTAGTCATCCTCCAAACCCTAGTTCGATTCTAACTACTCACTAAAGACTTCCATGACCACTCCAGTCTATGTTGACTCCCTCTTCTCTTTGCAGTCAGTGTGTGTGTGTACACTTGTCTATATCTGATTTGGGAAGTAATTGACTTTGGTAGGAAAGGAACCCTTCTGGATGCCTCATATCCAATGACTCTGAGTGTACTGTTCTTATTCAATGAAACAATTCATGTAAAGCAAGTGGTAAGCCTTAAATCCTATACCCATGTAACTTTATTACTCATTCTTCTTGACGGTTGACATTACAGAAGCTTCCAACTACCTGGTCACATCATGTCGAGCATCTGCAAAAACTTTAACTGGTCATTCTCCCATCTGATTGCCACCTTTGACCCCCAGAGTAAAGGGATATGAGGGCAGCACCCAGCTCACGCGATCCCGTCAGTGATCTTAAGCTTGGGGAAAATCAAAAGTATCTCTTCATCTGGAACAGGCACAGAACCCCTGGTCTTTGAAAGAGTCCCTACTCTGGCACTTCCTCTGGCTGATGTGGACAGTATGTTCAGTCATTACCTACTGGGTCAACGATGCTTTGCTCTCTATACAGTTGGAGTTCTCCACACTGCCCTTGATGAAGATTCCTTAGATTTGCAGCCCAGAAAAGCAGACAAACTACATTCTCTATCCTAACTTCTGCCGACAGGGGCCCAGTCTGGAACCGAGCTCAGTTCAGCTTGTGTTCCAACAACAGAGCCCCTGGGCACAGAAAAGGCTCCACGCTGTCTTGCCAAGCCAATGACTGGTTTGGGGCCACAAGCGGGAGTGCCCCACCGGCTCTTTTGCTTGGCTAGAGGTGGGTCAACCGACGGGACAGAGAGGCTCCCAGGGACATACAACATACCCAGAAGACGAAACAGGAAGACCTGCCATTGGTGTGAATAGGCCTTGGTGAGAGAGTGGAAGCCAACAGTAACACTGGGGGCAGCTGCCAAAAGACACACTGGGCACAAACTGCCAGGAGCACCACTGGTTGGCAAAGGAAGATAAAGAAAAGCTGGATACGTCCTCTGGACTGGGCTTTCTCCCAACATCCTGGGGTGGTCAGAGGTAGGCTCCCAGGTCCTCTTGCTCCATGGGTTGTTCCCTTCCAAACCAGGCCTTAGACGGATTGTATGAAGATAAGGTGAGTCAGGGCAGCTGTGCAGCACAGATGCTCATTAATACCCATCTGGGCAGATACCCCTGCCCTGTCCCACGCAATCATTTCTGTCTTGAGGGCAGCTTGGCAGGCCTCAGGAAGGTCTATCCACGCAGGGAGATCAAAGTGGAGATTCGCAGATTCCTAGACCCACGGGATTGAGTACTGAAAGGGACCTTAGAAATGGAGTCCAACCTACTCATTTTCTTTTGCATGCATGTTTTTAGCTTCTGCCAGGCCACAGACTAAGTCTGATCCAGTCCCCCTCCAGAAGCAAAGATGAGAAAAACAAAAGGTTCAATAATTTTTCTTAAAGCCTTATGGTAGCAAATGAGAAAGTAAAGATGGATTACATAGATGCACATATAGCATGGGTGAGATGTGCTGGTACACCCTAGGGGGAGCATTCCCATTAGCTCCCCTGCCCATCTGTGCATGCCTAAAATGAATTAGATAAAGGCAATCAGAGCGATACCAATCTCTTTGTGCCTGAGTGTCCCACTATTTGAAAGACTTTTCAGTTCTCTATACAGTGAAACCAGAGTCATTAAAGACTCATATTCATTGAATAGTAACTATGCACAAAACACTGTGCTAGGAATTGTGGGAGATCCAAAGTCTAAGATATGGTCCATGACCTCAAAAAGCTTACCAGGGAAAATAGGATATAAACAAACAAAATAACCAGTAATACAAGGTAGCCTGGACTAAAATGTCCAGTGAATATTACATTAAGCACTACAGGAATGCAGAAGAAGCAGGGCTCATGTGAGGTTGAGATGAAGGCAGGACTTAGGGGTATTGGGACAGACCTTCTGAGGCCGAAGGGGCTCTCTCTCCCACTTGTTAGAATAAAGGTTTGGCACAAAATGGTTCTAGGTTGAACCCTGGTCAGTAGAACCTGGGAGAGAGAAAGTATGTTTTGGTTGATTTTACTATGCTGTGGTTGAAGCAGTATGTGTATGTGTAGGAGGTGGGGTCAGGGAAGGTGGTGTGGGCCCCACAGGGCAAGATTTAGAGAGGTAGAAATTTAAATGATGCTCTAGACTAGACTAGGGGCATAACACCATGACAGAAATAAAATAAATAGCATAAGACACATTCCCCTGTCTTAAGAGTAGGCGCTGCTATTGGTGGAGTTGTGAACTGATCCAACCATTCTGGAGCGCAATTTGGAACTATCCCAAGCGGCTATAAAATTGTGCACACCTTTGATCCAGTAATACTACTACTAGCTCTATATCCCAAAGAGATCGTTAAAAAGGGAAAAGGACCCACATGTACAAAAATATTTATAGTAGCTCTTTTTGCGGTAGCTAAGAATTGGAAATCAAAGGGATGCCCATCAATTGGGAAATGACTAAACAAGCTGTGGTATATGAATATAATGAAATACCATTGTGCTAAAAGAAATGACAAGCAGGATGATTTCAGAAAAACCTGGAAAGACTTACATGAACTGATGCAGAGTGAACAGAATCAGGAGAACGTTGTACACAGTACAGCAATATCATTCAATGAAGAACTGTGACTGACTTAGCTACTCTCAGAAATAAAATGATCCAAGACAATCCCAAAGACTAATGATGAAGCATGCTATCTACCTCCAGAGAAAGAACCGATATCGACTGAATACAGACTGAAGCATGCTATTTTTCACTTTCATTCTTTCATTTTCTTCTTTTATTCGAGTCTTCTTGTACAAAATAACTAACATGGAAATGTTTTACATAATTGCACACGTATAAGCTATACCTGATTGCTTACCGTCTCAGGGAGGTGGGAAAGGAGGGAAATCTCAAGGCGGGGTAGAGAGGGAGAGAACTTGGAACTCAAAACTTTAAATAAAAATGTAAAAACAAATTTTTTTTTAAAAGTAGGTGCTGGAATAGATAGAGTGAGCTCAAGAGTAAGCAAACCAAGAAACAACAAGAGAAATGCTGTTAAGAAACGCCTGCAGTGGATTTTAATAAACATTACCATTCAATGTCTCTGGAAATAGCTGTAAAACATTTTTTAAACACGTTCACGGACACCAGGTTTAGAACTGCTTTAGGCTAGTCATATGGAATTTGTTTTTTAACTCAAAATGATGGTGCTCAGCTTGATCAACCACCTGACTCATCAGATGTGGCTCCAGGTGACTTGGCTGTTTCCCAAAACCACATCCACCCTTAAAAGGTGAAATTGTAACTAGTGGACGTATATAGAAAGACATCCAGCAGCTTTAACAGCCACCTCCAACATCTGTGAGGTACCTACTAAAATAACAACACCCCACCAGAGGCAGCAACGCCATCAACCCCTCACACTTCCACGGGGTTTCAGGGTTTACAAAAGCACATTCCCCCACCACATCCCTGGAGGCAGACGGTGTGAGCCATGGGTCTGAAGCCGAAAGTCCGGGCTCTGTCGCTTAACCATCGTGTGATCCCGGGTATATTTCATTTCGTTTTTAAAGTTTCAGTTTCCTCATTTACATATAGAATGAGGAGGCTGAACCAGATAAAGCCTGAGGTCTCTAACAGCACCTACCTCCCAGGCTTGTTGTGAGGGCCAAATGAGATATTTGTCCAGTGCTTAACACGGTGCCTGGCATGTGCGAGGCTCCATACAAATGCTTATTGCCCTCTTCTTCTCTCTTCCCTCTTCTGGCTACAAATTCTATGATCCTATAAATATTATTATTCCCATTTCACACATGAGGAAACTGAGGCTCAGAGAGGTTAAATGACTTGCCCTTGGTCACATAGCAAGTAAACATCAGAGCCTGGATTCAAATTCCAGGTCTTCTAATTCGGGGTACAGCTGTGTTTTCTCTATACTAGGGGTTCTTTAGCATTTTTGTGTGTGTCTGGAACCAAGATCAGGGTTCAAGTCCTCCCTCTGTCAAGATACTGACTATATGATCCTAGACAAGTCACTTCACTTTTCAGGCTCTAAACAACTCTCTCTTTAACCTGCGTGTGTGATGGAACCCTTTAGGGTCCCCTTCTCAGAACAATATTGTTAAATGAATAAAATAAAGTATTAAAGGATTATGAAGGAAACCAAATAAACTGAAATATATTGTTGTCAAAATACACACACACACACACACACACACACTTAAAGTTCAGAGACCCCAAGTTAAGCACTTTTCCTCTATACCAAACATTCCTCTATACCAAACAATTACATATGTATTATAGCCTCTTTGCATTAGTATGCCAGGGATTAGGAAAGATGAAAGATGAAATAAGAAATGATTTCTGCTCTCGCGAGATTCATAGCCAGGCAAAAGGCTACAATACATATGTAAATAACTGTAATACAAAATAAGTGTCTAACAAAGGAACCCCCAAAAAATACAGTGTGGAGTCTGAGGGGAAATGATTAATATGGATGAATAGGATCATTGAAGGTTTCATAAAAGAGATGTCATTTTAACAAGATCTTAAAGGATGGGTAGGATTTCTATGGGCAGCTAGGTGGTGCAGTGGATAGAGTGTCTGGCCTGGAGTCAGGAAGACTCATCTTCCTGAGTTCAAATCTGATCTGAGACATTTAGTAGCTGTATGACCTTGGGCAAGTCACTTAGACCTGTTTGCCTCAATTTCCTCAACTTTAAAATGAGCTGGAGAAGGAAATTGCAAACCACTCCAGTATCTTTGCCAAGAAAACTCCAAATGGGGTCACGGAGAGTCAGACCAACTGAACAACAAAAGGATTTGTAACAAAAGAACAGAAGAGAGGGTATAACAGGCATAGGGAACAGTGTAAACAAAGGCACAGAGGTAGAGCAGTACTGTACAAAGCTTGTGAATAGTCCAGTTTGGCTAAAAGCGACTTTATTTCAAGGGGAGTAGTATGAGATAAGACTGGAAAGGAAAGGTGGTATACACTGTTGGTCAGGCTCTAAACATTTATCTAGCACCTACTATGTGCCAGGTACTATGCTAACTAAGCACTAGGGATACAAAGAAGGCAAAGACAGTATCTGCTCTCAAGGAGCTCACACCCTAAGGGAGAGACAGCAGGCAAGCAAGTGTGTACAAGTAAGATATATATATATAGGCTAGGTCTGGAAGGTGAGGCTAATGAGTCTGCATAAAGAAAAGACAGATGTAGGAGATATTTATATACACACACACACACACACGTAATATATGTATATACACATACACACATATGTAATATATGTATATGCATACACATATACACACGTAATATATGCACACACGTACCATATGTGTATATACACGCATATATAACATAGGTATATACACATACGTTATATATGTATATATGTGTGTACACACATATATACACACATATGTAATATATATATGCGTGTGTGCACGTACACACACACAAACACACACACACACAGAGAAATCAAAGTTAATACCAAGGTTTCAAATAATGCAGGGTTCTGATGACACTTCTGACAAGGTTCTGATCCCTCCCTCCCCCCACCCCAGGGGGGAATCCAGAAATGTTCTAAGCAACAGCAGCACTGTTTAGAATAAATATACTTTTTCCCAAGGTGACTATATTGAATAGAACTACTGTAATACACACAAACATTATCAGTACACATTCATGCTTACTAACCTGAATTGGGCTAACCTACTTGGCAATCCTTATACTCATCCCTTATTGATCACATTGGCCATAGTAGCTTGTTCCAGCTCTGCCTGCCTGTCCTCAAACCTGCAGCACCAGTACCAGGCTGAAGTATTTGTGCAATCCCAGGCAGAGTCTGAAATGGCCCTCCCTATGTTCTCCTGCCCAAGGGAGGATTTGAGACTTCACCGCAATACATGCAACCCACCTGTTACAAAACAGTTACGATATGCCACGGAGAAAGGAATTTTCTGGAACTAAAGCATATGTATTGATAAAAAGTCATATTTAAAAAGCCCCCTCCCAGATCCCTTATGTATACTGCACCCAAGGCAACTTATCTAATTTGACTACCTCTGTCCGAACTCATTCCTAACATCTCATTCCTAAAAGGTGAGCTCACCTTCTATGTTAGAAAGAATCTAAACTGCATACCCTCATCTCTATCCCTTTCTCCCTGAAAATCTCTCTTCACCTTCGCTTTCTTCCTTTAGTCTATTTGAATAAAAAGTCTGTCTCAGTCTCACCAAAGCTAAATCCTTCACGTTTGTCCTTGATCCTATCCTCCCTGCCTCCACAGGACCTCGCTTCAGCCATCATTCCTTTTTGTATCCCCAACCTCTCCCTCTCTGCTGCTACCTCCCTCTGAGTTATCTGAATAAGGGATTGCAAGTTATCAAGTGCCTATGTGCTAAACGCTTTACAAATATGATCTCATTTGAGGTTCACAACAACCATCTGAGGTAGGTGCTATTGTGATCCTCACTTTATAACTGAAGAAACTGAGGCAGAAAAGTTAAGTGATTTACCCAAGGTCCCATAGCTAGTAAGTATCTGAGGCTATATTTGAACTCACGTATTGCTAACTCCAAGCCTGGAATTCTATCCACTGTGTCCCTAGGCAGGTCTCCCCTATCCTCAGAATTGCTTTTCCTGACCCTCAAGCCATTGTTTTCTTTCTCTCCTTCCCTTCTTCAAAGGGAAGTTGATGCTCTCTACTGCTCATTCCTTTATCTCTCCCAATCCAGCTTCCACCCCTGCCATTTAACTAACTATTCATCCTGCTTCTCCTCTCACCACTCTTCTATTTCGTGGAATAAGCTTCCTCCTCCTGCCCCCTAAACATGGGGACTTTCCAAGGCTCTGTCAATGCCCCCTTCTCTTCTGTCCTTACTCATTAGATGACAAGGAACAGAAAAATATAGCAAGACCTAGCCTAGGGGAAAAAAGAAAAACAGAATTAACGATGACACTGGTCTTCTCAGAAGCGAGCAAGAACATGAACCCATTTCAAAGTTTGCTCTTTAGTGCCCTCACCCATTATCAGGATCACCTCAAGGATGCAGTCTTTTTAGGCAACTGCACTTAACTTGTCCTTTAGGAGGACACTTAGGATGCAATGAAAAAGAGGCAGTGCATGAAAAGAAGAATATGATTGGCTGTGGCTTAAAACAACAGCAACAGTTCTAAATCTTTTGCAATCAGCCTATAAACACCCCCAGCTGTCACCGAAGCCAATCAGGTCCAGGGGTGGGGAACCACTGGGTGAGACTGTTCCTCCTCATTTCATTTTCACAGAATTCTGAGAGTTGGGAGAGCCCTCAACAGCCATCTGGTCCAACCTCTACCCCGCAAGAGGTCCCCTAACCTCATCTGAAAGGCCTCCAAAGGGAGGAAATTCACCAACTCTCAAAATGACCCATTCTGATTTTGGAGTCGTTAGGAAGCACCAAGCCTAAACTTGTTTCTTTCCAACTTTCATCCATCCCTCCTGGTTCTGCCCTCTGGTGGCTGAAGAGAACAAGTCCAATCTCTCCAGCCCTTCAACTGTGTGACCACAGCTATTCTGGTCCACCTAAGTCTTCCTTTCTCCAGGCCAAGCATACCTAGTCTTTTTTCATATAAACATTTCTATTTCTACACATATAAACCCCTTAGGCTGTCCTGATGCCTTTTTTTGATTTCATGTCTCCTCCAAGTTCAATTAGTCAGTCAATAAGCATTTATTCATGAACATTTATTACGTGCCAGGCAGTGTGCTAAGTATACAAAGAAATGCAAAAGGAGCTCACATTCTAATGGGGAAACAACATACCTGTGTACAGACAAGATATATATATATATACACACATATACACAAACACACACACACACACATACATACACACATAGAGAGAGGTAAGAACACACCCCCACTACACACATACACACATACACACACACACATATTTACGTGTATACACACACAGACACATACACACAGTAAATTGGAAGTAATCTCAGCTAGCATTAAGGAAGAGGAGGAAAGGCTTCTTGCAGAAGGTAGAATTTTAGAGACTTGAAGGAAGGCAGGGAAGAGTGAAGGGAGAGAAAAGGAGGGAGAGAATTCCAGGCACGGAGCACAGACACTGAAAAATGCCCCGGGTCTGGAGATGGCATGTTTCGTGCATGGAAATCAGCATCCCTGGACTGCAGAGTACAGGGAAGAGAATGAAGTGTAAGAATAGTGGAAAGGGAGGAAGGAGCCAGTTTATGAAGGGTTTTAAAAGCCAAACAAAGCATTTTATATTTGATCTTGGGGAGCCATTAGAATTTACCGAGTACAGTAATGACACAGTCAGATCTGTACCTTAGGAAAATCACTTTGGTAACTGAATGACTAGAGCGAGGAGACCCTTGAAGCAGGTAGGCACGTGAAATTCATCATAATCTACTTTCACTGGCATAAATAAGGGAAGGGGGTGGAACACAGCATGACTTGCTCTAAGCCAGGAAAGCCTATGGTGAGAGCACTAGGCCTCAAGTCACAACAGTTAAGAGATAGTCTCCCCCATCAACACAAACAGCCTAGATGGAACCACTGGAGAACAGACCAGCCCTTGGGAGGAAATCCTAGACCTCCCTCTTGGGCAATCTATAAAAGGAAAATAACGAGTTTGGTGGACTATGCTAGAGTCCCAGGTCAAGGATCTAAGCTAAAGATCGATGGAGTCTGTTAAGTGTGTTTGACAGATGCAATCCTTGTTCCTATTATTAATATGTTTGACTTGGTTGAGGCGCCTGTGATCTTGGGAAATATACTCTATTTTCCTTTCCCTGAACAAATACTTGGACTCCTAATCACCAGAAACTGATTATACAAGGCCAAAGGGGAGGGGGAACTCACATCTTAACTCCCTTTGCAACGCTGACTTCATCAAGAATAGACACATTTTTCTATAGCCCTGTGCTATAAATGTAAAGTCCAGTGAAGAGTTATTCAGTAAGGGCTAAGAATTTCCAAGAATGGTATTTATAGCAGGAAGAAAAGGAAAAGATTTCTGGGGATTAAATTTGCATGTGGCTCCACGTTACAGAAAGAGACAGACAGATACTGTGAGACGCACTCTGCTGTGGGTTCCCTGTGGCACTGTGACTTAATAGAAAGAGCACAGGATTTATTGAACTTGGTCAAGAGATCCAGGTTCTAGTCCTAGTTTTCACCACTGGTTATCCATGTGACCTTGAACAAGTTACTCTTTTTACTTCAGTTTCCTCATTTATAAAATTGAAAAGGGTTGATTTAGATCAGAGGTGCCAGACATGCGGCCCATGGCCCATACAAGATTTAAATGTAATTGGGATATATTTTAGCAAAACAAATAAAATGTAATCAAACATAGATAATGTCAACATGTGGTTTTCCAAGTCAATATAAACCCACAGGGATCCTTATGTACGGGTCAGTGGCCCTTGTTTCTATTTGAATTTGATGCCATTGGCTTAGATGACATCTAAAGGTGCCTTCTGGTTCCAGTGTTCCATGAGTCTTTGAGTGTTTAGTATTTGCACATTCACCACACCGTGAAATTCCTCTTAATTTCCCAAAGGACATCTGAACCCAGCTGTGTGTCTCCTTTGTTCCCTAAATGAATCTGAAGCCAAGAGAGAAAGTGTTTCAGTTGGAAAAAAAAATAAGAGAGTAAAATGGCTAATTCAGTCTCAGGAGTACCAGTTACCTACTCAGAGGGAGATAACTGGGTTTACTGAGGCAGTTTCTGAATTCTGATGTTTCCTCGGAGTAGGACACAAACCTCTTCCTTCCAACCCTTCGGCTCTGTCATTGATTATTACATTCTGGAAAATGTAAGCTGCCAGAGGGCAGGGATTTTTTGTGGTTGTTTTTGTCTTTTTTGTACCCAGCACACAACCTACGGGTACATCTCAGCTGTATGTGATAAGCAGATAGCATTGGTGCTAAGAGCAGAGCTTGCCTCACTATCATAATGATCCTTCCTGATCTCTCTTGCCCTGGACTCTGCCTTCCTAGATGATGCTTGTGAATTCCTTCCCATCCTAAGCTAACTTTCCTGGACTCAACCTCTTGCATACCTGCTAGACCCCACCTTGAGAGCCACATTCCTATTCCTGGCCCTTCCTGCACAGCTTAATCCCACCATCACCTATCCCCTGGTGTGAAACCAGCCTTTCCCCCCTACTTAATAGTATTTTATTTTGTTCCCAATTCCACATAAAGATAGTTTTCAACATTCATTTTTATAAGATTTTGAGTTCCTAATTCTTCTCCTTTCCTACTTTCCTTCCCCCCCCTTCCCAAGACAAGTAATCTGAAATAGGTTATACATACACAATCATGTTAAACATATTTCCACATTAGTCATGTTGTGAAAAAAAGAATCAGAACAAAAGGGAAAAACCATGAAAAAGAAAAAATTAAAAAAGAGTGAAAAGAGTGTGCTTTGATCTGCATTCAGACTCCATAGTTCTTTCTCTGGATGTGGACAGCATTTTCCATCATGAGTCTTTTGGAATTGTCTTGGATCACTGTATTGCTGAGAAGAGCTAAGTCAATCATAGTTGATCATCGCACAATATTGCTGTTTCTGTGTACAATGTTCTCTCCTGGTTCTGATCACTTCACTTAGCATCAGTTCATGTAAGTCTTTCCAGGAAACCAGTCTTTTTGAAATTGCAACACTGTCACTGTTGTCCAATTTCAAGACATCCTTCTTAAAAGCACTAAAGAATGTATAACTGTGTTTTAAACTTAAGTAAAATTAAAGCAATTTTGTTTTGCTGATTACTTAATAACTATTATTATAACAAGGTCTGTCTGTTCTATCACAAAACCAGGATGACAAATTACTACATTAAACAGCTACCTACCAAGCAGGTTATGTCCCTGAGAGTTTTTTGGTCTAGGCCTGAAACGAGGTGTTCTGATGCTCAATACATACCCCTCGAAGGCCATTTCTCCCAGCTCTCAAACTCTGTACCTATAATACTTCTATCACGCAACTTTTGCATAATATGAGTTCATAGTGGGCCTTAAGAGGAATGACCTGCCTATGCCCTATTATTACAGGGCTTCAGGAAGGCTTTCTCTTCCCACTGCAAACTGTCTCTCCAACTCAGTTGCCCCAGTGCCTATAATGCTGCTATTAGAGAGCCTCATTTATTATTTTTGAGCAAGCACATCTTCTCCTTGAGGTCCTTTCTCCAAAAGCTACTCCTGGCTGGGCTAATATGTGAATTATGTAATCAGATCCTATCCTTAACTGGAATAATAATAACGCATTGGCTGCCAAGTTAGAGCGAGGAGGGACTGAAACGAGGTGGAAAGGAAGTAGCAGAAATGAGAAAAAAAACAAAAAACAGACCATGACTACCTCCCAATTTTGCCTCAGACTAATAATCCTATGTTATCAACATTTTTCAGTCTTGAATATGTTTAAAAAAGGTTGCATTTAAAAAAAATTTAGTTTATGAATATTAGATTAGGCCTGAATATTTATCATTGCTCTTGACATACTAAACACATTTTCATTGGCACCCCTTTTCCTCCCTTATCCCCCCCAACCCCTTCTACTTTTGCCTGGGGCATTCAATTAAGAACATGCCAACCTAGCTTGTATTTCTTACCCTTAATCATCCTGGTAAATGCCAAACCAAAAGGGAAGAAAAAGGTGAGAGGGAAAGACGTAGGTGGATTCTTATTTGGCTGGTCCTAGGCAGATGCATCTGGACTTAGGTGGAGGCTTTATTTTTTGCCAGATCTGGGGGGAAAATTCAAAGATCATTCTGTACATATGTCTATATGTGTACCATGGAAGATGTAAAGAGCCAAACAACCCAGAGCTTGTATCATAAGGGATACATATAGCCTATCGGTATGAAGCTAAAGAAGGCAAGAAACATTAGCTGAAAACCATTGCTATTGCCACGAGGTTTTTGTTGTTCTTACCACACCAGAAAGGCAGACCCCTGTGTCACCGCTAGTTACTACGTCATCCGCATAGAGTGGTCACCAGATACATCCACATCACCATGGGCCTTTCTTTAGTAAACAAAGCCAGGAGATGGTTTTACCCACAGCCCTGAACCCACCTGAAACCATAGGATCAATATCTTACTTTTTCTCGAGCGGGAAAAAAACTTGATTCCCCCAGGTGAGGTAGATGGGTTGGAGTTCGGGGAGGACTCTTTGGACGAGGAGCGAAAGATGCCGCTGAAGCTCATGCGACGCGGAGATCTGGGAGGGGACTCCTGGTAGGGGAAGGGGAACACCGTTTTGGGAGAGCCTGGGCTATTCCTGGCCCTCACGGGGGCTGACACGGGGCTGGAGGGCCGATGCTGAGGGCCTCGGGAGAAGAATCCTTTGGAAGGACTCCCGGAACTGAAGGGACCGTCCGCCTGTGAGGGAGAAGGGGGAAAAAACAAGCGCGTTAGGTCACATTGTCTGTCCTACACTAAACAATCTTAAGATTTTTCAGAATACGCTTGAAGCTTTGTGCTCTAATTCTGCCGTGCTGAACACAGAGAGTGAGGTCACAGGTTCATTCCTTGTGAGCAAAGCTTCATTTCCAACTCCCCACCCCCTGACCCTTGCTATACTTTCTTCAATTCAATTCTGCAAGCGTTTGTCAAACTCCTACTATGTGTAAGTCACTGCAGATAAAAAGATAAATATTAAATAACTTTTAACCCTTAAGGAACACACATTCTACTAGATGTAGATCAATTAATGCAAGATACATGCAAAGTAAACAAAAACGTAAGCGGACAGAGGTAGAGATCTGGGTAGAGGTCAGAAAGGGCCCAGGTCAGGGATTAAATTCTGTGACATATAAAAAAGTCTGAGAGACATGACTTCTGTGTAATTAATTATTTTATTAATTATGGCTAGCAAACAGTTAATAAAAGGATGGTCATCTGACTGTCTCTCATAAACCAAAGACCCCTCCTAGAGGCCTTTTGATACTTATATATCCTTGTAAGAGTGGGTATTCCTGACAGCCAGCAATCAACTCTAATTGGGAAACAATTAATAAGAGAATGAATATTATAATGAGGGGTGGGGCTGTGGGCCATGACTCTGATTATGTCACTCTTACTCCCAGACTGCCTCCAACCCTGGGCAATCTGGACAAAGGATGTACCTACCCCCACTCAAACCTCAGCATATCACAGTGGGCCAAAATTCACCTAGCTCAGATTCTCTTTGCAAGGTTTTCTAATTGGGTGAAGTAACAATTCCACCTAGACAAGATGGTCTAAGTAGGGTAAATTTGCAGGGGTGGGGCGGGGCAAGGTCAGTAATGTCCTTCAAAGACTAGCTTTATTAACCTACAGGGGGTTATTTCTGAATGAGGAAATAGAAAAAAATCTTCATCTTAACACATGGTTATTAACAGAAGAGAGACATAATCATTTCTCTCAATCTGAAGGGATGCATGTTGGGATCTGAAACAGAATTTCTGGGACAGCTAAGCAGTGCAGTGGATAGAGCACCAGCCCTGGAGTCAGGAGGACCTGAGTTTAAATCCGACCTCAGACACATAACACTCACTAGCTATGTGACTTTGGGCAAGTCACTTAACCTCAACTGCCTCACCAAAAAAAATTAATAAATAAATTGAAATAATTTTTATCTTCTAATTCAGGATTTTAAATGACTCTGTGTGTGTGTGTGTGTGTGTGTGTGTGTGTGTGTGTGTGTGTGTGT
>NW_020954630.1:2414802-2587936 GCF_900497805.2 Vombatus ursinus
GTGTGTGTGTGTGTGTGTGTGTGTGTGTGTGTGTGTGTGTGTGTGTGACAGACCCCTTTGGCAGGTCTGGTGAAGCTTATGGACCCTATCTCAGAATATTTTTTTTTTAATTTATAATTGAAGGAAATGTTAAATTTTAGTGAAATTAAGGATGTAATTTTTTTTTTCTCATCCAATTTCACAGACTCCCTGAAGTCTCTCTACGTGAAGCACATGGACTGTAGGTTAAGGATTCCTCTGTCTAGCTGCTTCATTAATTGACTGGACTTGAGGTTATAGAGAGGGCCAGTAAAATGGATGCATTTTATCATTTTTTTCAAACTACTTAAAATGCAACTCAATAAGCCAAGTGCCTACTGTGTGCAGGGTATTGTGTAAGTGATGGTGGAAACAAAGTTTAGCTAAGACATTGTGGTACCATGAACTACCCTACAATCTAGCAGAAGAATAAAATACTTAAATTTACAGTTAGTTATACGGCATTAAACAGAAATTGCTATAACAGTTTTGTTTATTTACAGAAATGTAAATGGATTGTTTATTAAGATAATTTGTTCTTTTGGTATGCCCTCACACAACCTTAGATCTAGAAGGAGCCTTAAAGACTAACTAGTTCAATAAATTTATTTTACAGATGAGGAAACTGAGGACAAGAGAGGTACAATGACTTGCCTATATTTGCAAAGTTGTCAGTGGTCATTCAAGGACTAGAACCCAGGCTTTCTGATTCCCAATTCAGTACAACATAATGTAGTGGATAGAACACTGAACTACATATCAGCTGGATTCAAACTGCCCCCTCAAGTACCCTGAACAAGGCACTTAGCCCCTATAGCCTCAGTTTCCTCATCTGCAAAATGAGGGAGTTAGATTTGATAGTTTCTAAGGTCTGGTCCCTTCTAACTCTAAATTTATGATTCTATTTTCTTTTCCATGGTATGACAATATTCAGGGAATTCAGATCGACAAAGTGTTCCACAAATCTGTGTCCGTAACTCTGAAAATACATCAAAATTTCTACCCTGCTGATAGTTGATCCTGAACATAATCTTTCAAATTAAGGTCAGAACCTTTGCAGTTGCCCCCCTCCTCTCTACCCTCTTTAATTGTGGTAGAGTTGAGTAAGCCTTTCACCACTAGGGGGCACAGCTGAGCACACAAATCCTGTAATATTGCCAGTGAAATACTCTAATGACTGACACTTCTTCTATAAGGTTTGATTTTAATGTAAATCAAATCAGTTGATTAAAAAAAATCAGCAGATGCTGATCATTTTCTCATTCTAGGTAAAAGACTTCTTTTGTGGATGGATGTGAAGACCTTCAGCTTTTCCTAGGTGATTCACTGATGCTACATTTTTGGAAGCAGCTGTCCAGAAAAAGGGGAAAGCCCTAAAGCTAAAAGTTACAGAATCATAGAATTTGAGAACTGGAAGTGATCTGAGCAGTCACCTCGTCCAACCCATACATGGACAGAATTTCCACTTACAACATATTTGCCAAGTGGTTGCCCATCTTCTACCGAAAGGAGGTAAACCTTTCAGGGAAGCACATTCCATTTTCAAATAGCTCCAATTAATAATCAGGTGTTTTTTTTCTGACCTCAAGCTTAAAATTGCCTATTCATAACTTTTACCTGTTGCTCCTGTTTCTGTCCTTTGGGAAAAAAGAGAACAAATCTAATCCCATTCGGCAGTCCCTCAAATACCTAAAGATAGCTATCATGGCCACACCAACATTCCCTGCTCTGGGCTAAATATACCAATTTCCTTCAACTGATCTTCGTATGTAAATTAAGGCCCATATATTCAAGGCCATGGTCCCCATGGACCAGGCCCCATCCTAACTGCCCTCCTCTGGACAGTCCCCAGATTATCAATGTCCTTCTTATCACATGGTGCCCAGAACCGAATACAATACTCCAGCTAAATTCTGATGCGGAGAAGGTGCCGTAGTGGGACTGTCACCCCCCTATTCCCAGAAGCTGTGTCCCACTTAACGCAGCCCAAGATCTCACTAGCTTTTTGGACTGCCTCATCACACTGCTGGCTTATATTGTGCTCAAAGTTCCCCCAAACTCCCAAATCTTTCTCAGAACTGCTGACTGTGTATTTGATCATGTGATCAAATAGGATAATACTTGTTATTAGATGAACAGTGCATATTTAAAGGGGAAATTGCCAAGGCTTCAGGAACATTGACAGGAGCCCCAGAGCACTTTAGAAGTACTATAACATTCACAACTCATGATAACATTTTGGAAATCACATACTGTTCTGATGAAACATTGGATATTGATGTTGAAACCCTGTGCAATCTGAGATATGAGGAAGAATTCAAGGGACCAGAGCTAGCAGATGGTGACGGTGATGAAAGGCCATTCACCCAAGCTGGTGTCTGTATAGATGATCAGGCCCGAGAGCAAAAGCTGGTTTCCAGCTCTCCTCTTCCTGAATTGACAACCCCAAAGCCAGGAGTTTACAGTGGAATGTGCCTTCATCTTAATTTCACAGCCTTTCAGGGTAACATGCATTACCTTGGGCTGACAGGACTTGAAGCAGTAGGAAAAGATGGACAATCTTTGCCAATTACATTAGACAAGATGTCCGCTTCACCTAGTGATTTAAATGACCTTCCTGAACATAATGATGATTCCAGGACCTGAGTACAGTGTCTGGCACATAGTAAGTGCTCAGGAATTTAACAAATGCTCATATCCTCCCTCCTTCTCCCAAGCATCCTTCATCGCATAACTGTGGAATTGATTTTTATTTTTTATTTTTCCCTTTTGAATTTTCTTATTATATTCAGGCAATGCTCTAGTCTGTCAAGATCCTTTAAAATCCTGACTTTATCATTTGGTGTGCTAGTTATCTGTACTACCTTTTTGTGATCTGCACATTTGATAAGCATGCCTTTACCCAAGTCATTGATTAAAGGTGTTAAATAGCACAATGCCAAGCATGGATCACTGGAACATTCCGTTGGAGATCTCCTGCTGACAATGAATCACTGAGAACTATTCTTTGAGTCTGGACATCCAACCACCTCTGAACCCATAGGATATTTAATCAAAAGCTTTGCTAAAATTTGGGTAAGCTATATTCAAAGCATTCCTCTCACCAACTAGTTTAGTAACATTATTAAAAACAAACAAACAAATAAACAAAAGTTAGTCTGACATGATTCCTGATGAAGCCATGCTGGTTCTTTGTAATTAATCCTTCCCTTTCTAGATATATGCCAACTCTTTTTAATGTTCCATTCCAGAATTTTCCCTAGGAATTCAAGGCAAGCTTATTAGCCTATAGTTTGTAGAATCTGTTCTCTTCTCTTTTTTTTTTTTTTTTGGAAGACATTATAATATTTGACCATATCTCATTCTGTTGAACCTCTCCAGGTTTCCATGATCTAAGTCAACAGCCCTGGATCCAAATTCCAGTCCTGCCATTTACTAGCCGTGTGAGCATGGGCAAGCCACTTTCTCTCTCTCTCTCTCTGAGTCATAGTTTCCTCATCTCTAAAATGAGGGAGTTGAATAATATCTGTAAGGTCCCTTCTAGCTTGAAGCTATGAATCCACGAAAAAAGATGACACCGCACCAGGAGTGCCATGACCTCTTTTTAGTGCTGGTACTCCTATTACAACCCATCCATCAGCCCATGAGAGAGAGAGAGAGAGACATCTTATTTATCTCATATGATAACAGAATGAGATCTTATACTTAAGTTAGTTTTCTTAACACTAATAGTTACCCCTTAAAACTTTTCACAAAACCTTCAAAATTTTTTCTTCTTGTATGGGACATTTCTAAAATGTCCACATTTCCCTGCATTCTTAAATGAAGTATACACTTTTAAAATCCATGCGTAATTACTGCCAAAAATAAAGAGAGGTATATTTTGGCACAACATAAGAGGAAAAACTTGGGAGTGCTGAAAAGTGGAATCAGTTGCATCGGGAGGAAGTGAGTGCCTTTTACCAAAAGTCTGTGAGTGAATGGCCACGTGTCAGGAATATTGTCAATGGGATTCATGTTTCAGAGGGTTGGACTAGGTGATCCTGGAGATATCCTGTAACTCGTATAGTCCATGTAGTTCATGGTTCTTTAAAGTCATCCTTATATCCAATCAAATGAAAGGTTTTGTTTTTTTTTTAAGAGCTGTAAGAGCTTTTGAGATTCTCTAGTCTTGAGGCCTTGAGAAGGTAAATTAATGGCCTACCCAAAGTCAATTACTAGACCAAGCTGAAAAACAGTCAGTTATGATCAGGGGCTATTCAAATGAGAAGAATAGTTTGTCTCTATATCAAAGAGCCCCGGAGAGCTATGCCTTAAAAGAAAATTAAATGTTTTATTATAAACAACATTAAACACCCATACAAACCATCAAATTTGCTCAACTATTTATATTTAAATTAACTTCTCTATTCTGATACTTTAAAAAAATGTTGCTAGTAATTCCCAGTGACTTCCCATCACCCTCTATAGAATTCTCCTTTGTAACAAAGAATGCCTTGACTGCATATTGTAATGATCACTAGGATCTGTTCCATTCTTATTAATGAGAATGTTAACCTTTTCTCCTTCCCCACCAACAGACTATTTAATTTAAACTAATTTCAACGTGTAAAATATCTTAACCACTTTTTCAGTCCTTTCCTCTGAGTCTCCACTAATACTCTTTGTTCATACATATCCATTCACTTTTCCTCTATGCTTTTCAAGTCTCTATCTATCAGTTTTTCTATATTTTGCTGTTCTCACTGTCCCTGCCTCCAACAGAACCTTATTCTTTCTAATTTGCTGCTTCTAATTTAATATGGTCGAAGAATCCAGATAACAAGGCACTGTTTTGCCTTTATTTTAGGTACAGTTAAAACAAGCTTGGTTAGTGAAAGCTAGGTGATGCAATGGATCTGGAGTCAGGAAGACCTGAGTTCAAATTTGACCTCAGATGCTGATGTGCTGCATGACCCTTGGCAATTCACTTAACATCAGTTTCTTCAACAGTAAAATAGCAATGATAATAATAAGAAGAGTAGCATCTACCTCTCAGGATTGCTGTAAGGATAAAATAGACAAAATATTTGCAAAGTACTTTGCAAACCTGAAAGGGCTATATGTTATAAAGCTTAAAACTGTACTAAGATTTGTTGTATAAATGCTAGCTCATGCTATTGTTGCTGTTATTATTATTATTATTATTACTGTGAGAGCCTCAATATTTGAGTTCCAGCATTTAATTCTTAGATTCTGCAACGTCAATATTTGTTGCTAGGAGGTTTGTCTATTTCCTCCCTGTTTCTACCATGTCAACAATAAATGAAGCACATTTTATCCAGAATTAGCTGCTGATCTGTGGAAGGTCAACTGAAAGCAAGGATCTTCGGGAATGGGACAAATAGAGGAGCATGGGTATAGGTAGGTGGGAGAGGCACCAGGAGAAGGGCATAGGTGGATAGTCAAAAACAGACTTCACAATTTTGCCTAGGATTAACATCAATTATTTAGCATGTAATGCCACTAACCACACCAATAAATCTTGGTTTAATCTGCACCCCTCCCAGCCCCGCCCTACGAAACTATGTTAGGTTCTCTGCCAAATACAAGAGCACATCAAAAACTATAAAAGCCAAGGATATAATCACAGACTAATGTGAACTTGGGGGTGGGGTTAAATCAGGGATAAAGTGTTTTTGAAAGTTCTCGGCTCTAACTGAGAAGACCTGTGATTTCCTCTCCTTTCCTTTGCTCATTTATCAGTCACTTTAGGAAGATGCACAGGATCCTGAATTCAGAGCTAGAAGGAGCGTCTGAGGTCACTCAGACCAATCCCTTCATTTTACCAATGGAGAAACAGATCCAAAGAGATTAAGTGATGCGCCCAAGGTCGCACAATAGTAAGGAGAGTCAGGATTCGAACTTCTTAGAAGAATTACGTCTTCTGATGAGGTTTAAGTGAGAAAATGGAGGTAGCTTTGGAAAGTGACGGTTAAGAACAAGCTCCAAAATACAGGGCAATCTGAGCTAATACTCAGAAGTAAGAGCTAGATAAAGAGGGAACAGAGGGACAAACTCTTGAATGATGACTGAAGCTTAATAAAAAGTGCTCAGAGGAAAAATGATGTGAAAGGTTCATCAATGATTTCTACTTTGATGACATTTCAACAAGTCAGAATGTCATATGTAATTATAATAATAATAATAATGTATCTATATTGTTCTTTTCAATTTTTCAACCTGTTTCCCCCTTTCAAGATGATTACACCCTTTGATCTTCACAACAACCCTGTAAGGTAGGCAGTAATAATAATTATAGAGCATGTACTCCAGATTTTGGGCAAATAGATCTTACAGAGTTCAAAGAAATGGTAGGTAGGCTCCCCTGGAGTAAAATTCTAAAGAGGAAGTCAGTCTCAGGAAGGAGGGAATGTTCTGAAGAACTGAATTTTTAGAGAAACAATTCTGATGAGGAGGAAAAGGGATAGTTGTCTAGAGAAACAAATGTAGATCCAAAGGAGAGTCACTGATCAAACCCAATTCTGAGAAGATATGAACAGAAGATGAAAGCAAGAGCAGATAATGGTGGCTAAGTACAAAAACATAGCACAGTCCTGGAAGAATGAATAGCATGTAAGGAATGCTAAGGTTCAGCCTAAGATATATCTAGCAGAGGACAACAAAGAAAGGATTTTTTTGTTTGGGAGAAAAAAAAAGAATCAAAGAAGGGTTAGGATCACCGCTCAGGGTGTATGGGATGACAATAAAAGATTAGTGTGATCTCCTATGAAGCATGAGCATGGTGCAGCACTTCTTAAACTACAGGTCTTGGGGCAGTTAGGTGGTGCAGTGGATAGAACACCGGCCCTGAAGTGAGGAGGACCTGAGTTCAAATCTGACCTCAGACATATAACACTCACTAGCTGTGTGACTCTGGGCAAGTCATTTAATCCCAATTGCCTCACAAAACTAACAAACAAACAAACAAACAACAGCAACAACAAAAAAAACCAACGTAACACAATTTAAACTATAGGTCTCAAAAAATCTGGCAACAGTAGAAGGTTTCTGAATGCGTGACCAAATATTAAAAATCAAACATGTAATGAATCCAAGGTATTTCTGGTAGCACTTGCCCATGTTACGTAGTGGGACTTCACTGCAACCTTGGTTCTGAACACAAAGCATGCACGCTTTTCACTGAGAATGCCCTCAGACCACAAAACGCCAATGATACTGCTGAAACTCAAAAAGGGGTCTCAAGTGGGAGAAGTTTGAGAAGCCTGGGTATAGTGGATAGAGGGCTAGCCCTAGAGTCAGCAGGACATGGAGTTATCCCTGGCTTCAGGCTCTTCTCAGCTGTGTGAACTTGGGCAAGTCACTCAACCTTTCTTAGCCTCAGTTTCCTCATCTGTAAAATGGGAATAGTGCTACTCTAAGCAAGATGTTTTGAGGATCAAATAATACATAAAGCACTCTGCAAATCTTAAGTGCTATATAAATGCTAATCACTTTTGTTGTTGCTGTTGTGAGCCAATTGCTGTGTTTTCAGTTTATTTATCCCTATATAATTTCTAACCTCTTCCCACATGTAATTCCTCATATTAGCCTCTTGCCTTGGAATAGTAAACAGGACTGAAAGTTCAGAAGGCCATCTTTCACACCATCTAATAGACCAGTCGGCAATCTCCCCTACAGGAATGTAAGAATGGTCTTACTCATAACCTGACACTTTTACCTTCAGTATCCAGGTATGGGTATTTCACTGTGGTCATAAGAAGAATGATTTTCATCAAGTAATCAATAACCATTTATTAAGCATTAACTATGTGCCAGACACTGTGCTAAGCACTGGGGATATAAATATAAAAAAAGAAAGACCTCTCAGAGATTTATCTAACGGGGGAAAGAATCTTATCTTCATCAGTCATGGATAGCGATGGATATAGTTTACCTAGATTTTAGAAAAGTCTCTTATATGAAAGAAAAAAAAGTCTTTCATTCTATTCCAGTGAACCAAATGGAAAGTTAGAGAGGTTACATGATAGTATAAAATTAGGTGGACGCGAAACTGGCTGAACTGCAAAGCCCAAAGTGAACAGAACCTTGGACAGCGCCCACCTTCAGGGGTCAAGAAGAGAGACTGTGAGGCATCAGGGAAGGAGGAAGAAAAGATGTTACAGAAGGTGGGTATGGACTGGGGAAGGTCAGGATTGTCGGATTCCAAGAAGGAATAACTATTAAATAGGGCAGCTAGACGACAGAGTGCTGGGCCTGGAGTCAGGAAGACCTGGGTTCAAATCCAGCTTCAGACACTGTGACTCTGGGTAAGTCACTTCACCCTGTTTGCCTCAGTTTCCTCATCTGTTAAATAAGCTGGAGAGGGAAATGGCAAATCGCTCCACTATCTTTGCCAAGAAAACCTCAAACAGAGTCACAAAGAATCAGTCTGAACAACAGCAATAGCAGTGTGATATAATCAAAAGAACACAGGACTAGGAGTTACAACACCTGGCTTGGCTTGAGAGACACAGTATTCTGCTAATTCTCCTTTCCTCTCTCCTTCTACCTCTCTTAGAATCTCTGATTTCCTTCCAAACTTAGCTCCCCCTACATTTCTTGCAAAATCACCACCTCCTAGACAACACCCATCAATGCAGCTTCTAGTGCATCCTCAGCCAAAATGACAAGTTTATGTGTTTTGCATATATTCCATATACGCTCATATGTAGACTTGCCGTCTGCACTTACAATCAATCAATCAATGAACATTTATTAAGAGTTTACTATGTGCTATACACCCTGCGCTAACTGCAGAATGAAAGCCCTTTGAAATGAGAGACTGATTTTTGTCATGTATGCTCAGCACCTAGCACAGAGAAGGCACTTAACAAATACTGGCTGACTGATTAACTTTAGAGGTCACATAGTTCAACCCTCTATGTGCCACACTGGAGACAAAGTGATAGTTACCTACTTGGTACTCCCCTAGGGCCTGGGCTTTTTAAAGCAACTCTATTCAGGATCTTTTAAAAATATATCCATGGTTCTTTAACCTATTTATCTTATAAATCTGTATATTTCCATATATCAATTATTTAATCAATAAGTCTAATCAAATCAATTGATGAAGCAATAAGGCACCTACCATATCCAAAGCATTATGGAGGATAAGGAAGTATAAGAAACAGGACCCGCCCTCCAGAAGCTCTCAATCAAGTTAAACAGAGAGACACAGAGACAAAAAGACAGACATGTGCGTGTGCACGTGCACGCACACACACACACACATACACACACACACACACACACACACACAACAGAAGAAGGCATTATGATTGCCAAACAAATGGCACTTCTCAACAGCGTGGCCCTGAAGCTAAACTCTACAATGTGTTCTTTTTCCCAATTAGCAGGGACTGTCTGGCTTTTTATTTGCATTTCTAGCACTTATCACAGTTCGTGGTACACAGTAAGTGCTTAACAAATGCCTTTACATTCCATTCTAGTCACTGCCTTAGTTCAAGGCCCTCACCACCTGTTGTTTAGACTATTGCAATGGCCTCCTAAATGGTCTCCCTCTCTCATCTCCCCGTGCATCTTACACACAGCTGCAAAGTAATTTTGCAGGTTTGACTATGGCACTCCCCTACTCAAAAAACTGCAGTCACTCCCAGCACCTCTAGAATAAAATATCAACTTCTCTGGTTTTTAAAGCACTTAACTTAACCTTCACCTACCTCTCCAGCTTCATTACATATTCTTCTTCTCATGCTCTATCGTCTAGTCAAAGTAGCCTTATTGTTCCTCAAACATGCTCCCCATCTCCCATTTCCATTTTTTGTTGACCCCCCCATATCAGAAATGCTTTCCCTTTTTCACTTCTACTCACAGACGACTTTACTTCCTTCAAGAGTATGCTGAAGCACTACCTTTTACAAGGAAGTCTTTCCTGATCCCTGCAACTGCTTGGGCCCTCCTTTGCTAAATTATCCTGCATTCATTTCATACTTATTCTGCATATTCTTACATATACACATGTCATCTCTTCTGACAGAAGGTGATAAGCTCCTTGAGAGATGGGATCTTTGAATCCCAGGTGCCTAGCCTAAGTGCCTGGCACATAGTAGGTACTTAATAAATGCTTACTGATTGGTTGATTACATTGAAGGAAATAGTTAATTTGGGAAAAGGAGGTTAAACTAAGGATAATCTAAGTCAGGCATGGAAGTGATCATGTGACCATGAGCCTCAACCTCAGGGCTAAATGAAATCAGATAAAGTCTTAAAAGAAATCAGGCAAGGAGTAAAAATTAGGCAGCAAGCCTAATTAAGAATCTTAAATACTGCCACTCCTTGCCATTTCCCTTCCTGTACACACTTTTTACTCATGTAAACACTTTAAGGTAAAAAAAAAAAAAACTTTTAAAAATCTTTGTATCTCATCCTATTTCATATCCCCTAAACCTCAGCACCCAGGCCCTAGTGTAGGAGTGGGGAACCTGCAGCCTCAAGGCCACATTGGCCTTCCAGGTCCTCAAGTGAAGCCCTTTGGAGTCTGTCAAAGGGTTGCACTTGAGGACCTAGGTTTGGATTCAAAGGGCCCCACTTGAGGACCCAGAGGGCCACATGTGGCCTCAAGGTCGCAGGTTCACCACCCCTGGTAGTGCATTATACATGGCTATGAATGGAGTAGGAGTTTACTAAATGCGTGTAAATTGAATAAGGATAATATAACAGTGTTAGGACTCTAAGTATATGTGCTATAGGGCAAGATGCTTCTGTTTTTATGACTTAATGATCTGAGGAATGGCAGAAAGAGTGGATTGTTGAGAGGAAGGGAGGATCAGCTGGCATTGGTAAATATAAGAGAAGCCAAAGTCAGTCTTGTAGGCCAAAGAAAAGTTTGGCATCTTAACAATGATTATGACCACACACACACACACACACACCCCTTTGGCTAACCCAGGAGAATTTTTCCATCTTTATTTGTGTTCTTTTCACCACCACTCTCTCCCTACTTCTGCTTCCATCAGAGGGCATAGTTGGAACTATTCATTCATTCATTCATTCATTCATTCATTTCTTCAAATTGCTACATACCAAGTCTGGGCAAGGTCTCCTGCTAAATTCAGTCTGATTAAGGAAATTACAGTCTACTTGGAGAGATGGAAAAGGCACATGAATAATACACAGTATGGGTGGAACAGATAGATACTAATTCATACATGAGTACAAAGGAGAGAAGACAGATTCTGGCTAGGGAAATCAGGAAAAGCTTCATAGAACAGGTGGCATTTGAGATGGACCTTCAAAGATTGGCAAGATTTTAATATGGTGTGATGGGGAAGGACATAAATTCCAGGGAGAGAGAACAGCCTATAGGCAAAAGTGGGGAGGGAGGAAAATATATATGGCCTGTCTGAGAGCCATTAAGAGTCTTCTGCAGAATAGAAGCATATAATCCCCCCCTTTTTTTTTTTTTTTTTTGCAATGGGGTTAAGTGACTTGTCCTGGATCACATAGCTAGTAAGTGTTGTGTGTCTGAGGCCACATTTGAACTCAGATGCTCCTGAATCCAGGGCCAGTGCTCTATCCACTGCACGACCTAGCTGCCCCTGGATATCATCTTGAAAACAGGCCTTGAAAAAAACCCGGAAAGACTTACATGAACTGATGCAAAATGAAGTGAGCAGAACCAGGAAAACACTGTATATAGTAACAGCAATATTGTATAATGATCAACTATGAATGACTTAACTATTCTCAGCAGTACAATGATCCAAGGCAATTCCAAAGGACTTGTGATGAAAAATGTTATCCACATCCAGAGAAAGAACTGATTGAGTCTGAATACACATCAAAAAACACTATTTTTCACTTTATTTTTTTCATGTTTTTTTTTTGTCTGTTTCTTCTTTTACAACATGACTAATGTGAAAATATGTTTCACATGATTGCACATATATAGGCTATATGAAATTGCTTATACTGTCTCAGGGAAGGGGGAGGCGGAAAGAAGAAAATTTGGAACTTAAAATTAAAAAAATTAATGTTAAAAATTATCTTTACATGTAATTGAGAAAAATAAAATATTATATGTATATATTTATTTATAGAAAATGGCCTTAAAATGTCAGACTAATGAGTTTGGATTTTATCTAACAGGCAAACCCCAGGATTGCCTGCAGAATGGGATTCAAAGGAAAGAAGAAATAAGAATTCTAGGCAGAAAACAACTGGGTATTAGGAAATAAAATCCAAGGGTGAAAAGTAAAAGGTAAATGTATTAAAATAGGAATTTATAAGAACAATTAAGCTACTACCTTGCTGTTCTTTTTCTTTAAAAACAGCCCCAGTCTATCTGAAACCAGGGCCTAATATGACATTTTCTTACAGAAATCTCCATGGACTTCATCATACTCCTTTATGATAAGAAAATTAAGAGTAGATTTTCAAAGAAAAATATTCTTTCGCTGTTTGCTGGGAAGGTCAAATGTAATTAATGGCAATGGAAGATTTCAAGGGCACTGCTGATTTCTGTGCTGGCTGTGAGCTGCAGGGAGAGGACGCTTTGATAAACTTAATTGGATGATTTCCTGCTTTCGGATGAACAAAAGAATTCAGCGGAGCAAAAGAGTCTGCTTGACGACGCAGAAGCTAATGGAAGGCTGGCACTTTGAGCCGGGCTTTTGTTCCTCGTCCTTTGAGGAGAGCTGTTAGTGATACGTTTCTGGGGGGAGTGAGAGGCAAAGACTGGAGTAGGAGCAAGAGGAAAACCTTGTTCCCCTGTCACAATGGCAGAAAAGGAATATCAAACCTATTGGTGTTTGTGTGGGTTTGGTGATGAAGGGGAAAGAGAACTGCCAGGAGGACCCAGGTTTGAGCTTGGAAAGTTTTATTTCTTTTCTTTTTTTTTTTTTTCCCGCTAGGCAATGGGGTTAAGTGACTTGCCCAGGGTCACACAGCTAGTAAGTGTTATGTGTCTGACGCCGGATTTTAACTCAGTTCTTCCTGAATCCAGGGTCGGTGCTCTATCCACTGTGCCACCTAGCTGCCCTGGAAAGGTTATTTCAATACTTCAATCAACAAGCAATAATTAGGCACTTACTAAACTGCAGGTCATTGAGCTAAACTCTGGGGATACAAAGACAAAAGTGAAAGTCCCTGCCCTCAGGCAGCTTACAATATAATGGGCATCATAAAAGACGTCATAAAAGTCTCTAAGTATCTACTTAAGGCATACAAGATGAAGAGAAGAGAGCTGTGGGATGGAATTCACTGGTGGTGAGGGGATCAGGACAGGTTTCCCAGAGACAGAGATCAGGAAACAGAATATTCTAGACCAGAGATGGGGCACTCTGGGTTGTCAAGTGCAGCCCTTTAACTGAGGAGCAGCCATCTGTAGCATTTAATGAAGGTGTTGTGGAGGAGGGGTGGTAGCCATGAAGCTTTTAAGACATTTTAATTCTAGTAGCAGAACCCAGAAGAGCATTGAAATGTGATATAATAGAGTACTCACTCTGGAGTCAAGAGGTCATGGATTCAAATTCAACTTCTGACCCCTGCTACTTCTGTGATCTTGGGCAAGTATCCTTGGACCTCAGTTTCCTCATTTGTAAAATGAGGGTATTGGACTAGAATCAGGGTGGGGAACCTGCAACCTCGAGGCCCTGTGTGGCCCTCTACGTTCTCAAGAGAGACCCTCTGACTGAATGCAAACTTCACAGAACAAATCTCAAGTAAGTTTGGAAGGCCACATGTGGTCTTCAGGCCGCAGCTTCCCCATCCCTGGACTAGATGGCTTCTAAAAATCCCTTCCAGTTCTAAATTTGTGATTCTATCTATCTGTCTGTCTGTCTGTCTATCTATCTATCTATTCAAACTTAGATTCATTTAACCCAGAGACATGGGGGGGGCGGGGAGAGGGAGGGAACATGAAAACTGTGGGAAATAACAGTTTCAACTTAACACCTGAGCCTTGAACATAGCATATGGGCAGAAAGAACCTGGTGTCCCTTATTACAGAAATAGGGGTTGAGACATATTCTAACTCACCTGAAGATGAAACAAATTAAAACTGAAAAACACAGACTTTTGGATTAATCTATAGTAACCTACAGACAGAGGATCGTGATAGAAATGCCCCTTTAAGGAACAGAAGGAAGTGTGACCCACTGCTAAAAAGATGCTAAATTCAAGCACGAATTCAATATGTATGGCAAATCTCCATTTTATCGGCAGCCCTGAGCTCCTTCCTGCCTTAGTCTTCCTCCACTGACTCTTTGGAACCTGAGCTCATCACTGAAAGAGTTTTTGTGCTTGCCCTAAAGTGGGCTGTGTCCGCCTACTGTGGCAAATGACCTGGCCTTCAACATTCCCCCACCCTCACCCCCTCTGGCATGGAAATGCTTACTGACTTTCTGGATTCTGACCAGAGCTTGTCCCTCTGACTACTATTTATCGTTTCTAATCCTGCTTCAGACACTGGGCTCCCTGCCAGAAAGAAGGGGCTTCTGGTGGTTTTCTGATGGAAAGAACCCTTGCCTAAGTGTTGCCATTAACAGGGCATGACAGCCAAACCAACTCTCTGACTTAGCTGAGTATCTATAATTTACATCTGAGTAGAAGTTTACACCACTATTTAAAACTGTATTTCTCTTCAGAAAGGTTTGTCGATCCAATTACATACTTCTCTAAAGCAAGGAACCGAGGGCTGCATAATATACCTTAGGAAGCCTGGGATGAGGCCTATGAACAGCCTGGAATTTGAGACTCCAGATAACGACAGTAAGTCCTACCAGAGCCGCAGTAATGCTATATACTATACAGTGCTATAGGTAGACCACTGGCCTGTTTTTCTAAGAGTGCATCTGTTCTAGGGAAATGATTTTCTTCACCCCTGTCTGCACTGATAGCTGTCTGATAAAACTGAGGCATAGGACATAAGGCCCAAAGGATGAAAAGGATTTATGTATGCTTACTACAGGTTGCAATTTTTAATAAGAAAATGGAATTAAATATTTCTATTTTATTTTAAAATTTCCCTAAATCCCTTTTCTCCTGTATGCACTCCATATCCCCCAATGTCCCCAAACCAGAATTTATGAGTTCTCTCAATATATTCTAATCCTCAAAACTATACTCTGGACAAATTAGTTAGAAAAATGCTGGTTTAGATAATTTCTAGTCTGTCCAGTAAAGTGTAAAGTTCTTGAGGGTAGGCAGGGTCTGTTTTTCATCATTGGCACTTACCACACAGTAGTGCCTGACTCACTTTTAACTGGACCTGTGATTTCATATATAGAGAGATTTCATCTATATAGAGCTCCCTTGAGGAATATTCTCTCCCAGTGTGGATCAGGACCTTCTCTGCAACTGAGAGTCTTAGAATGCTGCCTGGGGCATTGAGGGGTTCTGTGCCTTGCTCAGGGATCCACAGACAGTATGTGTCAGAGACACAACTTGAACCCAGCTCTTGCAAATTCCAAGGCTAGCTCTTTATTATACCGTCCTCTGACAGTAGTGTGAGATGTGTGAAGGGAGAGATTAAAGAGGAGCAAATCAGTTAGGAAGCTATTAAAATAGTCTAGACAAGAAGTAATGAGGTCTTAAAAGACGGTGGTTACAGGGGGGGCAGATGGGAGAGATTGCAGAGCATCTCACCCTTGCTCACAGTAGGCACTTCAAAAGTCCTTGTTGGATTGAATTAGAATATATAGCTTGTTCTTCAAATTTTCCTCCAATGTGCTAAAAAGTAGGTTTTGTAACCCAAATATCTGAGTTATAATCAATCACCCTTTTTAAAAAAAATTTTTATACATTTTAAACTTAAAATACAAAACAAAAAAAAGAACATTTCCATGTATAAAGCAGAACATAAAGGATTCAATATAACATCTAACAGACGCTACATATTGCTTTCAAAGTTACCCAGTTTTTCTGTGCTGCCTTCTATGTTTTCTTTTGTTCTGTGCAGTGTACATTTTTTTCCTCTCTCCCTCCCCACACCAATCTAAAGAAGACAGTTACACTTAAACACAAATAATATACATACATACATACATATATACATACATGTAAAACCACACCCTTCCTGCCTAAGACTCCAAAGAGTATAGAGGTAGACAAAGGTGTTAGGCAGCAGCCCTGAAGTCACAATGTACACAGGAGAAATGCTCTAAGGGTGATGATAGAGGAGTAAGCCAGAAAGGAATGTGACGAGCTTTGGAGCCAGCTAGATACCACAGTGGGTAGAGTCAGGAAGACCTGAATTCAAATCTGATCTCAAACCGCTTACTACCTGTGTGACCCTGGGCAAGTCATTTCAACTCTGTCTACTTCAATTTCCTCATCTGTAAAATGGGGATGATAATAGCGTCCACCTCACAAGGCTATTATAAGGACCAATGAGATAATATTTGTAAGTGATTTGCATAGTGCCTGGCCCATGTAGGTGCTAAATAAATGCATGTTTCCTTCCTTTCTTTCCTGTTCCCTAATGGTATCCTGGGTAGTTTCATCTAACGGTGAATGGCATAGAACACTTTGTCAATAGTTTCTCTAGTAATCAGTTTATAATATCTGACATAGCATTCTACTGGAAGAATTAACCTGGGGCTGACCTACGGGAATAACTTAAATTTCTGGCCCAAGGAAAGAAGCGCTTTGAATTTTGAAGATTCACAAATCATTTGGTTTTACCTTTTTACTAAAACCCTGAAGGATTCAGGAGATGTCACGACATAAGGAATAGCAACGTTCCAGGCAAGGTAGGGATACCACAAAAGTCTCCCTTTCCTTCCATGTATCCTACACATTGCTGCCAGACACCTTTCCAAAACATTGCTATTATGTTACTAGTTCCGCTAAAAACCTCCAAAGATTCCCTGCTGCCGGCAGGAAAGTCCAAATAAACCCTTCTTCCTAGAATCCGAGGTACTCCACAATCTGATCCCTACCTCCATTTCCAAGCTTCTCTCTAATAAGGGATGAGAACCCTTGGCTCTGGCCAGATTGATGACTTCTCCATACACACTGAGGTCATTTCTATGATCATGCCTTTCCTTATGCTGCCATTCATGCCTAGAATGCCTTCCAGGATAGGGAGGGATTTTATGGATGGAAAGAGTGTGGGCATCCCAGGTGAGGGCAACGACATGAGCAAAGGGAGAGAGGAGAGACCTTGAGTAGTTTTGTTCAGGATGAAACAGGGGCCAGCCTGGCCATGCGGTGCTTTCCTGGGTGTCATCAAGTAGAAACAGTAACACATCCTGGGTGTGGCCAGGGAGGAATTAGCTATACACAACTGTACCATCCTTACTCTGAATTTCTCAGCATCAATTGACTAAACCAGAGTTAGAATGTTCTCCTCTCCTCTCCACCCTCCTCTTTATACGCTCAAGTTCCTCAATGAATTCAATGACAGTAGGAATTATTTGACCTTTTTTTTTAGGGATTATTGTTCTTCCACTTGCTAGCTGTGTGAATTTGGGCACTTTAATTAATATCTCTGAGCCTGTTTTCTCATCTGTGTACTGGGCATAATAATACTTCCACCATATGCTTTCAAAGTGAGTATTGAATGAGATAGTGCATGTAAAATGCTTCATAAACCCTAAAGTGTACATGGGATCACTGCAGCATGGATTTAGAGGGGTAAAGATCCTTAGAGGTCAAACAAGCAGCTAACAAGCACTTATAAAATGTTCACTATGTGCCACATACTGTCATGAGTGCTGGGGACACAAATTGTTGCTGTGTGTTGTTCAGTCACATGTGACTGACTCTTCATGACCCCATTTGGGGTCTTCTTGGCCAAGATACTTGAGTGGTTTGCCATTTCCTTCTACAGCTCATTTTACAGATGAGGAGACTGAGGCAAACAGGGTGAAGTGACTTGCCCAGGGTCACACAGCTAGCAAGTGTCTGAGGCTGGATTTGAACTCAGGAAGATGAGTCTTTCTGACTTTAGGCCCAGCACTCTGGGGATACAAAGAAAAAGAATAAAATAATCCCTACTCTCCTCCAATCCAAACTCCTCATTTTGCAAATGGGGCTCAGAAAAGGTAAGTGACTTGCCGGTAATGTAAGTGGCAGACTAGAATTCAAACTTCCCAATGAACCACACTGCCCCCTTCTGATATAGAAATATTTTTATTATTGTTCAGAAATTTGAAAGAGAAAGGATCACTTCTAGCTGGGGTTATTAGATTCCCCAATAACAGCGGTTCATAGAGAAGGTAACAGCTGAGTTCAGTCTTGATTAAGGATTCCAAATGGTGATGGTGGAATGGAATGAGAAAACATAGATTAAGTACTTACCACATGAGAGGCAAGGTGCTAAGCACTGGGGACACAGAGACAAAATTGAGACAGTGGTTCATTTGGGCTGTGATACAGTGTGGGAAAGAGAGGAATGTGAGGTAAGGCTGAAAATGAGGCTAGAGCTAGATTATGGAAGGCCTTGAAAGTCCAGACTAGAGTGTTTGTCTGTTAGTCTGTAGGCAACAAATAGGTGAGACGTGATTAGACCTGCCCATTAGAAACAGTGCTTTGGCAGTGGTATAAAGGTTGAACTGGTGAAGGGAGATATTAGAAACAAGGAAACCAGTTAGGAAGCTATTAAAATACTCCAAACAAAAAGTTGTTGTTGTACCAATGACATCATGGAGCATTTTGACTTGCGTGTGAACTGGATTTAAAGGAGGCAGAGTTGTGCAAAGTCATCAGCTTCATTCTATCTTCCAGAGTGATCAGAGTCCAGTGGCAAGACAAAAGTCGGGATGACTGGGTGAAGGCCTGGGATGCTGTGGACAGCCTTGGTATCTATGATGCCTGACCAAGCTCTAAGTGTTCCACAGCACCTCCTTCAGCCATTTTCGTGGCCATTGGAGCAAATTGTTTTCATGAACCCAATCCGCCTGGTAAAGTCCTCACATGCTTGAGGTAGCCATCCCCCTAACTCACTGACGGGTTTGAGGCCTGTTGATCACCCTGCTTTAGCCCATCTGCTGAGATGGTTTTACTGAGGTGTGGCCACCATGCATGCTACAGCTTCTTGGAGCCACAGGTGACAGTTGGGTGAAGATGGACCCCAAAGGTGGATAAGCCATCCTGGAAAGGCCTCAGCAAGCCCTCACACCAGAAGGGCTAGTTCTTGGGGCAGCTAGGTGGTGTAGTGGATAGAGCACTGGCCCTGAAGTCAGGAGGACCTGAGTTCAAATCCAGCCTCAGACCAAACACTTGACACTTACTAGCTGTGTGACCCTGGGCAAGTCACTTAACCCCAATTGCCTAAAAAAAAAAAAAAAAAGAAAAAGGGCTAGTCTCCCTGAAAACTCCATGCACCCCAGACAAGAAGAGATAAGGCCTTAAATGATGGTGGTGACAAGATGGGTAGATGGGAGACATATTGCAGAGAAACAATCTATAGGACTTGGGACCTGATTGGAAGTGGAAAGTTAGGGGGAAAAAGACAATGACCTACCTGGGTGACAGAGAAAATGCTGGTGCCATCAATATAAACAGAGAAGTTAGGAGGAGGGACAGTTTTGAAAAGGAAATAGTAAGTTCAGTTTGGGGACATACTAAGTATGAGATAACGGTGGTATATGACACGTAAAAGGGCTGAAGACAGAAAAGAAACCAGTAGCCAATGAGCCCCAAATGGAGGGGAGAGAGGGTGGAGTCAAAGAGGTTATTGTGGCTTGTCCTTTGTTCTCAAAGAGGGCCACGACATCAGGGACATGATGACATGACTTGCAATTGACTTTGATTTGAGGGAGGGAGGGCTGTGCAAGGTCGCCAGCCTCACTTTGTCCTTCGGAGTCATCTGGGTCCAGTGGTAAGATATTCATCAGAATGACTGGAGATGGCCCCCAGTCAAAGAGGTATAAAAGAAGAGAAAGTGGCATAAACAGAAGCCAAGGGAACAGAAAATGTTAACATGGGGATGGTCAGCAATGTATAACGATGCTGAGAGATGAGGAATGATAACCCCACCACACCGGACCATTTGCTGTTGTTACTCACATGGGTGGCTCCATCTTCTATTTCCCAACTGCCTTTGCACTGGCTATCTCCCCTCCCTCTTCCTCCTCACCTGAGTCTTTTGGAACTCCTGATTCCCTGCAAGACTCAGCTCAAGTACCACCTTCTGAGCAGACCTTTGGACAGTCCTCCTAGATGCTGATGCCTTCCCCACTAAGGTTAACTCATATTTACTTCATACGTATCTTGTATGCAACTAAACATGTACATTGACTCCCCCCTCCACCCATTAGAATGTAAGCTTCTTGACGGCAGGTACCACTTCACTTTTGCCTTTGTATGACCAGCACCGAGAACAGTACCTAGAATATAGCAGGCATTTATAATTTATTATTTACTAAATGCATGTTGATTGACTTATTGGGCAATTGAGAGACCACTAGTGACCCCGAAGCAAGGAAATTCAATGGAGTGATAGAGGCAGAAGTCAGATTGTGAAGGGATGAAAAGTGAATGATTGGTGAGGAAACGGAAACAGAAGCTGAACAGTCAGCGTGGTGAGAGAAGCCAGGACGGTAACTTGATGAAGTTGCAGAGTCAGTGAAAGATGTTTGTTTGTTTGTTTGTTTGTTTGGAATAAGGTAGACCTGACTACTGTGATAAAGGATGAAGGAGCCCAAGAGATGGAGAGATCTGAAGATGAATGAAAGAAAAGGGATGGGGAGTGGTACAAAAGTTTTGAAAGTTAAGTTTAGAACTAAGAGGGGACGACCACAGATTTGGGAGTTATACATGGCAGGAATAAAGGCTAACTCATTTACTGGAACTGAAGCGAAGGAAAAGGTAAGGCAAAAAAAGTCTAGAGAAGTTTTGAGGTGTAGGGAATTTGAGGGAGCTAGAATTGGATTATCTCAAACTTCTCAGTAAGGTCATTTGCTGCCGGAGTTGTTGGGGGTGGAGCTAGGGCCTTAAGAGAGGATAAGAGAGATAACTTAAAATAGCCTCCATAGGCAATGTGATAAGTAAAGAAGAAATGAAAAAAGGATTACCATATAGCAGTGAGGGCACATTTAATGCTGGAAAGAATGTATCTGTGGTAGACCTGATGAGGATAATATTTTGATTTTTCCCAGCAGCACTCAAAGGCTTAGAAAGAAGAGTAAAGAAGAGAGACCGCCACCAGGACACAGAAAGCAAAAACAAGCAAGCCTAAACCAAATGGAGGAGAGAACGCAGTTAGCTCCATCCAGAAAGTGCAAGGAAGCCAGATCAACCTAGGGATTATAGAACAGTTAATGAGGCAGGAACACTTAGGTGGACAATGAAACCAGGAGCAAATTTTACTGCTAAAAACCAAGGAGTGAAAGAGGCAAGAGAAGACAGGGGCTAGGACAGGAATCCCATAAGAGGTGCTAGTTAAGTAGGTAGACTTGAAATTCAGACAATTTACTTTCTTCACCACAGGAAAATTTTTATAATCTTAGGATGTGGCTAGTTCAAGACTTGGGGACAGATGCAGATGAATCATGTGAAAATGGTGCGTAGGTTAGGTTGACTATTAGGAGAGACGCCAAACAGGACAAAGAGAATGGCAGATCCTCCTAAGAAAGTAGAGAACCATACAGAGTTCACTAAGAAACACGGGGAAAGGCCATGTATGAGAAAAACAAACAAATGTGAAGAAAGAGGGCAAAAGAGGAGACATTCACTTGGGAAATCAAGGAAAAGGGTGAAATTCTAGAGAAGGAAGGAAAAGAAGAATTTTAGAGATGGGAGGGCCTTAGAGCACAGAAAGTCCACCTGCCTGTTATTATTGATGAGGAAACAGGTACAAGAGGGAGAAAAAACGGGTGAAAATGAGGGGAAGGTAGCAAAAGTTTGAACAACACTGGAAAATTAAAAAACTGCAGATGTAAGCACAGAGGAATTAAACTAAAATGTAGTTACCTGAGTTCCTATTTAAGTCATAGCATGTCCCGGCAACTAGTGTTATTATTTAGTAAATTTACTCTGGGTTATATGTCTCAACCAAAAAACAGCACCTATAGTGCATGACTGTGTTATGGAAAAGATTCCCGTTTAATGATAAGAGAGGCTAATGACCTCTGACGTCCCTTCCAACTCTGAGATTGCAAATTCCCTGGGAGTAAGACTGGTTTTTTAAATCTCTTTTTGTATCCCTAGAACTTAGCACAATGCTTAGAACATTTGTTATTCAGTTGTGTCTGATTCTTCATGACCCTCTGGACCATAGCACACCAATACAGTCCATGATGTTTTCTTGGCAAAGATACTGGAATGGTTCACCATTTCCTTTTCCAGTGGATCAAAGAAAACAGAGGTTAAGTGACTTGCCCAGGGTCACACAGCTAGTAAGTGTCTGAGGCCAAATTTGAACTCGAGTCTTCCTGATTCCAGGTCTAGGACACTACCCATTGAGCCGTCTCACTGCCTCAATGTGTGTGGCACATAGTAGGCACTTAGTAAATGTTTATTGATTGATTTTAAGTGCATGAAAAATTAAGTAACAGTATGAGCAATCTGAATAGTAAATACTGACATTATCCTTTATCATTGGGTTGGGAAGGGGGGACAGGAAAGTCTTTGCAGCACAAGAAAATCTTGAGCTAAGTATTGAAGCATTAGTATTCACATAGATCTAGAAGTGGGAAGTAAATCTTTCAGGTGTGGAGGGGAAAGGATCGGTGTGAACAAAGATATCACAGGTTTGTCTGCATTTCTGAGGAAAAAAGGGCTGTTTTTCATAAACTGCAAAATGGAGGTGGAATGTGGAGGAAAATGGGTTTGTTCACGTAATTTCCCCCTACTCACACACCCCAGAGCAGCACCACCCTTTACAGGTATACCTTGTTTTATTGCCCTTTGCCTTATTGTGCTTCGAAGATGATATATTTTTTTTAATGAATTGAACGTTTGTGGCAACCCTTTGTTGAACAAATCTATCAGCTTGCTCCATTTTTCCAACAGCATGTGCTCACATTATGTCTCTGTGTCACATTTTGGTAATTCTTGCAATATTTCAAACTTTTCATCATTATTATATCTGTTATGGTGATCTGTGATCAATGATTTTTGTCGTTGTTATTATTGTAATTGTTTTGGGTTACCACAAACCACTTTAAGATGGTGAACTTAATTGATAAATGTTGTGTGTGTTCTGACTGCTTCACTGACCTGCCATTCCTGGTCTCTCTCTCTCTCACCATGGGCCTCCCTATTCCCTGAGACACAACTTTATTGAAATTAGGCCAGTTGATAACCCTACAATGGCCTCTTAAGTGTTCAAGTGAAAGGAAGAATCAATCGGTGAGGCAAACTTCATTGCTGTCTTATTTTATGAAATTGCCACCGCCACCCCAACTTTCAACAACCACCACCCCATCAGTCAGTAGCCATTAACATCGAGGCAAGACCCTCTACCAGCAAAAAGATTACAACTCACTGAAGGCTCAGATGATGGTTAGTACTTTTTAGTATTTTTAATTAAAGTATATACATTTTTTAGACATAATACTACCGCACACTTAACGACTACAGTATAATGTAAACATAACTTTTATATGCACTGGGAAACCAAAAAGTTCATGTGCCTCCCTTTATTGCTATATTCACTTGACTGTGGTGTTCTGGAACCGAACCTGCAATGTCTCTGAGGTATACCTACACCATGAATCTCCCTTAGCACGCATGCCCATAATATGCAATGTTGTTTACTCGCCCTGGTTTGCATGTGTTAAAAATCATCTTAAAATCTTTCATACATTGGTTTATCTTGTATTCCCAAAGAGACTGTTAAGTTCCTTAAGGGTTCATTCATCTTGGCTTCTGTCAGATACTAAGAGGCATTTAGAGATGACCAGGAGACATTCCTTTAAGGATAAGAGGGAGAAGCCAGACATAAGGACCTCTGAGGTCATAAGAAGGCTTGTCACTGTTTTGTCTCACTTGGCCTTTCCCAGGCTGAAGCCAGAAGCTAGGTTGGCTTCCATGGCAAGAGTCTATTTTGTGTGTTTTGAGGGGATGAGTGGAAACCTGTTGAAAGCACCAGAAGGACAGAAAGGAAGACATACATATGTGTAGAGCATTAAATCTAAACAACCAGAGAGGCCTCCTTGGCTCCCATATGCTTAGTGTCGTCATATTTGGCAATTGTGTCTCCTATATGTTTGAATGCAGAAGGGATGGGATTCTACTCCTCCTCTTACCAAGGTCCCACCAGAGCAGGATGGTACTCAAGGAGGGGCGTGGAGGACAGACTTTAACATGAATAGGGTGAGTCCCCCTTGTGTTGATTCCCAACAAGTCAAGTGGACTAGACTGAGGGAGGTTGCTTTGTGTGCATTAAATGGGTTGGACTCCCTCAGATTAATGAATGACTTCTTCCTGGTGGCACTTGCAGTAGGAGGTTGCATCACCCTTGAAGCTGAGCCCAATAGTAGGCTGAGAGAACTGATGTGAAACCTGACTTAACTGGCAATAATAGTAGGCTTCATCCAGGTCTTCCCAAGGGTTTACTCCTGACCTTCTTTGTTCTCTTTGTTTCTGGTTGGCCATGGGACAACAATAGTCTGAACTGTCTCTTTACCCTGGATTTCTCTTCTGTTGATGGAAAAGTAGCAGGGGAGCTAAGGTATACCTTCTTCCCTCAAACGTCTTAGTGAACTGATGTAGAAAAATACTCTTCCTGTGAGTGGAGAAGCAATCAAAAAAGTAAGTGTGTGTGTGTGTGTGTGTGTGTGTGTGTGTGTGTGTGTGTCTGTCTGTCTGTCTATCTTGTGGCAAATCCATATGGCTTCATGTCCTAGCAGAACCTATTTGGTCCAGGACAGATACAGAATAATTATAAGTCTTCTATGTTTAGGTTTATTGTTAATGATGCTCTTTCTATTTGACAGGTATAATTTTTGATAGATTTGTATGTCATTTAGTAAGCTATTTATTTTAGAATCTGATAGTTCCCATTAAACCATGTTTTCTCAAGCAAATATATAGGCAGCTAGGTGGCATAGTGGATAGAATGCTGGGCCTGGAGCCAGGAAAACTCATCTTCCTGAGTTCAAATCTGGCCTCAGACACTAGCTATGTGACTCATTTAACTCTGTTTGCCTCAGTTTCCTCATCTGTAAGATGAGCTGGAGAAGGAAATGGCAAACCACTCCATTATCTTTGCCAAGAAAACCCCAAATGGAATCACAAAGAGTCAGACACAATTGAGCAAGAACAATCGTGTGTGTGTGTGTGTGTGTGTGTGTGTGTGTGTGTGTGTGTGTGTGTAATTTTGTGGACTTCAGCTGTGCTGGTACTCTGTGTCCAAGGCTTAAGGATTCTAGGAGTCCTGGTGTTTGACAGGTCTAGGGTATGGCAGGCTTAACAACAGTGTGTTAAGGTTGGGGGTTGGTTAACCCTCTTTTAGCAAGCTCTATTACAAACCAACATCCAGAAAGGTAAAAGCAACACCTGAGGGAGTCTGGAAGCACCAGCTCTTCCACAGCCACTGGTATGAGCTGCCCCCTTCTAGAATGGCAGCCGTTAGCACCGGCAGTTTACGGTTCAGTCATTTCTAATCACCTCTCACCACACGGCCCTCTGAACCCATTAGGTCTGACCCCTGCTCTGTACTAGAATCTCTCCTGCAATTCTGAATTTCTCTCTCTGAACCTCTTTCTTCGGCTTTCTTGACTCAGAATGACCCATTTCCTCTCACCTACTATTTTGTTATTTGTATCATAATCTGGCATCAATTCCAGTTCCTTTTCCACTGCAAGTTGAAGTAAATCCAATTTGCTAAGCATTTATTAAGCACTTGCTGTGTGCCAGGCATTGTGCTCTTCACTGGGAGATACCAAATAAAAACTAGTCCCTTCCATAGGGGAGCTTTCATTCTACTGGACAGACTAGAAAGTATATAGAGGAGCATTTCCCAAACTAATCTGGCCAAAAAATACTTCAAGACTCAAAATACATTGCTGATGACCAACCCCAATCCCAGAGGACTGATGATGAAGCACACTACATACAGTAAATCCCCTGAAACAGCAATTTGCTTATACTTGTTATAAGGTACTTCTTTTTCTTTTCTTCCCCAATGATGGGGGAGGAGCTGAGACAGAAAGAAAACAAATACTTATTAACTGAAAAAAAACCCCAATAAAATTGAATTTTCAAAAATACAAACTAAATTAAAATATTGTTGGAATCCATCAACGCTGGTCTGGAGAGACCTGGGGACACAGAACACACTAAAGTGAAAAGGGCCTTGGAGAAACTTTGAAATAGAATATTTAAGAATATTTTCACACTCAAAAATCACTGCATGCAATGTGTATTTTCGGTGCAAAAATAACTATTCAGCCCTTTGGGTCTTATGCCCAGGGTACCTTAGTTGTGTCAGGTGGCTATGGAGCATGGGCAGAGATAAAGGGTAGGTAAAGAACATTTTTACCTAGAACAGACGCCCTCCCTAAAAGACCCTTGGTCTCCCTTCTACTCCTAGAATATTTATTGTCTCTACAAGGTATCTCAAAGCCCATCCTAACTTTAGTCCACCCCCACCCCATCTATATTATGCAAACTTTGGTTCCTTGTTCAAGGAATGTGCAACAAGATGAACAAATCTTTGTGGAAAGAAACACAAGTTTAGATGACAGATAGTACAAACAGGTTAGTTCAGTAGAATGAAAACCAACATGTGTACTGTCCTTGAATCCTTCTAGCTCACAGCTCTCTTTCCAACTAGATCCCAGATTCATGGAAGGCAGGGATAGCGCCAAGCCTCTTGTTGGACACAAAGTAGGTACTCGTAAATGTTCTCTGATGGTAAGGATTCTCTTGTGATCTTAGTCCCGGAGCCTGATTGAAATCCTTTGAGTTTGTTTGAAATATTTTCCTTTAAGCGTGGAAATCCTCCTCCACTTTTTCCCACTTCTTTACAGACCCAGGAAATTCCTGAGGCAAAATCATTTTGAGGTTCTCATTTAGTTAGGCTACCAGAGCCACTAATAGGGCAGGTTAAAGTGAAGCCAACTGCTCTTGGCAGGGAGAGAAGGCAAAGAGGAAGAAGGAAGAGAGCCCCATAGGTCTGTATTAATTAATTAGTTGATTCAATTATATTTAATTAAAATGCTCAGAGCAAAGACTAAATATTTACCATTACTCATATTGTAACTCTTGGTGATTCCAGCTCCTGAGGGCATTCAGAACAAAAAAAAAATCGAGTTTCAAGGCAACTTCCCTGATTATTTTGGTATCTTTAGTTTCAGGCTCAGGCCACACTCCTCATTTTACTGCAGACAGACTCTGGGATGACTGCTCCATCCCCAGCTTCCTGTTCCAAATTCACTTCTCCACTGGAGGAGAAACACTGCCTTGTCCCACAGCTCCGAAGACAGCTGCTTTGTTTCCCCTCCTAATCCTCCACTAAGGCCCTCTCTGACTCAGATTTATGCCTTCAAATTCACACCCCAGATGGCATCTCTGAGTCACCGATGAGTTACATGAGTTCAAGTAATTCTGTTGTTGTTCAATCATTTTGGACGTGTCCAATACTTTGTGACCCCATTTAGGGTTTTCTTGGCAAAGATACTGGAGTACTTTGCCATTTCCTTCTCCACTTCATGGTACAGATGAAGAAACTGAAGCAAACAGGGTGAGGTGACTTGCCTAGGGTTACACAGCTAGCAAGTGTTTGAAGCCTGATTTGTACTCAGGAAGATAAATGCTCCTGACTCCAAGCCCGGGGCACTATTCACTGTACCATCTAACAGAATGACAAAGGAAAGGGAGGAGAAGAGAGAAGAGGAAGATAGAGAGGGGGAGAGGAAGGGTGATAAGAGTAGTTTAGAAAAAGAAGATGAAGTAGCAAGGAGGGGTAAAGATTACAACCTTCCTAGCTAGACTAGAACCTCAAAGTTGGGTCCAGTGATTTCGCTCCAAGGAATTTCTCAGACCTTACAAATAAGCTGGAAAAATCAAGGAGGATTGAGAAACTCAAAGGAAAGGGTTGTTTTTTTTTTTTTTTTGTAGTAGCAAAATAGTTTTTTTAAAAAAAATTTTAATATAATTTAGAACACAATACACAAAATCTGAGCATTCCTACCGCTACAGATAACAACTGAATGCACCAATTAAAGAAATTTAGCATTTTGGGATGTCTGAGCACCAGACTTGCGCAATTATCTACACAACACAAATATCTTTCAAAACGAAATGTCATTATAGCAAGACAGAAAAACCAGGGTTTAACAGATGACAAATCCCAGGAAGGTTTCAATCATTCATCTTCATTTAACTGTCATTAAATCTTTTATAGAGAATTTTTTATTTACAAGCTTTGAGCAAAACTTCTCCTGAAAAATTATTTCAATTAAGTGTAAATGTTCAAAAAGTCAGGGAATGGGGGGAGGGGGATAGGAAGTGAAAGGAGAAGAAGAGAAATGAAAAAAAGAGGAAGTCAGAGAGACAAAGCAGGAAGGAGGGGAAGAAGAAGAGAGAAAGGGAGACAGAAATAGAAGGGGAACATGGGGAGGGGAAGATAGAGAGCAAGGGAAATGTGAGATAAAGAAAAAGAGAGTGAGGGTCATAGCAAAGGACAGGGAAAAAAAGATAGCCAAATCCGGGCTATTTCAGGGTCAGAATCAACTTTGTTATCTGTGATAATGAGGGCAGAGCTATCTTAATGAAATCATCCCTGCAGATAATACCCACATCTCATATTCACTACCACCTTCGACCTTTCTCTCATGCCCAGGACTACTAACAGATAGAGCATAACCAAAGGGTTGAATGTGACGTTCATCTCTTTTGACTTTGACCACTCTGCTGCTAATAAAGTGCCCCAAAGACACAAATATAAGCAACAAGAGGGAGGAAGAGGAATGTCAGGCCTGGATAACCTACCACCTGAATCATCAGGCCCAAGCCATAGAGAGGTAGAAGAGCTACCCCACTAATCAGGGAGGGGAGTGTGTTTCTGTAGCAATGTGACCAGAGGGTGGGACTGATACTTGAGTGCCGACATGTAACTCTCCCTCACTCCAAGTGGGAAACACACAAGCTGTGAATGAGGTGATCTTACCTTACGGGAAGCATGTTTTTCCGAGTTTTCCAGGTCTCCATCTAAGAATGGCATGGCAAAAGAGCTAAGATCCTAGAATTAAAAAAAAAAAAGAAAGAAAATGTCCGTTATTAACAGCAGCGCACTCAAGCCTTTATCTGGCTTCTTTTCTAAAGGATATTAAATGGCTTTAGGAGCATTCACTGAGTTCTGCATGACCTACCATCCTTCAGGTTCCAGAATTTCCCCATCTCCCAACAAACAGAGATCACACTCTCTGTTTGTTGCAAGCCACAGATTATTTACCCAACAACGGAACACCTAAAGTGAGGAAAGCCTTGGGCTACCTTGAGGGCCACAACTAGAGTTTGGGGTTTGATGAGTTTTGAGGGACACTGAGAGGGAGCAAAGGATGACTTAATTGCTTGGAACCCCAGTGTTTAGAATGATATGGGATCTGGGAGATCATTTAGTCCAACTTCCCTCATTTTTCCACCAAACAAGCAAACAACCATAAAGAGGTTAAGCAACATACACGAGATCAGACAGAGGCAGAGTGAAGATGGAAGCCCAGCTCTTTTGACTTCAAATCCAGTATTTTTCCTTGATGCTCGAAGTGGGAAACACAGGAATGGGAGGATCTGGGCAAGAAGTACTCAGACCACCCAGCACCACCTCAGCCTGCCCCAAGCATGAAGGTACATAGAGAAGGAAAGGAACAAAGAAGCCAAAAGGCAAAGAAAAGGAAAAGAGGAGAGAGAAGTAAGAACGAAAAACAAAAGGGAAAGAAGAGAGGACCAAGAAGAGAAAGAGAATGGAAGAGGCCGAGGAAATGGATTGAAATGGATAGATAGAAATACTTTGCCAGAATGCTCTGGGATTGTCGAAAGAGGAGAGATGGGTCTAGACCTTCAAAGAAAAGCATTTGGATGGGAAGGTATCCCAGATACTTGCTCACTGCTCAGATGAGAATCTGAATTAGGATGCAAGACAGGGGGAAAGGCAAGGCTCAGAAGAGCAACAGGGTATGGGGGGAGATATCAGGGCTGTGTCTACACAAAATGAAGCAAGCAGGATAGGGATAGAGGGGATCTGTGATGTCACTGGCATGGTAAACTCTCTGAGAATGACATTTTCTCTACCAAAATAGGTTGGCACCTTCTATGAAACTTACAGTCTTAGCAGAGGTTCTTAACCTGGGGGTTTCTGAATGTATTTTAAAAAAATGTTATAACTATTTCAACAAATTGGTTTCCGTTGCAATCCTGTTGTCTTATTTTATGCATTTAAAAACATTATTCTGAGGAGTCCATAGGCTTAACCAGACTGCCAAGTGGTTCCATCACACACACACACACACACACACACACACACACACACACACACACACACACAGAGATTAAGGAATCCACATCTTAGAGAGTTGCCTAGAGAGCACTGAAGAGTTGCCCAGGGTCATACAGCCAATACCTGTCAGAGGGAGGACTTGAACCCTGGTCTTGGTTGTTCTAAGTTGCCTCTCTAGCAAAGAAGATATGGATGTCAGGTATCTCAATGTAGATGACTAAAACAGTTAGGTTGCACAGTGGATACAGTGTTGGGCCTGAAGTCAGGAAGATTCATCTCCCTGAGTTCAAATCCAGCCTCAGACACTTACTAGCTATGTGACCCTGGGCAATTCACTTCACCCTATTTGCCTCAGTTTCCTCATCTGTAAAATGAGCTGGAGAAGGAAATAGCAAATCGCTCCAGTATTTTTGCCAAGAACACCCTAAATGGGGTCACGGAAGAGTCAGACACAACTGAAAAATAACAGCAAAAAACAGGATTATTCAGGCCAAAAGTGGAGCACTGGATTGAGCACAGGGTCTGCGGTTGGGAAAACCCTCTTCAAATCTAGTCTTTGACACTTACTGGTTGAATAACTCTGGGAAAGTCTTTTTGCATCTTAGGCAACTCCCTAGGACTTAGCTACTCTACAAGTCATAGATACCTTGTAGAGGGAGTTCCCACAGTATGAGGAATTTAATAACAGATTCACGTGAGTAACTTCAGGAGTGTTCTGTTGGTATGTTGGACACTACCAACTAGATTGTAAACTTCTTAAGAGCAGAGAAGTTGGTTCCCCTTTTTTTGGTATCCCCCACCCTCATCTTGGTTTCATACAGGATGTGCCTCCTCTTACCTTCCCTCCCCCCAAGAAGGTTCAGGTCATATAGACTTTCCAAAAAATGGAATTTTCAAAGTTGAAGTTCAAAAAAGTAAGGGATAGGATTATCAGTCCACAGCCCTTCTCTGGTACATGTTGAACACATTCCTTCTCTGTTTCCAATATAATCACAATAGCTAATATCTAAAGAATGCTTTAAAGTTTGCAAAGCACTGGACAAATTAGATCCTCCCAACAACTCTGGGAAGTGAGTGCTATTATTATCCCATTTTGCAGATGAGGAAACTGAGGCTGAAAGAGGTTAACAGACTTGCTGAAGGTCACACAGATGATGTCTGAGGTTGGAATTGAACTCAGGTCTCCCTGACTCCAAGTCAGGGCTCTATGTATTTCCCTTTATATTTATACACTTTACCCTTCTCAAAGCACTTTCCTTATTCTTATGATTGCCTTGTGAAGTAATTAGGGCAGAGCTCATTACCCCCATTTTATAGATGAAGAAACTGAGGTCTCAACAAATATAAGTGTAGGTTGACTTAAATTTGACCTCTGAGGTCCTTTCCAAATCCCGGATTCTCTGATTCTGTGTGTATCATGAGAACCTAAGGAGGGGACAAGGGTTGGGATTTGTTAATTTTCTCTCCATTAGAGAGCAAGTTGTTTTTAGAGGTAAATTCTCTTTACTTATTTCTAAGAGAATGTTAGCTCTCCTGACAGCAGGGATTGCTCCATTTTGATCTCTGCATCGTCAGCATCTAGCACAGTACCTGGCACTTAAAAAATGCTTTCTGACTGACTGATTGCCAGGACACTGTACCCGGTTCGGGTAGAGCATAAAAATAGATGACCTCTGAGGTCCCTGGAGACACTGGGATTCTATGTCGTGCCTAGGGTCACATAAGGCAATGACAAAAGTGGGGGCTCTGTTCCCAGTTCAGGGCCCTCTGAATTCATCACATTCCACAGCAGCTGCAGCCGTGGACAAATGCTGGAAAGTGTAGTCACAATGGATTCCAGGCAGATATCAGTGGTGGGAATGAGTCCATTAGAAGTATCAACACCGATCAAATCATCCAGACCACTGGCCCATGCTCCCTTCACTTTGTCCTATGTGGACACAAATTGCAGGCCCCCTGCTTGGTCAAGCATCCCTCCAGGAAGTCCCTGGTTGGGCTGAGGGGTTGGAGGCCCCTGTTTTTGCCTTCAGGCACATTCCATTGTTCTAATCTTGCCACCCATCGTTCAAGGCTCACCCAGAAACACTCTGTCCTTGGGATGCTGGGTGATACTATAGTCACAACTTGGAACCTGACAACATTCCAATAGTCTTGGAATGCTGGAATTGGTCCTGGCACCATGGTCTAAATTCTTTCCTGCTAGCAACTATTCATGTGTGCCTCACTCTTCCTTTTATGCCTTAATCTCTCTAATCAGTCAACCAGTAAGCAAGTATTAAACTCCTACTGGTCAATGTGCTGGGTACTGTAGTGTAGTATATACAAGAGGTGTAAAATATGTGATGTCTGCCTTCAAGAAATTTATGCTCTAGTTGGGGAGATAAGATTAACACATTTGAAACACTATGAGAATAACACTCTAGTTGGAGAGATAAGTTTAACGCATCTGAAATACTATGAGAATAATACTATATAATCAAGGGCAAAATGATGTCCTACAGCCTGTAAGTGTTTGGGAGGTCAGAGGAGGCAGTTACAGTAATTGGCATGGGCTTTGTGGGGAAGATGGAAAGGATCTGTACAATCAATCAGAGAAGGGGTGGGACTGGGGGAGGGGGGGTTCAGGCATTTCAACTTGAGGAAATACGGGCACAGAAGCCAGAAAGAGGATGTGGTGTGTGGATGTCAGTAAGGAGAATAGTCTGACTGGAAGGATGTTTCAGACTGGGGAGGAGTGATAGATGAAGTTAGATATCTCAGGTCACAACAGATAGCGAAGGGCTCTGAATGAAGGGATAAGGAATTAGGATCCGGGGTGTCACTATCTAAAGGTACTGCTTTATTTCCTCTTTTTCATTTCCACGTTCCCACTCACATTCATTCACTCAAGCCCTTCCCCAAGTGATCTGAAGCCCAGAACAACCCCTAGGAGGATGGAGATCTTGAGATAACTCATATTCAGTGGCCCTGATCACCAGCCTTGACATATTTATGTTTGAGGTGGTGGAGTGGATAGAGCTCTGGGGCCAGGAGTCAAGAAGATCTGAGATCTGACATGAGACATTTACTAGCTATGTGACCCTGGGCAAGTTACTTAGCCTCCGTCTGCCTCCATTTCCCTGTCAAATGGGGATCATAACAGCACCTACTCACTGGGTTGTGAAAATCAAATGAGACAGATCTGTAAAGAGTTTAGCACAGTGCCTACATAGCAGGTGCTTCATAAACGTTGGTTCCTCTGTTCATTCAGTTGAAATCAGGTTAAAATGAACACGGAGGGCAGGAAAAATCATACCTAGTAATAAGAGCTAACATTTATTTATTGCTTTAAGGTTTATAAAGGGTGCTATTTGCATTAGCTCATTTGGTAATCACAATAGCCCAGTGAGGTGGGTGCAGTCGCCATCTTTATTATGCTGATGAAGAATTGAGGTTCAGCCTCATTAAGTGATTTGTCCAGGGTCACGGGACTGCGAAGTGAGGTACTTTATCTACTCTTCTACAGGCGCCCTGAAAAATGTGTGTTCTATCACCTGCCCAAAACTGACCAAAATATGCACAGCCTCCCCTCTCCCCCATTCCTGCACTCAGGACAGAGTGTGACATAAGCAGTCTTGTCGATATGGATCTTTCAACTCTGGCCAGACAAAACTTTCTTTTGTAACTGTCTTTATACAACTAGCTTCAGCCCTCTGCAAAAAGCAGAGACTTAATAAATATTGTTTGCTATGTTTTATTTATAAGCAGCAGAGTCTGGCTTCAACCCCAGGTCCTTTGATATTCCTTCCCTGCTTCATCCATTTAATAAGATCAAAATTTTGGGTTGTCCCATTAAGGGACATTAAGCCCCAAATAAAATAGTGCCATGTTTTATTTCAGATATTAGTAGATTCTATTTCCAGCTGTAATAAATTTAAAATCCACTTTGTTTCATAATTTTCTACCTCAAGGAAATGGAGCATTTGTAGCATTTTTTGAAAGAGACAAAGTATTTTATCATACAAAGTATCTGTTCTCACAAATAAACCGAGAGGAAGAAATCAAATTTTAGTTTTGGATTAGAGGAACAGTTCTTCCTTTTCCACATTAACTCCTCATTTTTGATATTTTCAAAAAAAATTTAAGTAAAAATCCAAACTCCCTCCCCAGTCTCTTCAGACAACTCGATTATTCACACAAATGCAAAACAGTCATAAGGTTCTTACAAAACAGCAGGGGAAAAAAATCCAACAACTGTTTGGGTTTTGGCTTTGGAATACATAATGAGAGTTTTGCTACACTAATTATGTATGTTTGGTTAATTTAATGTTTCCCTCTTAATTTGAGCACATCCAAGTGTTTCAACCAACTACAATCACAGTCATGTATGGGCTTCAATCTCAGTTCCCATGTCTACCTTATTAGTTTAGTCAGAATACCATGAAGCCAAAATGAGATAAATATCATGGACCCAGGCTCCCACCAGACTTTGCTGGCCTCTTTTAGATATCGAAGGGCCAGGAATGGCTGAGAAGGTGAAGAGACAATGATTTTATCCCCTGGGCTTGGCACTGTTTCTGTGCCTTTCCTTATCCACTCATTATATGGGAGAACAGAAGAGATTTATAGTTTAAAAAAAAAAAAACTAGGTTAACTCTGACCCCCAAAGCTAATTGGTAGTTACTGAGTAAGCAATTATCTTGTTTATAGTCTAGCCTTCAGAGACTAAAATGGAGAGGGACATAGAATTGCTCACCATGAATTACACTGGGAGATCCCAAAACCAACAACTAGGAAGTTTAGTTCAAAGAAAAAAAAAACTGAGCCTGAGGGTCTTAGATAGCTGGGACTACCTTGGTCTTCGCTATAAAGTGCTTAGAGCCAGGGCTGAAAACCTCCCAATGAGAAAAAGGCCAACCAAGATTCTAAAGGAAACAAGTCAGGTGAACCAAGGGAAGGCTCATTTAAATGGTCCATGATAGTAGTTTCTGCCTTCTCTAAAGAGCTAGAAAAAAGTTGATGGGCTTAAAGGTAAAAAAGCCTGGCAGTATCTGCTCCCTTGATGTAGCCAGTATTTCATGAGGTTTGTGGAGAGAAAAATCTTCTGTGGATACTTTTCTTTCTACGCCATTTCATTAAATGCTTTTGCTTTGAACTAATGATGTCCTCTGGCTGAACATTAAAGGTAAACACATTAGTTGGGGCTCATGAGCCATGGTTTTAGGAGATGTGAAACTCAGGATATCTTGAGTTCCTTATATAGCAATTCCTTGGAAGACCTGCCCTTCAGGATGGAAGAAGGGCACCAGAATGGTCTATGTATTTTCTAAGACCTGATATTATACAGACCACTCTGGCTGACGATAAGGAGCTCAAAGTATGTGAACAGTTCAGTGCAAATGACAATTGCTAGAAAAACCCTAAGAATGTGCAAAACAATATTGTGTTCTTGGCATCCCTGGGCTAAGGGGAAGCAAGATGTGACCAAAAGTAGTCAATCTAGTGGACGAAATAGCTCTTATTTTCTACCCTCCATCACTTTACCTCTCTCATCCCCTCCCATAGAAATAGCTAGGACAAGGCTGTTTACTGCTTCAAGGACATTAAGGGGAAACAAGAGATGGGATAGTGGAGCCAGGACAGGGCAAGGTGGCAAAACAGTGACAAACTGGTCATTTTAATCCACCTGGTTGGAGAGGCCACACCAACAACAGTCAGACCTAAGGTTTTAAAATGTCTTTAAACAGCTTCAAAGCAAACTTCTGTGAAAATGATGCTTAGAACAATGCCTCCCAGGACAATTTTATTTCATCTTGAGCAAATCTCTCACGTTGCCATGGCAACGTTCATGATGTTCCAGGGTGAACAAATGATGTCTGCTTCCCACTGTAGACCACAGAGCCAAATTCAGCCCCATATTGAACAGTACACTTTTTTGCTTTCACTTATGCTAGCAAACTGCATTTTTGCTTATCCTTCACAGTATGATTATACTGGACACTACATATTTGAAATGGTGAGGCATTTAACACACATACAGTTGGATACAGAAACTGGTTTTAAAAAAAGTTCTTAGTCAATTCTTGACCATGTTCAAGTATACATTCATCTCTATATTTTATTCATTGTCACATAAATGACTGAAGCTCAATTATGAAAAAATAAATTTTTTTCAGATAACTTTGTATGTTGGAATAGGCAAAAATATTGAACACATAAAACACAGGCAACAACTTTTAAAAATTTTCTTTTTTTATTAGAGAATCAACCTGACAAAAGGGATAGAGGACGGGAAATGGACTCAAGAAGATCTTTAGGTTTAAGTCTTGCTTTTTGACACCAACTATGTGATTCTGGGATTGAACTTCTCTGTTGTTGCTGGTTGTGTCCTAATCTCTGTGATCCCATCTGGGCTTTTCTTGGCAAAGACACTGGAGTGGTTTGCCATTTGCTTCTCCAGCTCATTTCATAGATAAGGAAACTGAGGCAAATAGCATTAAGTGACTTGCCCCTGGTCACATAACTAGTAACCTCTATCCACTGACCTAGCTGCCCTTCACATTTCTAAGCCCCAGGCAACTTTCTAAGGCTTAGCTGCTAAATTTTAAATACCTTGTGTGCTGCATGGAATCTTTGACATTATGGATTTTTTGGGTATATTAAAAAAATTTTTTTAATGAGTTTTAAGGGGAAGTTAGATAGTGCAGTGAACAGAGCACCAGCCCTGGAGTCAGGAGGACCTGAGTTCAAATTTAACCTCAGACTCTTACTAACTGTGTGACCCTTAAGTCACTTAACCCCATTGCCTCAAAAAAACAAACAAAACAAATGGGCTTTAATTGTAAAATTTGCTTTATACAGATAAAGTTCTTATTTTCCTGGGTTTCCATGGATTAATGTGAAACAAACTGCACAGTTCAGCAACTTGATCCCCATGCCATAAACAGACCCTATAACCCACTAGCTAAACTATAAAGCAATATTTGAATGGGTTGACCTTTATCACATTTGGCAGTTTTCTGAAACTGATGTAGATGAAAGCCAAACTTTAGGTGACATTTTTATGATTTTGCTATTGTATATTTCTTCCCTCTAACTCAAAGCCACTCAAATATTCCACCTGGCTTCTTTCCTTCAAAGAAAGGAAAGCACATCATACCCAGCACATAGAAAGGGCTTAATTTGAAATCAACTTTATTTAATAAATTCAAGCTCTCAAGTTTTTCCTTCAAAAATGTCCAGCCATATCTCCGTCCTTACTCTACCTTTACTTCCTCCCATACTCTTTAACATTAACTCCATTTCTTTACTTTTTTTTTAAAATAATCTCTGCTTCCCCCCCATTTCTAGTTTGCCTCAGGCTATGGAATCACAGGCATCAGAGGTCACCTAATCTAACTCCCTTATTTTACAGACGAGGAAACAAGAACCTAGGAAAATTAAGAGACTTGCTTAAGATGATACCTAAAGATCATAAGATTCAGAATAAATGAGAAGCAGCAGGCCATGGTGGATACAATTTTGGACTTTGAGTCCAAAGAAGCCCTAGGTTTGAATCCTGCTATTAAGACTAGATGTAAGACCCTGGGTAAGTCATGTAACTGCTGTAAGCCTCAGTTTCCTATTCTGTAAAATGGCACCTACTTCACAGGGTATTTGTGAGACTGAAATGAGCTTTATTATGTAAAACACTGAACACTGAAGGATTATATAAATGTTATCTGTTACTCTCTAATCCAAAGTCATTACTCTATAGATGAGGAAACTGATGTGATTTCTTTTGCTCAATTTCACACAAGTGGCATGTGGAAGATTGGGGCCCGTAACCAAGGTCCTCTAAGTATAAATCCCCTGCTCTTTCCACTACATCCTATGAGTGGCTGCTCCAAGTCAATTAAATCAGCTGGTCAGAGAATGGTATGGATTAGGCCAATGCCAGTTCAGATAAAACTTAGTTTAAAGTCTATAGAAAAATCTTGTTTTTGTAAACTACATTCCACCAATAATTCTAGGTTAGTCAAAGGGAGTGGACTACATGGTACAAATTCATCACTGTAATTGATAAAACCAGTTAGAATAAGCTACTTTTAGAGTGTCAAGCATCTGTAAAGATCATCTAGCCCAACCACCTTATTGTTGAAAGATGAAAAAACTGAGACCCAAAGAGGCTGTGACTTGCTCAAGGTTATACAGAATACTAATGAGAAAAATCAATCAATCAATATTTACTAAGTGACTACTCCATGTCAGGCACTTGTGCTAAGCACTGAGAATACAAAAAGAGGCAAAACATAGTCCTTGCCCCTCAAGAAGCTTATAATCTAAAGGGACTCTGAAATGGGATGGGAGGATATAACCTGTGAACCTAAGTGAAAAAATTAAAAAGAAAGCCTCAGCACAGCCAAAAGGAGAAAGAGAAAACACAAGCAAAGGAACAAAAATTATTTACAACAAAAAGCCTTTTGCTGGCCTAGCTTACTGACAACCTTAGCTGGTTGTAAAAAGAAAAAAAATGATGCCTATGGTACGTGGACTACCGTTGGGTGCTTAGATACCTTTAACACTTAATGCATCTGTGACGTCATTTATACGGTGCTCCATCCTACAATCTTACCCTATCCATGCCCTCTCATCCTGGGTGACTGTTGTCCATGTCTATCCATAAATCCTCTAAATGAGGCCCACCCAATGTGCTGTAGGGACTTCTTCTACTTCTCTTAGCATTGTGTGGATATGCTGCAGCCCACCCCTTGGCTTCCCCCTGACCAACTTAGCTCTTTTTCTGGTCACTGTGGAATTACATGATTAGGTAATTCTTGTTTGCTAGTGTGTTCTGATCAAATCTCATCCACCATCACCCTTGAAATGGTGCCATACACTTGAAATGAGACCATGGTACTGCGAGGTTGACAGCCATGTAGCATCACCAGAAGACTCTTGCTGGTTCGATCTTGTATTACTACTAGAGCTGCAGATTTGTGTGGCCAATGTCCCCTCAGTCAGCAAGAGCTCAGACCACAGCATTCCCTCCCTCACTTGGAAGTGTCAGCTGGGGAAAGCAGAAACCCACCCCACCCACCCCCAACCAAAGAGGGAATGAGCTGGAGACTTTGTACATTAAAAGACATAGGCTAGGAATCAGGAGACCTGGGTTCTAATGTCACATCGACCACTAACCACGTGTGACCTGGACCAAGTGCCTTCTCCTTTCTGGACCTCAGTTTCCTTCTCTGTCAAATAGAAACAATAATTTTTTCACTATCTTCCTGAGGAGTGTTAAAAGAAAGTGCACTGTAAATTATACAGATCGTATAAAAGGAAGCTGCCATTATTATTATTATCTAATCCAACCCCATATTCAATGCACAAATATGCTCCGTATCTTTGACAAGTTGTCATCTTGTCTCTGCCTGTACACTTCTAATGATGGGGAACTCACTCCAGAGAGCTTTTAGTTTGGTTGCCAGGAAGTTCATCTTTATACTGAGTCAAATCTGTCTAAGTCATTTTGACTATTATAAATATCCAAATTAACTAAAAAGGACATATGAATAGAGCCTATATCAAATTGCATGTCATCTTAGGGAGGGAAGTGGGGAGGGAAGGGGAAAAAATTTAAAACTCAAAAGCTTATGGAGGTGAATGGTGAAAACTAAAAATAAATGAATAAAAAAAGGACATATGAAGAAAGATACCATTTGCATTCAGAAAAAGAAACGATAAACAAGTTTGTATAGAATAAATTTACATATATGTAACTATGTATTATGTATGTAATAATGTGATATGTAAATAAATGTAGTATATACATGTACACATATGTGAACATACATGTGTACACATATATACCTATTTGTGTCTAACGGTAGTCTCCATCCACTGTTTACAGAATATAGAATAAATCTGCTCCCTCTTTCACATGGCTATCATTCCCTACCTCAGCCCTCAGGAAGTCTTCTTCGGGGAAAACATTTTAATTCCTTAGACTTTTTTTTCCTATGACACAATTTTAAATGCTTCACACCTCTTCCTCCCACTCGTCAATGATCTTCCTAAAACATGGCACCCAGAGGGGAACGCAACATGGGCAATGAATCCAACCACTTTGATAAGATGCACTTATAAATGGCCAGGATGGGTCCTGTGGACTCGCCCAAAAGAAACAAAGTGAAGACAGGCATCTGCCCCACCTAGACCTCCACCCGTACAACTGAATCTCACCCTTATCCTGTCTCTTGGAATTCTCCCCACATCCCTGGGGAACTCTCCACATAATAATCACAATCATGAACATAGCTGGTCTGTGACTCTCACCGATTTAATGGACATCAGAATCTAAACTGTTTTTACTGAGGGCTGAACTTTGCCACTTGGCACACATGCCAGGTAGGAAACAGGCGGAAGACTGTTCCAAACTGATTTTCCTTTCGCAATTCCCTCAAAACCTTCCCCTAAAGAGGCAATTCTCAGTACTGGGCAGGGGCTAGCAGGCATTTTTAAGTCATTCTGGACCTCTCAAAAATATTCAAGTTATATAACCATCTACCAACAAGTAAATAAATAATAGGAAACAAACCATGGATTACTGGAACTGGAGCGGGGGGAGGGGGAAGAGAAGGGATGGTGGCCAAAATAGGGAAAGCACTTTCCAAATCACTTTTCATCCAGGACCTCTCTGATGCCTTGCACAAGTCTGCATATCCCCCGCCATGGTTTTCAGTGTGAGAGCATTTCTCCTCTTCTTCGGCCTCCCCATAGCTGGTGCTTTCACTTTATCGAGATGTCCCCGAACCTCCTGTCTCTCTGACACTCTCTCCCTGCAATAAACCCATGCCTCCATGGCCAGGGAACATCCCAGTGGTTATGGCTGAGCTGTGTAAAGAGGAAAAAAAGACAGGTGTACTGGCAACAGTGGGGTGAAGAGTCCTCCTGTTTTCAGGAAAAGCAGAGAATCTTCTAATCTAACTCTTGTGTTAGGAATCTATAATTTATCCCATGGGCAGCTAGGTGGCACAGTGGATGAGTGCCAAACCTTAAGTCATGAAGATTCTTCTTCCTTGATTCAAATCTGGCCTCAGACATTTACTCGCTGTGTGACCCTGGGCAAGTCTCTTAACCCTGCTTGCCTCAGTTTCCTCATCTGTAAAATGAGCTGGAGAAGGCAATGGCAAACCATTCCAGGATCTTTGCCAAGAAAATCTCAAATGGGATCAGGAAGAGTCAAACACATCTGAACAATCTGCCCCTACCTGCATTCTTAATTATTAATTCAAGGTAAATTCCAACCCTTGGCGGCTTTTCTACACTAGGAAGAATAAGTAAAAACCATTTATTAATCACCTAAAGTGTCTAGAGCATAGCCCTCGGATCTAATAAACACCTTTATCAGATGTAAAGTTCAAAGAAGCTAGTCATCTGGCCTCCTCATCATAAGTCTAGCATGGGAATAGACACCAACAAAGATAGCTGTTAACACAAGGTGTTACTTGGTAAGTGCATTAGATAACTTAAAAAGCAAAGTATTAGTGAGGTCTGAGGGGGCCTAGGGGATCAGAGAAGGCTTCTTGGAAGAGACAGCATTTGTACATCTTCCTACTGGCTTCCTTGAAGTCCCAACTAAAATCCCATCTTCTACAGGTAGCTTTTCCCAACCGCTCTTAATTCTAGGGCCTTCCTTCTGTTAATTAGTTCCTCAGGCCTCTCTCACTTAAATCCAATTCACTTGTATGTCATGGCATCACTTCCTTGATGTCATGGTCCTCTTTGAGAATGAAGGACAAACAGCAGCAGCCGCAATCCCATTTATCTTTGTTTATAGCTTGTTTGTGCTCATTTGTTTGCTTATTGTCTCTGCCAAGAAACTGTAAGTTCCCTGAGGACAGGGCCTATCTTTTGCCCCTTTTTGCATCCCCAGCACTTAGCACAGTGCCTGACACATTTTTCAGTCGTATCTGACTCTGTGACCCCATTTGGGGTTTTCTTGGCAAAGACACTGGAGTGGTTTGCCATTTCCTTCTCCAGCTCATTTTACAGATGAGGAAATTGAGGCAAACAGGGTTAAGCGACTTGCCCAGGGTCACAGAGCTAGTAAGATTTGAACTCAGGAAGAGAAGTCTTCCTGACTCCAAGACCCAGTGCTCTATCCACTGTACTACCGAGATGCCCTATGCCTGACACAGAGTAGATGCTTAATAAATATTTACTGACTTTAAAGGATAGATTGGATTTCCATCTCCAGAAGCAGCTAGCTCCAGGCATTAAGACTGACCCCACTCAAAAAACTCAAGTAACCCAAGGATTAAGACTAGGAGAGTCAGGAGACTCGAGATCTGAGGGCCGAGGACCTGGATGGCCTCTATTAGGCTCCTATGACCAGTTCTACCCCTAACCTGCCACATAACCTTGGGCACTTCTCTGGACCTCAGTTTCCTCATCTGAAAAGAGGAGATGTTAATTCCTGCTTGGTCTCTGGTAGCTTGAGGTAGGCTCTTCCAGTGAGGATCCAGTAAAACATCTCCTTAAAAAGCACACATGGATGGACAGATAGGATGCAAGATTGCCACAAACAGGACAACAGTGATTGACTGACAGGTGACTAGACGTGTCATGTCACTGGCATATGGAACTCCAGGATTATGAAGCACACTCTACCAAGACAGGTACAACATTTCCACTCTTCTTAAGAGTGCACTGAAGGGATAAGGGACTTACTAAGGGTCATCTAGTCAATACGTTTCCTGGCTCTGAAACCAGCTATCCATCCTCTTCGCCATACTGTCAGGTAATATTCACAAGTGCCACCCTACCCTGAACACCATCTAACACTGAAATCTAATCAGTCTCTTTCTTGGGGTCTGGCATCAGATTTAAAAGGTATGGGGAAATTAAAACCAATTAAACCTATTCCTGGAGCTAGTTCTCAAGCCTTTTCTATTTTTCCTTCCCTGAAAACCCCCTGAAATCTATCCACAGACCTCAGGGTTCCATGGGTCCCATTTTAAGACCCTGGGGCTATGCTGTGACGTAATATTAGTAAAGCACTTTGCAGCTGTCTTACAATAGCTCGCACTATATAAATGCTCATTCCCTTCTCCTGCCTCCCGGCCTCTGACTTCGTTGCCCCTTTCCTCTCCTTTGGCACCATCTCCCACTCACAGCCTTCTCGTTGTTCCCTGGCTGCTCAACTCAGAGGACAATGCCAAGTTGCTGATCCCTGTTCTTTCGTCCTGCTGGTAGTACTTGGGCAAGTGTTAGCACCAAAACTTGGAAATGGGGAGTCACAAAGCTGACAGGAGAGAGTTGGGTGAGTGCTAAGGCAAGGAATAGTATTAAAGACTCACAAGTGACTCCCTGGGGTAGACACTGCGGGCACAGGGAACTGGGGAGAGATTTCAAAGGCGCCAAGAACAGAAACTACTGCATGGATGGTACAGATAGAATGCAAGATTGCCACAAACAAGGTAACAGTGTGATTGATTCCGGTCGGAGTGGGGGGGGGATGATCTGAAGTTTCACTGGAAAATGGAACTCCATATGCTTACTCCATGGTAATTCAAATTCATGCTACTCCACAGTAATTCAAAGACAGGCTGGCATTCCATTTTAGCTGTCTGAAAACAGTGACAGATCCGGGTAAGTCTCCTGGGTTTGAATAGGGAATAGATACATTGTTTGGTATTTCCCAGGTGCCTTCCTTGACATGCTCATTTTACCATGTTCATCTCCAAGTATGCTGAAGGGAACTGTGTGCTGTGTTTGTATTTCTATTCTTCCCAAGCATCTTGCATGGCCAGCCTTATGGAAAACAAATCTGAGTAGATAACGCCTTCCTAGGACAGCTTAGGCTGAACCTTTGATGTCGAAGTTGACTAGGATTCTGCCCCATCCACTTCTGAAAGCCCCAGTCAGAAGAATGAGGAAAAAAAGTATTTACCTCACATATCACCATTTTTCCCCCTTGGGGAGGATTTCATGATTTTATTGGAACTCCTGGTTAAAAAAAAAAAATCCCTCAGCACTTCCTCTGAAAATTCTAGTCTCCGAGAACTGCCCAGGGGCATTCAGAAGCTAAGTGACTTGTCTAATATCAATCAATGTGTGTCAGATGTGGGACTACAGCCCAGGTATTCCTAACTCCAAGGCTGCCCCATCACACTGCTTCCTACCAGCAATTAAGACCCTCATTTGGATGAAGGTGCTTTTCTCTGAAAATGCAATGCTGTAATTAGGAAGTCCTAAACATTTATATCATAGTGTTAATTTCTTTAATAAAATAATCTGATTGCTTCTCTTTTAATTCCTGAGGTACCACCAAAGGCATCAGAGTTTTGACTGGAGAGAACTGAAACACCCTTCACTCGTGGATGAGGAATACTAAAGGACTCAGCCTACAGTCAAGTTCCATAATACTGACCAAGCCTTCCCACGTAGTATGGGAAAGTTTTCAACAGGATATCCCAGGAAGGCCATAGGGGTGATGGTGGGTGGTGAGCGGAAGCCAATATCTGTAACCAAGGCACTGAATGGGCCCGAGGAAATAGCCATGTTGGAAGAGGGTATCAGTCAAAAATCAGTAGCAAATTAAGCGAGCGGAGGGGTGGGTGGTGTTAGGAGGCAGAGTTCAGGGTCATGAGCCAAAGGCTTGCTGCCAGCTGAGCTACAGGATTTTAAATCACATAAGTACAACTCCAATTTGTTGCATAGACGAGACTGCAGAGATCATCAGGTTGGGTTTTAAGGCCGCTCCAGCCACACCCTCCAGCTTTTCCTAAATTCCTTCCAACCTTGCCATTGCCATAGCCACTCTCATTAATTTCCATAGCAACTGTGAACTGCTTCAGAGGAGGAAACATGTTGGAACATGAAGCACTTCCTGAGAAGGCTAGGTTAGATGGGTAATTACAAGTATCACAAATGGAACAGCATGAGGGGTACCTGGAGGCCTTGGAGAACCAGGAGATGGAGAAGAGGGAAGAAAGTGAGCTAGGATGATACTAACACATCCTGAAGTTGCAGAATCATGAATTTATAGGATGTCACAGCAAAAAGGGACTTCTTAGAGATCATCTAATCTACCTCCTTCATGTCACAAGTAAGGAAACTGAGGCCTGGAAAGATGGAATTATTTGGCTCTTGTACAACCTGCCTGATCCTTCTGGTCCTTCCCTAAGGAAGAATCTTTCTGCAATAGCTTTTCTTCATTCCCAAGTACAGGAGGCCGTCTCTGTTCACAGATCTGGACAAGCTAAGGAAATGGGGCATACTTCTCATTACATTTGGGTCATTCTTCATTTATTCACGCCAAAAGAATTTGCTGATCATTTGCATCAAGCACATCAAGCCCAGTATTGGGGGTGAGTTGAGAAAGTTTATGCTATATTGATGAGGAGAGGAGATACACATGGAGCAATTAAGCCATCATTCTGGACCATCTATGATGAATGCTTTCTCTATGATAAGCACCCAAGGACAGGTAGAGATAACAAGTGAAATGGGTGGTCAGAACAGGGAGGGATGCAAGCAGTGGAGAAAAGGCTTTAAGGAGAGGCTTGAACTGGGCTGTGAAGAAAAGGTAGGATTTGGATGAAACCACCTCATCCCAGAAACTATTTCTGTGATTTTTAATTCACCTCTTTGCAAGATCAGAATAAGCCATAAGTACTCTTTATGTACGGTTTGACAATTGCTCGTCTGAACATTTTTTATCAATGAGTTGGGTTGCTAGTCAGTCTATCAGAGTCTGTGGGCCTTCACTAGAACACGGACCAGATCTAGGCACCATGCATGAAGAGCAGATTTTTAAAAAAATATGCACATTTATAAAAACTCAAATTTAAAAACTCCCTTTGCCGGATGGTTCTCTGGATGGACTAACAGGGTAGGGGATATAGTGAGGAACGAAGGCGATGTAATGACAAAAGATGTTGAAATTTTTTTCAAAAGGAAAAAAAAACACACCCCTTGTTATGTCTCTTTGCATGTTGTATGAGCCTAGGCAGCTGCCTACCTGGCTTATCTTTCATCCCAGTTCTACCTTTTTGACACCCTCATTTGGGAGCCGAGCGAGAAAAACAACAGGAGTGTGAAACACGGAGGAAGCAGCCGTGGGTGTCCAGGCCCAGAGCTGTTTTCCACATTCTCTTCCTTTTTCTCAGTGCACAGTGACCAGCTTTAAACACACCGACAGCCTGTAGCTAGTTATTTGGAGAAAAGGTTTTCTACTCACTTAATAAATGCAGGCAAATGTGCCAGCAAGATTTTTATTGGAAATGCTATACAAAAACATGACCCTTTTGAGTGGCAAGCAGCAGTAACTGGAGGAGCCAACCTGTGTCTGACTCATCTGGAGGTGGCCAAGAGAAAGTTGCTAATGCCAGAAGGGAAATCTGGAGAGCTACTGAGGGAATTTCCAACAGTCTAGAATAAGCAATCTACACACATCTCCTTCCTTCCCTTCCTCCCTCCCTCCCCCTCTCCCTCCCCGACTCAGGCATCTAATCCTGTAAACAGTTCCTCTAGTCTCTAGACGAGACACCTCCACCCCATGCTGCCCAGTTTGTGGCTGGATCAGCTCCAAACCACAGCCATTCATTAAAAGCCAAATACAGGGTGATACATTATGATCTGTCTCTGGTAGAAGATAGGCCTTGGGCATCACCAAGAAACAGAAGCTTCTGGAGTGCATGGTATTTCAGGCCATGACAGCAGTGAGAATCTGTTCAGATAAAACGCTCCACCTTCCACACTGGAATCAGCTTAACCCATGGGGAGAGTAGCGGTCTGTCTATACAGCATAATCTCAGGTCCTCCTCTTAAATACCTCAACTAACAAAAGGCAACGTAATAAAAAGAGCATTGGACTTGGGAGTTAGGAAAGACCCGAGTTTAATCTTGCCTCTGACATTTAATAGCTAGTAAATAGTCTTTTGAGTCTCAGTTCCCTCATCAGTAAAATGGGCTTAATAGTATGTATCTCACAAGTCTTTGTAAGGATCAAGGAGGGAATTTATATGAAGCAATCTGCAAACTTTAAAGGACTATTATATACATTTTGGCTACTCCTTCCTGTTATAGGGGAGGGAGTAGAGAAAGAGGAGATCATGGACTGGAAGATGGTCAAACAGGTATAATCCTATTTAAGATAATGATATAAGCAAAGCATTTCTTCAGCCCCCTACCCTCCCCCCTTCAGCCTACCTATTCCATGACCCTTGACCTTCTTAGAAGAAATGACTCCTTAGCTTCTTCAGGTATCCCATACCTCCCTTTTCAATCTCCCTCCCTTCTTGCCAAAATCTACTCTTAGGAAGAGATACGATAAACTCACAGTGAGTAATTCTAGGAGCAGTTGCATGTTAACAGGCAATATCACTACTACCACAAAGGCAATGCTTGTATCTTATCTAAAACTTTACCCAAACGAGTTATTATATAAATTTTCTGTGGCCCCTAGCATAGCGCTCTGCAAACTGCAGACAGTTTACTTACCTATCCATCAACATACATGTATATAGAACATAGAAAAAATATATATAGTATATAAATATATGGTATACAGAATATACACACATATATGTATATGCTTATATACCTATAAAGAAATAGAGAGAGATAGAGAGATTTCTTGACAATTAGTGAATGAAATTCAAAAGGTCTGGTGGGGGAAGGGGTAAAGAGATAATGTGTAGGGTAGCATTGGTCTTCGCAAAATCTTCTGAATCATCACACAGTCACCAACTTTGCCAACCTCATATAGTAGAAGCACTACACTTAGAGTCAGGAAACCTGAGTTCCAGTTTCGGCTCTGCTACTAACTTGCTGTGATAACCTGGGCAAGTCATTTGCCACTCTGGGCCTCAGTTTCCTCACCTGCTATATTAAGGAACTGGTCAAAATCAAGAATTCTTGACATTTTTTGTATCATGGACTCCTCTGGCAATCTGATGAAGCCTATGGATCTGTTATCAGAATAATATTTTAAATGAATAAAAATAAGAATACAGAGAGTTTCAAAGGAAATAAAAATACTTTAAATATTTTAAGTGAAATAAATATAACATATATATATGCTATATATTACATATAATATAGAATATAAACGATACATATATATATATATAACATCTATACTATATATGAAACATTTTTTTTTATGTTTTGGAGTTGGTTTTTTTTTGCTTTTTGGTAAGGCAATCGGGGCTAGTTGACTTGCCCAGGGTCACACAGCTAGTAAGTGTCAAGTGTCTGAGGTCGGATCTGAACTCGGATCCTCCTGACTCCAAGGCCGAAGGTCTATCCACTGCACCACCTAGCTGCCCAAGTTCATGGACTCCAGGCCAAAATCCCCTAGTCTACATGGATCTAGGATCCGTCCCTTCTAGCTCTAAAATGCCATAGTAAAATCATTGGATTCTAATTAATAGAGGGTTTGGAAGGGGCAGTATGCGGTGCTGAGTTCCTGGGGTTATCCACCAACAAAATGCCAAACCACAAAGCAGAGCATCAGCCATTATAGTATTCCACAATCTTTTTTTTGAGTGACCCATGAAAGGATGGAGAGAGTGGAGCATCTGACCCAGCTCCTACCCAGATGGTTTAAATTACATATCCTTTATGCTTTTCTATACACAAGAAAGAAGCTAAAGAATGAGAAAAGATGAAGGAGGTCCGTTCCATAGTCCCAAGTTGTTCTCAGCCCCTTTCTGGTCCTTTGGTGGCGGACCTCACCAAGTGTCTGAGCCCTCCTCTCCAATTAGCTACTTTGCCAGTTTTACCCCACACATCAGGAAACCAAGACAATGTCCCCGAGAAAGGGAAAAGGGGGAAGGACAGAAACTCCACAGGTGCTGCCCACAACATAAAGAGAAGACCCGTCTCTCTTCTAATCTGAGGCTATCTGCAGCAAAGACATAAGAGAAGGGGGAGGGGCAGCTAGATGGCACAGTGGATAGAGCACTGGCCCTGGAGTCAGGAGGACCCGAGTTCAAATCTGGCCTCAGACACTTGACACTAATAGCTGTGTGACCCTGGGCAAGTCACTTAACCCCATTCCCTAGCCAAAAAAAAAAAAAAGGAAAAGGAAAAGAAAAAGAAAAAAGTGGAACTCACGCCTCCAGAATGATGTTCCTAGGTTGGTCCACTGTACTCCAGTTGCACAGTTGATTGTCCTTGAGAGAAGGCAAGAAAGCCTGCTGAGAATTCTGTACAGCAGAAGAGTGTGGTTTGTTTTGTTTTTCCTTGGTGGCTTTCCCTGCGTGTCCCTGTGTTCCTGTGCTGTGTGTGTGTCCCCAGAGGATCTTTCTATGTCACCCTATCACGAGTTGCTCAATTTATTAAGAACAGAGAACACTGAAAGACGAGGTCATGATGATTTTGTCCTGACAGCACCTACTGAGCTCTTCCTCGCTCCCTTAGGGGTGCCTGTGTTAGAGGGTTGTGGGGTCCTGCAAAGACCCACTTATTCAAGGTTAGAGTTGAGTGGAAATGGAAAACAAAACCAGACTATGTAAAAGAATGCACCAAATCACTAATAATAAAAGAAATGAAAATCAAAACAATCCTGAAGTTTCACCTCATGCCCTGCAACATGGCAGTAGGACAAAAGATGGCAACAGGCAACGTTGGAGGGGTTGTGGGAAGACAGGCACACTAACACATTGTCGGTGGAGCTGTCAATCACTACAAGCATTTTGGAAAGCAATTTGGAATTACGCAAATAAAGTGACTGAAGTGTCCATACGCTTCCACACAGAGATTCCATTCATTACCAGGCTTATACTCCAAGGAGGCCACTGATAAGAATAAAGTCCTTCTCTATACCAAAATATTTAGAGCAGCACTTTTTGTGTTAGCAAAGACTTTTTAACAAAGTAGCGGTCAAACTTCTGATGATGAGACCCTCCAAATTTAGCAAGATTGGTCCTTGGACCACTCAGTCAGATATATCGTCATCAGGCCCACAGTAGACAGTGTCCATCTTGGTAGGATCTACCTATGTTTGTACTCCACTGACAGAGCCTTCAAGAACCTAGGGTCACTTCTGCACTACAATGAGGCACTGAGAGCTTTGGCATAGGAATAGGACCTGGCCTGACCATCTGCCTTTCCACGGCAATCTCTGGATCTGCAGGCCTTGCCACCTACCCTCATAGACCTGCCTTGTAGACCCCTAGGCCTTGTGATCTGCCCTGTCAGTGCACCCCAAGGAAAGGTACTGGGCCTTTCCATCCAGCCTGCAAAACCCTTTTATGTGCATCATCGCCCACAACGAGAAAGCTAGCTCCTTCAAGGAGGGAGGTGGGACAGCCTCGTCCTTCACTTTGCATCACCAGTGCTTACTTAGCCCAGTCCTTGCCACATAGCGAGCACTTAAAAATGGTTTTTAATTCATTCGTTTGTAACCAAGTATTCAGACAGATCTTTCCTGGTCAAAGTAGGCTAAGGACAAAATGCAGTTCTGGATCTGGAGAGGCAGAAAACATCAACTGTGGCAAATCTGCATTTTTTTTTTTTTGCTAGGCAGATTTGGTATTTTGCTATGCAGACTCAAAGACGAGCTGCTAGAGGCCTGGCTCCAGTGGCCACAGCCTCTGATTGGTAGAAAAGACAGATGGGTTTGCCTGGAATGGACTGAAGATGTTAATAGTTTTTTTTCCTCCAGATCAGTGAAAGAGCACTAAAGGTTTAACTCCTCCCCTATGCCTGCAATCGGCAGACATTTCCCATAGGACTCCTCTATTTCTTAAGTCGCTTTTAATTCTTGCTGTTTCATGTAAAACTGTGACAGTTCATAACTGCTATGTGACTCATGTCTGTTATTAAATGCATAAAGGGAGGACTGCAATGGAAGGAGCTAAGAACTAAAGCACAGAATTAAACAGGCCCAAGGTTTGAACCTCAGCCCAAAAATCTTAGCATTTTTCCTCTAGATAGGAGTTGAACCAAATTTTATTTGTTTTGCTTTATTTATAACTTTTATAAGCTCCTAAATAGCCTAGGAGATGAACCATGTGACTCAGGATCATTGACTCTAGGCTACTGAGGCATGAGTACATAGACAGACTTATAAAAGGCAAGACTTTTGTCTCAGAGACAACCTGCTACTAGAGTTCCCTCCTCTCTCCTCACCCCTGCTGTCCTTTGGCAATTCAAAGGCTTCCTGTAAGCTCTTGGGTTAGAAGCGGCTTACAGGTATGGACTAAAAATGGGGTCAGGCATATAGGTCTAGCTAGAAAGGAATTAGGGAAAGAATCTGACCTACCTACATAATTCTCAAAGTGGGGGAAAGCAACTGAGTCCTTATGGACAGGTGCCATCTTCACCACGACCACCACCATTATCATCACTACTACCACCAACACTACCACCATCATCACCACTACCACCAGTACCATTGTCACCATCACCAACATTATCACCACCACTACTACCATCATCATCATCCTCATCACCACCATCACCATCATTATGATGCCTTGCATTTGCATGACATGGACTCTTTCAAAGTGTCTTCACACCTTTGTTTTATCCGAGACTCACAACATCCCTGTGAAGTAGACAGAGCAAGTAGGACAATTACCATTAAACAGAAGAAACTAAGTCATTTGCCCCACACTCCTGCAGGGGAATTAATTCAAGGCAGAGCAGGAGAGTGCTTCCTGGTTTCTACTGCTGCTCCATCTCTGCTCTGACGCCAGGCAGATCCTGCAATGACCCTGACCAGAGTCTGCGCTGGCAGGGGCAGCTGAAGGAACACTTACTGCATAACTGAGAGTCTTTCCTGCACCTGCAGCTGCCACTGCTATTTGTAGAGTACATGCCTCTTTTCATTCAACAGTATATCATCTAAAGAGTGACCCTGTGTTGGGTGAACTGCCGAGCACCAAGGCAGCTGGCTGCCTGCCTCTGCTGCTTCTCAGCCAATCCCAATGCTGCTGCCCTGCCGCCCTAAGTGATTTGCCCAAGGTCATCCACATTAGGGTTTTTTTTTAAAGGACACTAAAACCCAAGTCCTCTGATGCCTGGACCACATATTTATGGAATTGTTGTTCAGTCATTTTTCAGTCCTGTCCTACTCTTCATGACCCCATTTGGGATTTTCTTAGCTAAGTGATACTGGAGTGGTTTGCTATTTCCTTCTCCAGATAATTTTTTTTTTTTTTTGGTGAGGCAATTGGGGTTAAGTGACTTGCCTGGGGTCACACAGCTAGTGAGTGTTGTATGTCTGAGGCCGCATTTGAACTCATGGCCTCCTGATTTCAAGGTCAGTGCTTTATCCACTCCAGATCATTTTGACAGATGAAGAAATAGAGGCAAACAGGGTGAAGTGACTTGCCCAGGGTCACCCAGCGAGTAAGTGTTTGAGGCTAGATTTGAACCCAGGAAGATGAGTCTTCCTGACCCCAGGTCTGGCACTCTATCCACTGTGCCACCTAGCTGGAATTACTGAATTTTGAAGCTAGAAGAGCCCTTAGAGAACATTTGATCCATGCCATTTCTTTTATGGATGAGGATACTGAGGCCCAGAGAGGTTTGGGGGCAGCATAGCACAGTACAAAGTGTTGGAGTTAGGGTCCGAAGACCAAGGTTTGAATATTGGCTCTATTCTGAGCTGCGGATCTCAGTCTTCTCATCTATAAAAAGACAGGGTGAGGTGAGATGATTCCTGCTCCCACTGCCCTATGATCTTACAAAGTGACTTATCTATGGCTAAAAGAGCAACTAGGTGACACAGTGGATGGAGTGCTGGGCCTAGAGTCAGGAAGATTTGTTTCTTCCTGAGTTTAAATCCAGCTTCAGACACTGACTAGTTTTATGACACTGGGCATGGCACTTCACCCCGTTTGCCTCAGTTTCTTCTTCTGTAAAATGTGTTGGAGAAGAAAATGGCAAATTACTCCAGTATCTTTGCCACAAAACTTCAAACGGGGTCATGAAAAATTAGCCACGACTGAAAAAATGACTGAACACAGTTATAAGGCAGGTTAGTGGTAGAGACAGGACCAAACTCTACTACTTTCCGATTCAGTAAGTGACTCTTCTACTTCTAATATGTTGTTTCAAAAGCTACAAGACTGTCTTTTAGTTAGAGACTGTTGGAATTATTTTTCATCTTTTCCTCAATGGCAGGATGTGCCTCTTTTTCCCCAAATGAGCTAATCAAGTTTTTTTTTTTAGCTCTTCTTTGCACTCTAATTTAGCCTGCGTTTTTCTATTGTTACCCAGATAGAATGGTCTGTGCCTATTATTCTCCAGAAACCTCTACCACTTTCTTACCATCATGGCCTCCATAATCAGTTGCACTTACTTGGCGAGAGATACGTCCTTATAAAATTATTTTCTAGACCATGAGAAATCTCAGCATTTGTTCTGTGGGAGAAAAACTCACTACAGCCACTCACGGATGCAAATGCCCACATAAGAACCCACAACTAATGCATAAGTAAGAGCAGGTGCCTGAAAAAGGATTTCTCCACTTATACTGGTTGTTTGCTTGCCCATGGAGGGCAAATGGTCCAATTAGAATTAGATTATGCACCAGGTAGCACTTTTGGTGTGGTCATCCAGAGCTTTAGAGTGAAAAAAATATCATGGTTTTTCCCCCCAAAGTTCATCCATTTTACTGTGATCTGACTTCCCCCTGAAGAATGGATGAGTATCTGAGGAGCTCAGGGTTCACGTTAGAATGTTCACTTCAAGGGTTCTGGTTATGGAGTTATATTAGTGAGCCTCTCTTCACCCTCATCTGGTCTTAATTATCTGGTTCTTACAACAAAGGCTACCACCTTTCTGCTGTGGGAATGTGACCCCAGGCATCTGTCACAAATCAGCTGTGTGACTCTTAGGCATGCCCCTACACCAAGCTGGACTTCACCTGGCATTTTCCATCAGGAACATGAGTGAGTTGGAGTCAAGGACCAATGGAAAGAGTCCGAAATGTGGAATGATCTAATGGTTCCTACCCGGGTGACTTTGGGCAAGGCAATTAACTCTCCTTCCATGCTTGTTTCCTCATCTATAAATCGAGGAGGTTGGACTGGATCACTTTAAAGGTCCCTAGCAGCTCCAAATCTGTGATCCTATGGTTCTTCTTAAGGGCAGCGAGGTGACGCTGTAAGTCAGGAAGACTCCTCTTCCGGTGTTCCAATCTGGCCTCAGCCACTTACTAGCTATGTGACTTTGCACAAGTCACTTAACCCCGTTTGCCTCAGTTTCCTCATTCGTAAAATGAGCTGGAGAAGGAAATGCAAACTGCTCCAGCATCTCTGCCAAGAAAATCCCAAATGGAGTCACTAAGAGTCAGACATGACTGAATAACTACAAACTGGTTCTTTAGTACAGTGCCTAGCACATAATTCCACAGTAGGTGCTTAATAAATGTTTATTAACTACTGACCTCCTTGTTCTTCTACAGAATCATTTACACTTGTGTATCACTTTACATTTTAAAAAGTACTTTCACACATCATGTTACATTATCCTCATGAGAACCCTGTGAAATAAAGCTGGGCTCGTTCTTTGCATTAATCAGATAAGGAAACTGAGGCTCAGAGAACTGAATGACATCCCAGATGATACAGCTAGTTAGTTTCCAAAGCTGTACCAGAAAAGTGCTTAGAGCAGCTTCTGACTATCATGGCCAAGGTGTTAAGAGTGTAACAGGTTACTGAGAAGAATCAGATGTGGGTTCAGAAGCCATGTCTCCTGGCTCTGAGAACAGTATACTTTTCCCTATTCGGGTCAAGCCTCCTGAATCACTAGTCTTTCCACAGTATCACACTGACTCTTGATAAAAACCAGGCCTAAGGCAAAGGCAGCAGAAAATGCCCACATAATGCGGCCTTATTGCCATCCTGTGGTGGCATACCCCAAGTGCTGACAAGGTCCTTAGGGGGCGGTCTCTTCCTCAGTGCTAATCCTGCAAACCTATATAATAACTGAGAACGGCAAAGTGGGACACTCTCAATTCTCCTCCACTAGCCAATTAATCAACCAGTATCTACTGAGAATGGATTGCATGTCTAGCCCTCAGCTGGAAGCTAAAAGAGATACATAAATGAACTCCTGCCTTTCAGTTTATAATCGAAAAGGGAGGAAAAACTCTGCATAATGCAGGGGTCTACTCACGTGAGAAATTGAGCGTGGCATTATGAGTTGTACTGCAGTCTACTGGGCTGTAATCACTTTAGAAGGCAGGAGAGCCAAAGGCTCACTACTGTCATACTTATACCTCAGTAGTGTCAGAATCTACAATTTCATCAGTGAGAGCATTCCCGTATTCTCCTTGGTGTAGACAATGCAACCCATGTTGCACTAAAGACAGTCTTTGAGGAGAGCTGTGGCTGAAAAATTCACACCCCTGCATCCAACTTTTTGGTGGTGAGCTTTCCTGCACTTAGGCTGGTCTTTGACAAAAGGGCAATCTATCACCAAACCTGAACTCAAAAAAAAAAAAAAAAAAGCACCTTTTTATTTTATGCTAGCATTTATAGAGTTTTAAGGTTTGTAGAGTGCTTTACAAATATCTCATTTGAGTCTCACGACAACCCTCGGAGGCTGGTGTTAGTATTACTCTCTGTCCCCTTTTTAGATCTAAGGATACTGAGGCAGACAGGTTCAGTGACTCCCTTGAGTTACACAGCTAGTGTCTGCAGTCCAAATTTGAACTCGGGTCTTTCTGACTCCAGCTTTAGCTCTCTATCCAGAGCACCACCTAGCTGCTAGGACCAGGCACAGCTGGTATCTGTTATGGAGAACTTAGGGTCATTTCTACAGCATAGCGGTTGCTGAAATGTGACTCACTCGGATCTCATAACTGGACTGAAGGCCAAACCCTGCCTCCTGACCCCAATCATCTGTCTGCCTCCCAGCAATAATACAGTATTTTCATTTAACAGATAAAGCAACTATCGTTAAATGATTTGCCCAAGGTCACATAACTTGATGAAAGACAGCATGAAGGAGCACTAGACCAGGAATTAGCAACCTGGATTCTAGGTCCAAGTCAGGTACTAATTAATTATGTGACCTTGTATAGGTCATTCACCTAGAGGATAAGGGGGCTGGTCTGCGTCTGAGCAAGGGCACTTCTAAGTACAAAGGTGCAGTTTTTATTTCTTACAGATCCCATGATTTCATTTTTGTAGGGATGTCCTGGTGTGGCAAATCCTGTACATCAGCTAGGTGCCACAGTTGATGGCCCTGGGGTAAGACCTGAGTTCAAAACCAGTCTTAGATACCTACTAGCTACGTAACCCTGGACAAGTCACTTAACCTCTATCTGCCTTAGCTTCCTCTTATTTAAAAGAGTGCTAAAAATAGCACTTAGGTTGTTAGGATAGCATGAAATAATATTTGTAAATCACTTTGTGAACTTTAAAGTGATATACCAATGCTAGCTATTATTATTATCACCGCAAATTCAAATCACCAGGTTAGCAGATTCTCTGGATCCGTGAGAGATTAAATGATTTGCCCAAGGTCACCAGCTAATCTGTGCCAGAGGCAGGATTTAAACCTAGGTCTTCGCCACTCCAAAGCCCAAATCCAAACTACTAATAGTACATTGCTTGTCCAAAGGTCCAATAAACCAACCTATTCATAGCAGCACTCTGAGGTAGAAAAGAACTAGAAACAAGGTAGAAAGAAAAGAGAAAGATCATGAGAGCCATAATATTAGCTTACATATGATTACAAAGCACTTTACATATATGACGTCATTTAGTTTTTTCAACAACCCTATAAAGGGAACTGAGACCATGGAGCTTGTAAATGGCAGAGCTGTAGTTTGAACTCAGATCTTTTTATATCTTCAAAAATTTTTTTTTAATTTATTTTTACTTTACGGAATAAAACAAGCATTTCCGTAACACAGTATAATAATAAAGATGATTGCACATGAAACTGCAAGTTCTATTATGCACCACTTGCTATTTTTATATCCAAGCAATTCAACAACCTGGCAGTTGAGCCCAAACCTACGTATCACAAGACCCACAAAGACCTCAAATTTTGTCATTCATATATTTATGTGTGTGCATATATGTATATACACATATGTATATGTATACATATATGTATATATACTTACCCATATACATTTTAAGATAAACATAAAGCCTATTTCTCTCTGATCCAGCTAAATTCTTCTCTTAGAGGAGGGATAGACCCTCCCTTGCTGTGATGGGGCTCTAGCTTTGGGCATGTCTCAGCACTCTGTGTGGGACAGAACCCCATCCACGGCGCAAGCCTACTGTTAGACCACATGACCACATTCTTTTATCGGGCTCACCTATACTGGGCCTCAAGAGAAACATCTCCTTAAACATGTGCTTTCCATCTTTATCAATCATTTACCTTTAGAGAAACTAGGATCTTTTATCTCTGAACTCAAAAAAAGAAGAAGGAAAAAAAGAGTCAGAGACCTGCCCTTAGATAAACTTCTCAGCAACATCTGCCATGGTGTTTATCTCTGATCAGGTGAATATTCCTGGTTTGCCCATTTTAGCAGATATCACAGAGTGCTGGGGCCCAAGATCCTCTGCCCTTTGCTCTGATAAGGTCTCAGACATATGGCTAATCCATTCCCCTCTCGCCTTTGCCCCAAAAGTGTCATGAACTCTGGCCTCTCAGGGGTGCTAGGGAGAGGGGCATTTTCCCTTAAGATAAATGCAAAGACAGAACACAAAGACTATGTTAGTACACTGTGGTGGAAAGAACGTTGGACAGTGAACTGGAAGATCTGAACTTGAACCCTGGCTTAGCTGTTTGCTCCCTGTGGGAGCTGGGGGAATCACTTTCTCTCTCTGGGCTGCAGTTTCCTCATCTGTAAAACGAGGGGGCTCGATCAGATGACCTGATGCTATGATTCCTTTTAATGTTTTTATAACATAAAAGTCTGCGAGCCTTAGGCGGTGGGTAGGAACAGAGAAGGAAAGAAGCTGAAGTTATCCGTGGGTCTTCTCAGCTGTCTGAGTCCCACTAATGCAGCCTTCTCTGTTAACTATAGCACATAATAATATGTTATAACTGCATTAGAGATTTACAAACAAAGTGCTATGTGAATTCTTATGGAAAACAACATGAGGGATCTGGAAGGACTTCACAGAGGAGGGGATGCTCAGGATCAGACATCAAAGAATAAGGAAGAATCCAACAGGCAAGGAGATGAGGGGAGGCCATTCTGGGTAGAGGGAACACTATCAGCAAAAGCATGGGAGGCAGGGGAGTACAGGGTGTGTTTTGGGGAAGAAAGAGTGAGCTTGGCAGGAGCATAGAATCCACGGATGAGCTCGGTAGGAGCAGAGAATGCACAGAGGGAAATATCTGATGATGAAGCTAGAAAAGGAGGGTAGCGCTATGTATTGGAGGGCCTTCAATGCCAAGAAAAAAAGACTGGCAATGGGGACAAAGTAAAGATTCTGGAGCGGAGGCATAACACGACCAGATCTACATGTTAAAATATCGTTTTCAGGCAGAAGGTCAGCAAAGTAGCTTAAAGGTGGAGAGAAAATGATAGCAGGAAGAGCCGTGAGAAGGAATGTGGAGAGGAGAGCTATATAATGATAGTATCAATGGGAATAAAGAGGCGGGCTGATCATAGGATTAAAAGTTTAAAGCTAGAATGGACCTGAGGGAACAAGTCCAATGCCCTATTTTGCAGATGGGGACAGTGAGGACAAAGCAAGGAAAGTGATTTGCCGAAGGTCCCAGTAGTAAGAAGATTCAAACTAAGGTTCTCTGATTCTAAAACTAGTGTTCTGTTCAGAAAAAAATCTTTACTACGCCACCAACCTTTTGGAGTAGCAGCCTCCATTAAGATATTCTCAACAGGATTGCTGACATTTCTTACTAATTAAAAGGATATATTCTGCTTTCTGAAATAAGGTGGTGGCTAGGTGGTTGGGGGATAGAGAGCTGGAGCTTGAATTAAAAAGATCCAAGTTTAAATTTGACCTCAGATGCTTCCTAATTGTATGACCCTGGGCAAGTCACTTAACCTCTGCCTGCGCCTCAGTTTCCTCCTCTACAAAATGAGGATAATAATAGCACCAATCTCTCAGTGTTTTTGTGAGAATTAAATTAGATATTTGCAAAGTGCTTTGCAAACCTTCCAGTGCTATATAAGTGATATTTATGATGATGATGATGACAATGTCATTTCAGAAATAAAGAGATTAGCTACTTTGGCTCACTACCAAGTCAAATAGGTTTTTCTCCACCTACGTTTTGAAAATGTCATTTTTGGTTTGTGCTTTGAGGGTAGGAAGCACCTCAATATGCAAAACTTGAATTACACCAGGGATCACAGGTAGAACAACTTGTGTCGCTGCACACAAGAGATTCTTTTGGGATGCTGGGATGCTCCCAGAGCGGAGGGTAACAGCGGAAACACCATCACTTCTGCCAGGGTAGTTGTAGAAGCCCCAGAGTGGGGAGGAGGCTGACCTATGGCCGGGGGTGAGAAGATGCAGGGGAGAGGCTGGCTGAGGATGGGAGAAGAAGTGACGGTGGCCCCTTCGGGTGTTTGCTCCTCGGTCTCGTTCGCTGCGGAGCGCGGGGGTGTTCACAGATGTCTGCATCAGCCTAAGGTTGTGACTCATGATGCTTCATAGCCCACACACAGCATGCACTAGAACTGAGGAAATAAGCGACACTGAGAGCTGGGGTGGGAGGAAACGGATGGGAGCATGAAGTGGGAGAAATGGGATTGACAGAAGCTGGTGGCTCATTGCATAGGAGATGAGAGAAAGAGGGAAGTGTCAAAAGCAATTCCGTCATTACAAACATCAGAGTCCTGGGCAAAGGGCGGTGTCACAATGTCATGGCGGTATCAGAAATGGTAAAGCCAGAGTGACAGGATTTAGGGGAAAAGATAAATTTGGTTTTGGACATGTTTGTGTTTGAGTGTTTGAGTGGAACATCCAAGTGAAGATTTCCTTCACAAGGGAGCCTATGACCCAATCTGTTGATGGGCTGGAAGCACTGTGATGGAGCTTCATAACCAATAAGACCACCTTTGTGAAGTGAATAAAACCAGAAGAACAAGTTATACAAAAACAACAACACTGTTAAATACAAATGACCTTGGAAGACTTAAGAACTTTCTGGTCTTCCTAACAATCCCAGGAGGTAGGTCCTACTATTATCCCCATTTTACAGATGAGGAAACTGAAGCAGACAGAGGTTTAGTGACTTGTAAGGATCACGCAGCTAACATATATATATGTATATGTGTGTGTGTGTATATGTGTGTGTATATATATGTGTATATATATACGTATATATGTGTATATATATGGCTGGATTTGAACTCAAGACTTTATGGCTAGAGCAGGGGTGGGGAACCTGCCACATGTGGCCTCAGAGTCACAGGTTCCCCACCCCTGGTCTAGATTCTATTCAGTGCACCACTCAGCTGCCTCTATTATGTATTACTGTGTATTATATTTATCTGTGTTTATGCCATGACCACAGTTCCCACCATCACTTCCTATAAAGACTGTAAACTCCATGAAGGTAGGAACTTTGTTTTATCTAAACCTTGTATCTGCAAATAAGCAGGCACTTAATTTCGCCAAACTGAATCTCTAGAATAAGTTGTCAGCCCCACTCCCTAACTCCCTAGTAAGCAGCGAGAAGCTCAGAGCTACTAATAAAAAGAGTTTAGAGGCAGGGAAGAAAGAAGTAAGACTATTATTAACAAGAAATCTATTCTTAGATGGCTCTTGGGGAACCTCTAGGTTGGCAACAAGAATCACAGAAACTCAGGGTTGAAAGAACCTCAGAGATCATCTAATTCAACCTGTATTTCCCTAGCCAAGTGGTCACTGTCTTGAGTGGCCTTTCTATTGAACTTATGTGAGTGAATCCCATTAATCAAGGTGTCACTGAAGTATGGATTTCCACAAGAAAAATTAAATGAGGGGCCAAGCCCTGCATGGGACTGGATCCATGCATTACTTACTGTACACTGAAAACACAAAATCAACCTCCAACTGTCTGCATGTTGAATTAAGAGTTTTCTTTGAAGTTCAGCTGCTTTTTATCTCAATGTGTTTAGGTTTAAATACAAAGAATTATTTTTCCCTTTTTGTAAATATTTTTTACAATGTCTTAACTGAATTTTCTCCCACAACTTGAAGACAATGGTAGCTTCTTCTTCTTCTTCTTTTTTTTTTTTTTTGCTTTTTGGTGAGGCAACTTGCCCAAGGTCACACAGCTAGTAAGTGTCAAGTGTCTGAGGCCAGATTTGAACTCAGGTCCTCCTGAATTCAAGGCCACAACTCTATCCACTGCACCACCTAGCTGCCCCCGGTAGCTTCTTTCAAGGTCATTATCAGCACCTACACTGGGCAGGCTGCTCACTGTGAACTAACAGCCACCTTCCAAGTTATTGAATGAATCCTTAGACTAGTTTTGAGAAACTGTGCAGTCTAGAACAGAGGCGGGGAACCTCAAGGCCACATGTGGCCCTCCAGGTCCTTAAGTGTGGCCCTCTGACCGAAATCAAACTTTACAGAACAAATCCCCTTAATAAAAGGATCTAGACTATCCCATTCAAGTCAAAAGCCACTTCTGAAGTCACTGAAAGTATTCAATGGATTTTCAGTTGCCCAAAAGATCAATCATGAGTTCAGAAAGATTGTCCATGAACTCATCCGCATGGAACTTGACCAATTAGTGCTTACTAAATTTTTAAAGCCAAATCAGACTTAACATTCTCTTGAACCAATGCTTGTATTGGTCAAGACCAGACTCTCTCTAGTCTCCTCACATCTTATTTTGGTCATTTTTCTTTTGCAAACATCATGGCTTATCAGGGCCATTCTTAAAATGTAGTACTCCCAGCACCAACAGCAATACTCCATATGCATGGGTATAGTACATATGGACTACTACCTCTATTGTTCCGAACAGCATGCTTCTCTTATGAAGTCTGAAAGGGAAGCCAAAAATACTAACGTTACATCACACTGTTGACTCCTATTGAGATTGTAGTCCGCTAAAAATTCTGGATCATTTTCATATGAATTCCTTTGTATCCCTTATTTCCCCATCCTACGCCTGTATACGTGGAGGTTTTCAACAAGGTTTGCGAGGCTGCCCAATGAGCAGTCTACTTACTGAACCACTGGATTTCAGATCTTGGATTTTTCCACAGGTCCCCAGGATAGGGTCATTTAAAACAAGCCTTGTTTGAAGCCCACCCATTTCCCTGTTTGTAACCTTCTCTTCCTTTCTTCTTCTCCTCCTCCTCCTCCACTTGCAGGCCAGTCTGTTGTTTTTGTCTAGAGTTCCTCTTGGGAGACGGACTGGTAATTGCTTCACAAGGCTCTGTGATCTGAGCTGATAAGTTTGGGGATGACTCATGCAGAGTGGGTAGTGACAGATGTACAAAGTTAGCTCTCTGGCTATGCCAAGGTTGGCCGAATCTAATTAAACGATTGGCTTGGGTATTATCATGGCATTAAATGCCTCGTCCCTTGAGGAGCTGAAGGGCTCCGGGTAGAAGAAATGTAATTCGGAAGTGGGTTCTGGTCTACCTCGCTGGGGCCCTCTCCCTCTCCTTTGTCCCTCCCTCCAGTCAATCATCACAGTTTCTGTACAAAGGATTCTTAGGGTGAGCCTTTCAGCATTGTACAAGGTATGAATCAGAGCCAGTCTTAGGCAGAACAGAAGTATGTAGGCACCTGGGTGGCTCTTACTAGCGATGTGAGCCTATACAAATCACTTCAGCATCAGTTCCCCCATCTGTGAAATGGGAGGAGTAACAGCACTTTATAGGGCTTTTATAAGAATCAGATGAGTTATATGTAAAGTACTCTGTAAGCCTTAAAGAGCTACATCAATGATATGCATTATTAGTATTAGTATTTGCCCCTGAAGTTCCAAAAGTAGAAAGTCATTTCTTTGGGTCTTGATGGTTTGTCACTCTTTTGTAATACCCTTTTAAAATGTAAACATCTCTTTGCGTGTTAACTGAAAACTAACCAGAAGGAAGAACTACGAGCAGAACCAAAGAAGGGGGGACTTGAAGGAGAGGGACTCTGAAATGAGGTACCAAAGACAGCTTTTATCCTCTTCATAATTTTGTGCAAGGTTAGCTCCACTTTTAACACTAAGAATAGTTTGCAATGGGAAAACAGACCATGGCAGGTGTTAAATGAGGCAGCTAGGTGGTGCAGTGGATAGAGCGCCAGGCCTGAAGTCAGGAAGACTCAGCTTTCTGAGTTCAAATCTGGCCTCAGACACTTACTAGCTCTATGACCCTGGGCAAGTCACTTAACCCTCTTTGCCTCAGTTTCTTCAACTGTAAAATGAGCTGGAGAAGAAAATGGCAAACCACTCCAATATCTTTGCCAAGAAAATCCCAAATGGTATTATGAAGAGTCGGACAAAACTGAAAAAATGACTAAACAACAACGTAAGCGTTAAATAAATGTTTGTTGATCGTCAATGCAATAAGCAACAGGAATAAAGATGTAAACATTTCTAGGCCGGATCAGACCATTAGCTCTGTGTTTTGTTTCTGACAGGGCCACCCAGGGGTTATTTCTGTGAAGGTTCAGCTGTCCTGCCTGTTGTCAAACCTCTAAAGGTTAGGGATATGCCCCCCAAATATACCTACCTCTTGTAGTTGAGTTTCTAAATACTCCTTGAGTCTGCTTCCATTGTCAACCCGTTGTCACTTCCGGAGATAAATCGCTCCACACTTACTTTGTACTCTAGTATTTCTAATTTTTGTTTGCCCTAAAATGTTTTCTTTTCAGCCTGCTAGCTCTGGGCGTATTGTCCTAAAATTCCTAAAATTTATGAACAAGTCGGTGCTTATCTAATTTATACCATTTGTGCCTCTGTGGGCTTTAGTTATATGCTCACCTACCCTCAGCCTTCCTCTTCCCAGACTCACGAGTCCTAATCTTAGTAACTTCTTATGAGCCTCAATTTCTTTTTTTTTTTTTTTTGGTGAGGCAATTGGGGTTAAGTGACTTGCCCAGAGTCACATAGCTAGTGAGTGTTATATGTCTGAGGCTGGATTTGAACTCAGGTCCTCCTGACTCCAAAGGCGGCGCTCTATCCACTGTGCCACCTAGCTGGCCCACTTTTTATTTTTTTTTTTATTTTAGGCAATTGGGATTAAATGACTTGCCCAGGGTCACACAGCTAGTGTCAAGTGTTTGGTCTGAGGCCAGATTTGAATTCAGGTCCTCCTGACTTCAGGGCCAGTGCTCTATCCATTATGCCACCTAGCTGCCCCTAAGCTTCAATTTCCAACCTCATCCCAACTCCCTCTGTCTCTTACCCCATTGCCTTGGTCATTTCAGCTGCTCCTCTTTGGCCCTTTACCCTACTATGTCTTTCCAAAGGTGGCAATGAGAATGCCATAGACTACCATATGCCACATTTCAGCAGTATGGTCTAATAGAAAGATCCTAAGTCTAGGAGTCTGAAGACCTGTCTATGCCACTCAACCAGCAGGGTGGCCCTAGGCTGTCATTTTACAGCTCTGTGCCTCAGTTTTCCCATCTGACAAATAGGAATAATCATTCATCCATTCAACTAATATTTAATTGAGGATCTACTAAGTGTAAGGGGAAATATAAAGATGAACAATGTATACCCTGCCTTCAAAGAGCTTCAGATCTACCAAGAGGATGACCCACACACACAAAGGACTGCTATACTTGAGTATCATGTGATAGGTACAAAATGAGGACCAAGTGTTCTACAAAGTGACAATAATCACATGTGCTCTCTTGGCCACCTAGGATTGTTGGGAGGGTAAAATGAGACAAGAAAATGTGTAAAAAATATATATTTAAATGGAAAGTACAATACAGCCTCATGTACCTGGATATTACTTATGTGGCAAGTTCAACTAATTATAGTATTACAGAGAGCCCAGAAGGCCTCCAAACAGCCAAAGCAGCTGCCACAAAGTTCATGCAGTGAATTGGCTGGGTGATATCCAATTCAATACGTATATTCATTAAGTAGTTACTACACACCAGGTCCTGCGCTCAGTGCTAAGGATGCAAAGATAAAACCAAGTCACCCCTGCCTTCTGGGAGCTTTCATTCTAAGCCAGGAGTGGAGAAGAACAACTCCTACACAGATAAGCAAAGTAAACCATTCACCAAATTAATACAAAGCAAGATACCAGAAAAGAACATTGGGCCTAGCGTAAACAAATCTAGGTAAGACTTTCTAGTCATCAGTCACTAGATATTGGACATTCGATACAGGCAAGTCTTTGAGCCTCACATTTTTTCTCTATAAAAGGGGAATAATGTAGAACAGCACCACGCACTAGACATACCATTAGATCTGGAATTAGAGAATTTGGGTCTGCTGCTGTATGTCATTTCCCCATGGTGAACCTCACTTGCCTACATCAGTAAAATGAGGGTGATGGGCTAGATAATCAATAATGTCTTTTCCAGCTCTGAATCCTAGGATCTATCTCACTGGGTTTTTGTGGTGAAAGAGCTTTGGATACTGTTAAGTGCTATAGAAATGTGAGTTATTGTTATTTAGAAACAGGAATGGTCCTAATACTTTGCTAGGGAAGTGTTTGTTTTATCCTATAAATTTTAAATAAATAGACAAACAAATAAATAGGTAGATAAATAGGTAGAATGAACGAATGAGATTTTGAGTCTGAAGGAATCTTAGAGGCCAATCTCCTTATTTTACAACTGAAGAAACTCAGGGTAAGAAAGGTTAAGTGTCCCATCTAGGGGTCCCAAAGCCAGAAGAAATCTGAGGCAGGATTCAAACTCAGGTCTTCCTGACTTCAGATCTACTGTACCACCTGGCAGGTCATTTAACGTAGGGCAAACAGTTCTATATACTACAGCTGCTCCTAACAACTACAAGGATCCTGAGTCATCAGGGCACAGGCTAAGTTAATTTTAGTATATTCTATTTTCAAGAGAAGTGTGTAATTCATTTTAGAAAGATTTACATCAGGACAGCTAGGTGGTGTGATGGATAGAGTGCCTGCCGTGGAGCCAGGAGGACCAGAGTTCAAATTCAGCTACAGACATTTGACAAGTACTAGCTAGCTGTGTGACCCGGGGCAAGTCACTTAACCCGACTGCCTTGCCAAAAAAGAAAAAAGAGGATTTACATCAAATAGCAGGGTACAATAATGCAATTTCTTTGCTTACAGGGCAAGCTTTAGTTATCTGGAAAATTCATTTATATGGAACAAACCATTTAAATGGGGGAGGGGTGGACTAGGAGACATTTATATGATAAGATGCTAGAGGGATCTTAACCTGAGGTCTGTAAACTCGTTTTTAAAAACATTTTAATAACTGCATTTTAATATAATTGGTTTCATTTGTAATCCCATGTACTTTATCTTATTCATCTGAAAACATTATTCTGCGAAGGCACCCATAGGCTTCATCAAACTGTGAAAGAGGTCCACAATACCAAAATGGTTAAAAACCCCTGTCTAGTTGATCCTTTGACACCAAAAATGTTGGGAAATTGAAGTATTAAGATTAATACATTATATGGAAAATACTGGGGCGGAGGAAACCCTCCCCAACTGAATACAGTGAAGGAGCTCTGATAAGTTTAATTTTTGCTTTAGCTAAGAACAAGCCAAAATTCCCCACTCCCTTTGCCCCAACTGCAAACTCTGAGGCTGAATAAACATATTTCTAAAACATGAGAGGCCATTTTCCTGCTTTATAAAATATGACAAGTCCAGTTAACAAAACTGATTGAGACGGTTACTCTGCACATGAATTTTCATTGTCTGGATCTGCAGATAGACTCAGAAGGCATAGATGATTAGGTTAAATTATTCCTGTTCACAGACCATCATCTGTTCCATGTTGTTTTTCAGGCTTAAGCCCTGAAACCAATTTGGTATTATCATAGCATGACAGATCTGGAGGTAGTAGGGATCTTGAAATTTATCTAGTCCAATACTGTTTTTTTTACAGATGAAGAAGCCGAGGTTGAGAGAGGTGAGGTGCCTTGCCCAATATCACACACATAGCAGTAGTAAGCAGAAGTCAGGATTCAAACTACAGTCTTCTCAATCCATAGCCAGGATTCTTTCTTAATGTTCCAGGCATACGTGAGAGATAGCATAACACAGAAGAGTACTGTTCCTTAAGCCAGAAAAACCTGGGCTCAAATCCTGCCTCTGGCTGTGTGGCCATAACAAGTCCCTTACTCTCCCTGCACCTCATTTTCCTCACCTGTAAAATGAAAGGGTTTGGCTAGATGGCCATTAAGGTCCTTAAGCCACTCTAAATTTATGTTTTTCTTTGGACAGCTAGATGGGTAAGTGGATAGAGCACCGGACCCAGAGTCAGAAGACTGGAGTTCAAATATGGCCTCAGATAACTTACTAGCTATGTGACCCTAGGCAAGACACTTAACCTCTGTTTGCCTTAATCCACTGGAACAGAAAATAGCAAACCACTCCAGCATCTTTGCCAAGAAAACTCCATAGACAGTATGGTCCACAGGGTCACGCGGAATCAGATATAACTGAACAACAAATGCTGCCCTATGTTTCTTCTGAAAAATGAGTGCTTTAAAAAAAAAAGTATGATTCTACTACCTGAATTCCAGGTAACAAACAGAAACTGTATTATGAGCAAATGAAAGTGTGGAGCTTTTTCCATTTCATTTCCTGTATAATCTGACCACACCCAGAAATACTAACTATCAGAGTCCTCTTAGCCATTTCAATGTATTTTTTAGCCCAACAGATCCAAAATGCTGCACCTCTGAATCCTGTCTGCTAACCCAAGTTTTGCTGGTACTGACCAGTCTTTCTGGCAGTGCCTTGGGGTCATCTGGAATGTCCGGGGTCTACCACAAAAATTTCACTTCTGCTCAGCCATGAAAATGTGATTTAGAATGTGACCTAATCCCATGTGGTTTACAGGGCTGTACAATTTTGGATTTACGGTTAAAAACATGTTGTTAGTTATTGGAGTTGCAAAAATGGGAAAACCCCACCAAGTTTTCTGAAGCTCCTTTTAAAAAATAATTTCCTTAACTTATTTTTTAAATTCAGAAAATGCCTTTTCCTACCGTGATGTTTTTCATCTATATTTTCAGCTAAAATCTGCTATTACAACTCTGACCAGAAATCTTTCAGGGGGCTCAATAAAGCAGCATATCCCCTCCCTAAAATATCTCCTGTAGTCATTCCATGAAGGACACATTTACTTTGCTTATTAAGGAACTCCTCTCTTAAAAGGCAAATGTTCCTTGGTAGGGTTAAGCCTAGTGTAATGGGGGACTGGCCAATCAATAAGGGCCCAGGCAGAGATAGCCCTGACTGGCTTCAGGGCTTAAAGCATATGAAAAGTCTTTGCCTCTTTCCAATTCAATTATGTGTAGAGGCCTGACACTCTTTGGAATGGCTTAGTTATAAGTGATTATGGGGCTGGCTCTGCATCATGATAAAGAAGTCTTCTGGTTGACTGAGGAGCCAGAAGGGCTGATGTTAGTTGCTAAGATAGAACTAAGTGTACATACAAAAGGTGTGATCTACCCCACTCTATTCTCTTTCCTGGTGAGCGAAGCAGTACTGCCATGAGCCACCGGGTGGGGGACAGAACAGGCAGCATATGCCCAGAGAAGCATGCCAGCAATTTATCTGTAGACACATGGCACCCATTTCTCTTGTGTTTATCCGTTTTCAGTCTTAGATGAAGTAGATGCGAGTAACCAGTTGGTAGCAGAGTGGTCAGCGTGTGAACAGTCAATGACAGAGGAAACAACTAGAGACGGAGGTGGAAAGATGGTGATAGCTTCAGGAATTTTGACTCCTGGTGATGGAGGGAGATGCTGCCTGTGAAAGCTAGAAAGACATCAACACTCGGAGCTCAGCTGAAATCTACACTTAAGAGGAAATTCATGAGGACTGGTCCAAAAGTCAGGAGTTATTTACTACATTAGTTTTCTACATCTGTACCTCATTACCACTATACTTTAAGTCTGAATCCACTCTCCCCTCGTGTATAAAGGGAGAATACACCCCTAGTTTGGGGACAAAGTTTTATAATGACCGTTCATGCAATACCTTTTCAGTAAATTGAATTTGTGAAAGCTAATAGAATTGTATTGGTTGACTGACTTCAGGGTCAGTGCTCTATCCACTGGATGGGGGTTCCTGGGGAGAGTATCAGAAACCCCCTGTTCCCCTGTCCCTGAGGTGGGGGGGGATAATTCCTCCCTAATTGCCCCTGATAAGTCCCTAGGGACCCAAGCTTCCAGTGAGAGTGGGAGTAAAGAAATGAGCCCACAGTGGGGGTTACACATCATTTATACTTCAACAGTCAATTACTTTAATTTCATACCATCTAAGGGAGATCTGCCATTTAGAGGGAATGGGACCTTGATTGGAGGAGAATGTACTTTAGAAGCAAGGACTACTTTGGGGAAGGGAGAGGAACAGGTTATGTGGGCAGGTGGAAACTGGAAACAAGAAAAATAAAGAAAGGACAGCAAGAAACAAACTTTGCCTACTGCTAATATTAAAATTTCAAAATGTTCTTGCATGCTGCCTATGTGCCAGGGATGCCCTGTCCATACTACACATGGATAACCCTTATTTCAAGGAAACTATAACCGAATTTTGAGTGCGCAAGTTGTTTACATAGAGAACTAATTTATACTACTATTAACATGAAATCCAAGCCTAAGAACTTTTGAGGCTACAGTTCAACATGTCAATAAAGTATCCATGAAATAGCTACTGTGTGTCTAACACTGTCAAAGTTCATAGAGGACAACAATGTAGTATACAGAAGCCATTCTTGACCTTGGGGAACTTAGACTCTGCCTGAGAAGGCAAGAATAGCACACAAAAAACAACTAAAGAACAGATGAGATATCCCCATGAACTAAAATATAAGCTCCTTGAGGGTGATGACAACTTTAATTATTTTCTTTGTACTCAGATCACATAGTATACGTGCCTGGTACACAGATGGTGCTTAATAAATGTTTGTTGCATTACACAACACAGGATTCAGAATCAATAAGCCCGGGTTCAAATCCCAGTTCTGCTACTTACTACCTTTGTGACCTTGGACACACAGTATATAGTACATGCCCGGTCCACAGTTGGTGCTTAATAAATGTTTACTGAATTACACAATACTGGATTCAGAAGCAGTAAAGCCTGAGTTCACATCCCAGTTCTGCTGTTTACTGCCTGTGTAACTGGAACAAATCACTTCACTGCTCTGGTCTCATTTTCCTCATCTGTAAAATGAAGGCATTAGATTGAGGTTCCTTCCAACTCTACGAGCCTATGATCCTAATACATGAATGACAACAGATGATCCACGGTTAGATTATATACACCATAAAAAACTATTCAGAGAAAGAAGAAATCAGTGGAGACTGGAAAAGTCCAAGGAGGCTGGGATATAAGTAAGATAGGATTTGAGTTGGGCATCAAGGGTCTGGATGGTTCGGAGTGCAGGAGAGGAAGAACTTTGGCCAGGACTTCCTACATGAGCAAGGGCATGGCTCTATATGCACAGAAGAAAAAAAGAATACTACATCTTTACTAGAGCAGAAGCTGGGAGTAGTAAGGGATCAGTTTTAATAGGGTAGGGCAGATTGCAGAGGGCACTGAACACCAGGCTGAGTAGTCTGACCTTAGCTATTAAACCCACATTGTTCCGACATATGAGAGACTCTTACTGGTAAAGTATGGCAATGGCACCTGTTCTTCAAGAGAAAAAACAAAGCAATTAAGTCCCATGTGAACCAAAGGAATTCCCTGAAGAATTCCCCTATGGGTAAGAAGGAGATGTGAGGATAACTAAGGAAGCAAAGAGAAGTCTTACAGACACTGGCTAGAAAGGACAAGAGGCCAACAATTGAACAGGGAGGAACACTGAAAGAGGTCCATCCCTGGTCCAGCAGTGCCCACGTTCTGGGATGAACAATGAGACGTATTGGATTTGTACGGAATTTCTCAAAAACAAGAAAGCCTTACCCTTCTATTTATATAATGATAGTGTCTCCTCCAATTAAAGGAAAACCTGCCTATAATCAAACTGCTTCCACCTCTGGTCTTGTTCCTTAACCTGGGGCTCTATGGAGCTCCGGTTACCAATCAAGGCAGCTCTGTCAAACTCCCTCTATGGTCGGAGGATGCTGATTGTGCTATCTGGGTGAAGGAAACACATCATACTACCAAACCCCAAAAATTGTGGTGAAAGGATTCAATTTAATTAAACAAACATTAGCTGTGCAGACTACAAACTATGCCCTTGAGGAGAGAAAAAATTTAGAGAAGACAGATCCCTGGCCTCAAGGAGCTTACAGCCTAAAGGGACAATCAGATAAGTACATAGATAACCATGCTATCCACCAACCTATGGTAAGTGCTGTGGACAGGTGTAGAATAAGGTTATCATGGGTCATCCTTGGGATAAGGTCATTACCTGCAAGGGGAATCAGGGAAGGTTCCATTTAGTGAAGTTACTGGATACCGATGAAGGTTGTTTTGACAGCCCCTCACGCTATTTTAATATGGGTGTTATGTTGTTTAGTGGAACCTACACATGTCTTGTCCTCACATACCGTGACTAATGAGCTAGAGCTCTAATTACCAAGGCAGATGGAGGACTCTCTTAAAAACATGCATTAAGCAATAAAATCTTATTCCCACTTACCTCGACTGCAAAGCAAATCAAACCCACAAAGAAAAGAAAAGACTGACTTTGTTATTTTTTTGGTTCTTCTCCTTCAACCCCCTCCTTCCCAAGCCCCCGTGGCTTCCCCAAAGAAATCAAAAAAGGAATTTATGAAGATTAAAAGAATACTTATCAGATTAAACAAATACTCAACACTGTGACCTTTATCAGGAGAACTATACGGTAGAGCCGAATAAAGAGATCAGTCAACCAGGCAACAGCAAACAGGTTCAAATATGAGAGACAGTGCAAGAAAAAGAGACTTTCCTTAATAGAGGAATAGAACTGAAATGAAACAAATGGTCTTCCTCTAGGTTTCCTTCCCCTTAATCAAATTAGAAACCTAGAGAAGAATTTTATCAGAATACCTGCTATTCAGGTATCTATACAATGAAAGATAGAAGTAACTAGGGAGGGGCAGCTTTAACTTTGACCCAGGGTATCAACCTGATGTGGGGTTGCTTCCTCCTGCCTGTCCTAACGTTTAATGGTCTTCTGGATGATGCACACCCATGCACCATTAGATTAGGGTCCCACTCCAAGGGGTCCCATTTTTTCTGAAGGGATGTTTGGGTTGAGTGCATCACAAGGATCCCTCCACTATCCTGCCCCTCTCACCACCTAAGCTCTGCTAAGTCCCCAGCCCAGGACTCCCTTACTCTTCCCCTTCTCTCAGGTATTTATTTGCAGGACCACACCCAAAGAGGCAAACTGTCTTCTACACTGCCAACTTCTCTTACTGGGCATTTCAGAGTTCTTGTGACTCTACCAAAAGCATCCCACCACTCTTCAGGGATCTACCTGCCCCCTTTCTTGCCCCATTCCTATACCCCCTGTGACACTTTCCCCATCTCCAACTTCTCCAGGGAGTTGCCAAGTGAAACTGCACCAATGGGGGCAAACTGTCTTCTCTGTCACCTGTTTCTCCATCCCTGTGTGGGTATGGTCCAGAGGATTTTCCTCCACACCCACCTCTTCTCCCCTCCAATTCTGCCCTTCACACCAGAATTTCTGATTACATCTGTGCTTATGGTTCACTATCTTATTTTTTTCTTTGGACAGTTTTACTTGACTAGTAGATTAGAGGAATGCTATGGAGATGGTACATTTGCATGTCAACAAAACATTTGACCTAGTCAGTCTGTCTCTGTCTTTCTCTGTGTCTCTGTCTTTCTCTGTGTCTCTCTCTCATATTAACCTATAGATAAGATAGTGGGATATGAGCTAAATCAGAGTATAATCAAGTGGATTTAGAACCAGCTTTAAATAAAATTAATGAGCATCCAGAGCTTAAGCCCATTAGAATGAGCACTATGGTGGTGGTCAGGCAGCCCAGGTTCAAGCCCTGGCTCATACTCATACTCATACTACCTTATATAAGTCCCTAAAGTTTCAGTTCCCTCATCTATAAAATTAATGATTTGGAGTAGATGTCTGCTAAGATCTCTTCTAACTCTAACATACTAAATTCTGTGATTGCAGCCCACATCCCACCTCCTCTATATAGCCTTCCCCAGCTATTCCAGACTACTTTCAATTTCCTTTTGTCTGATTTCCTAAAGCAGTGGTGTCAAACTCAATGGAAAAGGGACCACTAAACCATCCATAAGAATCCCTGCAGGCCACATACTGACCTAGCAAAAATCACAAATTAACATCATCTACACTATATTGTATTTTTATTTTGTTAAATATTTCCCAATTTTAATTTGATTGGGGGGGGCTGAGAAGTGTTCCACACATATTTGGCACCTTTGTCCTAAAGCACATCAGAGCATATAACATATAAACTGACACTTGATACTATATAGTTTTGTATTTTTTCCCTTAAAAATTTTTTTGTTAGTCTTATCTTACCAAATAAATTGTAAACTCCTTGAGGGCAGCACACTATCACAGGTTCAAGATTTTCACTGTAAGTTAAACATGCAACAAGTACATGTTGTGGAGTTAGATCTTCTGAGAGAATTCAGAAAAGAGATAATTCACCAGAGTGATGCTGGCCCACAGGATTACATCCTAGCACAGCCATAGAAAAACATGGTAACTGTTCAATTAAACATATTAGAGGCAGCTGGGTGGAACAGGGGATAGAGCACTGGACTTAGAGTCAGGAAGGCCTGAGCTCAACTCCAGCCTCCAACATTTACTAGCTATGTGACCCTGAACCTAAAAAAAAAAAAAGACAGACCAAAAAAAAAAAAAAAATCACTGCCTGCCTCAGTTTCCTCATCTGTAAAATGAAGATAATAATAAAACTTACCTCCCAAGGTTGTTATGAAGATAAGATAATATTTGTAAAGGGCTTTGTGAACCTTAGAAATACTATACAAAATACTAGCTATCATTCTATTTTGAATCACAGAAACTGAAGACTAGAACAGACCTAGTCTCCCCCTCCTCATGTTACATAGGAAGAAAATGAGGCCCAGATAGGTTAAAGCATCTCACTTAAGGCTAAAGAGAATTAGAGATAGAACCAAAATTAAAACAGAATTCCTGACTCTTCTTATTCAGTGCTTACAATCCCACAAGCCACTCCACTGTTTGAATGACTAATTAATTACAGCTCCGGGGGATTCTGACCATTTTTCTGGGCCACTGTCCATCCCTCACAGATCAAACAAAAAGTATCTGAACTCTGTTTACTGGTGGGGGCAGGGGTGGGGGTGGGGATGCAAGCCCCCTTTCATTTTTTGTTTTCTCTTCCTCCCTCAAGATTCTCCCTACATGTTATATATGGAGCAGGTACACGTTATGGAGCCAGATCTTCTGGGCAAATTCAGAAAAGAGACAATTTACCAGAGCAGTGCTTGGCCAGCAAGGTAACCCAGAAGGACAATCGGAAATAGGTGATACAGATTGTCACCACCAAGCTTTCCCCAAATCCTTTCAGGCTCCATGCCCCTATTCTGGGGGAATTCAGTTCGAAAGATTAGGTTTAAAGGATGGGAAGGGACACCAAATATATACTGGGGGGAAATGTCCACGAGAAAACTTTCCATTAAATCGAGGTGGGATGGAAAGAAAGGAAGGGGGAAGGGTATAAAGCAGCATGGAGCACCTGTATGAGTGATAGCTAAGGCCATGCCCACACAAGCTTCACACCTCCGTCAGAAGGAAAGGTAAAAACCCAGACTACAGAGGAGAATTAAATAATCCCACCCACTCTTCATATGCACTTTGCGCCACCCTCCCCCCCAGTCTCCACATTCCCACTGGCTAATCTCTTCTTAAATCATCAAGACAAAAGTTATGGAAGAAAAAAAATCACATAGTCCCAATAGGGAAAAGGGACATTTTATTCAACCTTGGGAGATTTGCCCTATAAGAGGCTCCTAGATATCAAAACAACTCAGTGTCAGCCTTGCATGCAGAAGAAACAAAGCATCTTGGCCGGGGGGGGGGGGGGGGGGGGATCAGAATGCGCAACCACCATGCATTATAAATCTAAGCTCCTAAAATGCTGGCTTTCTCAGCCCCAAACCACACAGCACATTTTCTTTCCCTGAACGCTAACAAAAATAAGTGATGATCTGTTTAAAAAAAAAAAAGGGGGAAAAAAAAAGCAGAAAAAAAGCCAAATGACAAAACACTAGAAATGGAAAAAAAACAGCACTCACGGCTCTGAAAAATCCTTCTGCCTCTCCTGAAAGGTCCATAAGAGAAGGGGTTTTCCAACCCGCCCCCCTCCTTTGTACAAGCAGGTTCTAAGGTTCGGCTGCTATTCAATGCTAATGCTGCCGCACGACTGCAACAGATGGGGACTAGAGCTGGGTGTGTTCCTGGTCCCTGATGCAGCGCAACAAGCGGATGGCAAGCAGCATGGGCTGACCCAGGATACATGACAGGCAATGGTTTGGAAGGCTCTAGCCAGCGCCCCGCTCAGGATGCCCCGGGGCCATCTGCAGAAGCTCTGGATGGGGGGAATGCAGCAAGCTGCCATTACTACCTGTGTCGGGGGCTGGTAGAGAAGCAACTACTCGCTATACTGGGGATGTCTGCAGGAGGGAGGGCTGGGATCTCTTAAAAAGACAGGCACCGAGGCAGCCAGACAGTAAAAATGGTGATGCGACAGCTGATGACATCTGGACCTGAAGATTTCCTCAGGCCTGGTGCCACTTATCCATTCACCTTAAATTGGATCGTAGGGTCAGAACTGAGCAAGTCTGGATTCTAGAATCTGAAATCCCTCTAGAGCATACTCTCTGAAATACTTAGAATGCTCAGTATTCTCTCCAGTAAAGAAGATGATAGCTCCCTTTTACTTCCAACCTTAAAACTAGGCAGACACTTAAACCCCAATCAATTAAGCAATTAGAAAATAGCCACAGGACCATAGATCTGGGGCTTTAGAGATGAAAGGGCTCTTACAGGTAATCTCATCCAACTTTTGCTATGGTCCACAGGGTCACAAAGAGTCTGACACCACTGAATGAATTAACGACAGCATCCAATTTCTTCATTTTGCAGATCAGGAGGTTAAGTAGCTTGCCCAAGGTCAGATGATACCGGTTAAGTCCTAAAATGCAGGTCTAACCCAGATCCCCTTTTGGCATCAAATCTAACCTTCCTGCTATGCCTGGCAAACAGTATATGGCAAAATCCTTGCTCAAAGGAGTTTATAATTTCTCTGGAGAAGCAAGACTCATGACTGACTGATGCAGAAGAAAATGCCAAAGGCGAATGCAAGGATCAATCACTTTTAAACCACTAGAGCTGTCCAGCAATGGAATGAGACAGTGAGCTCCCCAATTCTTAAATAGTGTCTTAAAGAGATGCTGGAGAATGGATTCTTAAAATGGGTGGGAGGCTGAATTAGAGGGCCTCTAAGGTCCTTTCCAGTTCTTAGATTATCTAATTATATTACGATTTTAAATATATGATTATGGGCTACTATGTCATTTGGACAGTAAGTACAACAATAGTTCAGAGAATTCTGTTCAATTCAACAAATATTTACTAAATACCTATTATGAACAAGGCACTGTGTTAAGAAACAAAGATACAAAAACAAGAATAAAATTGCCTTTGTCCTCAAGTATACAGTATTCTACTCGAGTGGATCCTTACTCTGAGAAGTAAATACAAGGTAATTTCAGAAGGGAGAGAGCACTAATCATTGGGTATGAGTTGGGGGAGGGGAGTTGGAAGGAAGGGACAATGAAACTTTCATGGAAGAGGTAACCGCTAGATGGTACAGCCAATAGAGTGCTGGGCCTTGAATCTGAAAGACCCGAGTTTAGATATGGCTTCAAACACTTCCTCACTGTGGGACCTTGGGCAACACATTTAAACTCTGCCTCAATTTCTTCAACTTTAAAATGAACATAATAAGAGCACCCACCTCCCAGGGTTATTGTGAGGATCGAATAAGATAATACTTGTAAAGCACTCGGCCCAATGCCTGGAACATATAAGATGTTATATAAGTGCCAGCTATCTCATCATCATCATTACTGCTATTATTATTACGTGAGCTGAGTCATATAGGAAGATAAAGATTCTGAGAAGCAGAGAAGACCGAGGAGGTGTATTCAAGGCAGAGTGGGTAGGGAGGTTGGGTGAAGCTTGTATAAAGGAAGGTAAGAGATGGCATGTCCCTGGAAGATAGAGTTCATTAAAATAAGTAACATGAAATAAGGTTGGAAAGGTAGGTTAGGGCCAGAGGCCTAAAAAGACAGGTTGAGGAGTTTGTATTTTATCCTAGAGAAAATAATGCAACCCTAAGGTTCTTTTTTTCTTTTTTTAGCAGAGCTGAATGACACAATCAGACCTATGACTTAGGAAGATTATTTTGGCAGGAGTGTAAAGAATGATTTGGAGAAAGAAGAGATGGGAAGCAAGGAGATGAATTAGGAGACTATTATAATAGTCTGTTCATCTACACTATCATAATAGTGATGAGAGCTGTGTGAGTGAAGAGAAAGGGATAGATTGTGGAGGCATGATGAAGAGATAGAATTAACAAGACAGCAACTAATTAAACACGGGAGGTGAGGAAGAGGGAAGAAGAGTCATGATTAATTCTGAGGTTATAAACCCGAGTGACTGGAAAGATGGCGGTGTGTGCCCTCAACAGAAACAGGAAAGTTTGGAGGAAAGCAGGTTTAAAGGAGAAGATAATGATTTCAATTTTGGACACAATGAATCTGAGGTGCCTATGGGACATCCAGGTAGAGATTAGCAATAGACAGTTGGTAATTCAGGACCAGAGTTCAGGAGAAAGACTGGGCTGGATGTACAAATCTGGTAGTCATCTACATCGAAATAATGACAGAGCCCCTAGGAACTGATCACATCACCCCTAACCCTGAAATGGCCACCCCATTCCTTTCTACCAAAGTTCTCCCTACTCTTCAAATTCAAGTCCCAACAATGTGGGGCCTTTCCTGACTGCCCTAGCCCTGCCTTCTGAACTCTTAATAATAGATTTATATCACTCTCCAGAGTTACCAGTAATAGCTTAACTGTCAAATCTGATGGTCTTTTCTCTGTCCCCATTCCTTCTTGACCTCTCTGCTGCATTTGATACTGTGGACCATCCTTTCCTCCTGGAAACTCTCTCTCCTTTGGGTCTTCACGGCACTAATCTCTTCTGATTCTCCTTCTACCTGCCTGATCACTCCTTTGCCATCTCCTTTAATAGTCAATCCTTTACTACTACAGATATACTACAAATCAAGAAGAGAAGAGTATTCAGGATAAGGTCCTGGGATCCACACTTAAGGGATAGAAGAAGGATGGGGAACTAGCAAAGGAAACTGGTAAGAAGAAAAAGCAAAGAGACAGGTAGGAAAAGTATGATGAAAGAGCAACATCCCAGTAGCTAAAGAAAGAAAATGTATCCAATCAGGAGGAATTCCAATAATATCAAAGAGTAGAGAAAAGTCAGTGGTTGAGAACTGGTCACTGGATTTGGCAGATAAGAACCGTTAACCTTCAAGAGAGTATTTCCATCAGATGTCAACTTAGAAGACCGTAGAAGGGTGTGGATGGTGAGAAAGAGATCAATGTGAGGTGATAACAGCAATAGCTAAGCATTTTATACTGTTTTAAGGTTTGCAAAGTGCTTTCTATGTGCTACCTCATTTGATCCTTACAACAATCCTGTGAGGCAGAAGCTATTATGATCCCCATTTAACAAATGATTAAACTGAGGCCCAGACAGGTTAAATGACCTTCCCAGGGTCACACAGCTAGCGAGCATCTGAGGAAGAATTTTAACTCGGGTCTTCCTGACTCCAAGTCCGGCATTCTATCCATTGCATTCCCAGCAGAGCACACCAGAGTAAGTCAGGGAAGGCTCCATGCAAGAGGCATGACAGAAGGATGCCACGTGGTTCTTTTTTTGGTAGGGTGTTAGGGAACTAAATGAAGGCAGGGAAAGAGTATCGCTGAGCTTAGAGAAGAAACTACTTCCTCTCTCTCTCTCTCTCTGCATAAGAAGTCACTCAAGATATAAGAGGGGTGAAGCCACTGCTTTCTCCGTCACTGATTTACTCGTCTTAAGAAGCTAGAAAGAAAAGTATCTCAGAAGCTTCAGACCTTCTGAGTCAAATCGTTCCATTTCCAATGATACTTGTGCCCTGACCAAGAAACACGGTGCAGAATAAGAAGCACCAGACCAAGAGAACTGGGTCTGCTCAGCCACTAAGGTGCCCTGTAACTCTTGGGGAGGGGGTGGGGCAACGGCTTTTGGGGCCTTGTTCTTCTCACCTAAAAATGGGTATAATATTCACTCTATCCATGTCCATGAGTATTGTGAAGATCACATGAAATAATGGACAAGAAAGCCATTAGAAAAAAAAGAGATTATTAGGGGAACAGAGGGTGGTAGTGGAGTAAATTCAAAACTCAGCAAAAAAGTCAGTACCACTGAATAACTCTGCAGCAAAGATCCAATACCCCACTGTGAGCAAAGACCCCCGACACAACCAAGCCACCAAAGTTCCTGCCAATCATAATATTTGCTTCCTCTGGCTCTGGAATTTGTATCTGGGTTTTTGCAGGATTGGTCACTGGCCACATGCCTGGCTCCAAGGCAAACAAATAAGCTACAAACAAAACAAAAGAAAACAAAACAAAACCCTAATTGGCTTTGCTTGGAATAGCTAAAAAATGCCAGGGAAATGAACTCTGTTATCCAAAAGTACACCGTGGTTTTCTACCATCTAAAGCAAGTCCAGGGAATGACATATGGGGTGTTAATTACTTACTGGGCTGCCAACATATCTCATGTCTTAGGTACCCAGTATTACTCATCTAAGCACTGGAAGCGCAAACAACCATGATCCAATGGGGCAAATGTGGCTAACGTTCTCTTCTGTGTCCTCTTCTGTCAGCCCTCCACCCTTTTGTCACCAGCAGCTAGATTCTCATTACCTCTCCTGGACTCAGGACTCATCTCCTGCCTTCTGGATTGGCTACTTTAAAGGACAAAGTCAGGATTATACTCGCTGCGGGTCATGGGCATTTATGAGACTTGACATAATCTTTGGTCTATTATTTCCTTTTTGAAAAAGTGAATGATGGGGGATTGATGGATGCAGCATAAGGTCTTTCCTTACCTATCACACAACTCATCCTACAGTTAATCTTCCAAAATACAACTTTGCAATTATCACACTCCATTCCCAAACCTCCAATGCCTCCTCTAGACCTTCAGCAACCAAACACCTCAGCCTGGCATTCAAGGTCCTCTATCATCTAGCCCTACTTCTGCTTCTCCTGCCTTATGTCTCACTCCTCAGCTATAGTCCATTGGCTCTGGCCACGCTGATCTCTTCATTGCCGCCAGGAGAATGATAAAACTTATTGAGAGCAAAGGCTGTTCTCTTGTCGTTTTTTGTCTTTATATCCCGAGTACTTGTGATGATAATCACTATCTCTTTTCAGTTGTCTTCCATTCTTTGTGACCCCATTTGGGGTTTTCTTGACAAAGATACTGAATTGGTTTGTCATTTCCTTCTCCAGCTCATTTTACAAATAAGGAAACTGAGGCAAACAGGATTGTGACTTGCCCAGAGTCACACAATTAGTAAGTGTCTGAGGTTGGATTTGAACTCAGGTCTTCCTGACTTTAGGCCCTACACTCTATCCACTGTGCCACTTAGCTGCCACAAGTTGTCAGTACTTAACAAATGGTGGGTGCTTAACGAATGCTTGTTGGATTGGATTAGATTAGATTTGAGTACATAGCAGGTCTAGTTTGCATCTTTGCCCACCTTACTCGTATGACCCTAACATGTCCTCCCCATTCCTTTTCACCTAAATTCTATCCATTCTTCAAGTTCAAATTCAAATCCCAACAATGTGGGCCTTTTCTCACTGCCCAAGCCCTGCCTTCTGAACTCTTAATAATAGATTTATGTCATCACTCTCCAGAGTTACCAGTAATATCTTACTTGTCACATCTGATGGTCTCTTCTTGGTCCCCATCCCTTCTGGACCTCTCTGCTGCATCTGATACTGTGACCATCCTTTCCTCCTGGATACCCTCTCCTCTCTGGGTCTTCATGGGACTAATCTCTGCTGATTCTCCCTGTTCCTGCTTCATCAATCCTTTGTCATCTCCTTTAATAGCCAATCATCCATCACACACATTAACTGTTCTCCAAGGCTCTGTCCTGGAACCTTTTCTCTCCCCTCTCTCTCACTTTTCTGGTTACCTTCCCAGCTCCCAAAGGTTTTATTACTGTCTCTATGCAGATAATTCACAGACTGATATAGCCAGCCCTAGTCTCTCTCGGGGTCCAAAACCAGATTAACAAGCACCTATTTCCCAGAGACATCTCAAACTCAACTTGTCAAAAAACGGCCTCATTATCTTTCTGCCCAAACTCTCCATCTTCCAAACTTCCCTATTTCTATTGAAGATTCCACCATTCTTCTAGTATCCCATGTTCAAAACCTAAACATTACCCTCAGTTGTTAATCTCTCTCTCTCTGGCAATTTACCCAACCAGCTGCCAAAAGTTCCTGCTTCTACTTCCCCGACATCTCTCACATCTGACCCCTTCCCTCTACTCAGAAAGTTAGCATCTCAGTTGAGGTCGTCATCACCTCTTGTCTAGATTACTGCAAAAAGCCTTCTAACTGGTCTTCCTGCCTCAAGTTTCTTCCTACATACTGCTACCAAAGCAATTTCCATTAGGTCTAACCATGTCATGCCTCTGCTCAATCAGTTCAAATGGCTTTCTATTACCTTTAGGATCAAATACAAACTGTTTAGTTTTTCTTTTTTAATTTATTTTTTTCCCCATTAACAAAAATCTATTTTCTCTCTCTTCCATCTCTCTCCCTCATTGAAAAAAAGAAAAACAAAACAAAACAAAAGCTCTCATTAGCCAGCCATGTTTAAAAGAATCTATGTCTCATTTTGCATCTGGAATATACCTTGGTGGGGGGGGGGCAGGGGAGAGTGGATTGCACGCTTCATTATGGCTCTTCCAGAGTAACAGTTGTTCACTCTATTAAAATTCTTAAGTATTTTAAAGTTTTTACAATGTTGTTGTTATTGTATATATTGTTTTTCCACTTGTTTTCAATTCACTCTAAATCAATTCAGACAAGTCTTTCCAAGTTTAGCTGAAGCCATCCCTTTCATAATTTCTTGCAGTACCAGAGTATGCCATTGCATTCAAACGTGGTAATTTGTTTGGCCATTCACCAACTGATAGGCACCTCCTTAGTATCCAATTGTTTGTCAATACAAAAAGTGCTATAAATATTTTTGTCTATACAGTTCCTTTTCCTTTCTTTGACTTCTTTGGGATAGGGGCCTAGCAATGGTGTTTCAAGTCAAAGGATATAAATAGTATAGAAACTTTTTGGCCAGAGTTCTGCAGTGTTTTCTAGAGTAGTGGGACCAATTCACTGTTGAACTGACAGTACATTAATGTGCATGCTTTCCTAAAGCCCCTCCAACATTTGTCATTTTGTCAACTTTGTCAATATGAGTGATGCAAAGTGGAACCTCAGAATTGCTTTAATTTGCATTTCTCTAATTATTAGTGATTTGGAGCATTTTTTCATATGGCTATTGATAGCTTGGATTTCTTTCTCTGAAAACTAACTGCCTGCTCATAACCTTTGATCATTTGTCAATTGGGAAATGACACTTATTCTTATAAATGTGAAAATCTTGTACAAGAGAACTTTATAAAAGAAACTTTCTGCATAGATTCCACCTCCCCATTACTTTCCTTCCAATTTTAGCATCATTGGTTTCGTTTGTGCAAAACCTTTTAAATCTTATACAATAAAAAATTTCAAATTTATCTTCTGTGAGTCTCTTTATCTCTTATTTGGACACAAACTCCTCTCCTTTCCATAGATCTCTGTCTAACCTTCGGAGCCCTTAACAATCCTGCCCAAACCTATCTTTCCAATCTCGTTGTACATCACTCCACCTCCTGCATCCCGTGATCCAGTTAAGTCCAGTCCAACTGGACTTCCTGATGTTCCTCATATATAACATTCGATCTCCCATCTCTGTGCTTTTGCCTCAGCTGTCACCCATACCTGAATGCCCTCCTTCCACACCTCTATCTCACAGAATACCCGTCTTCCTTCAAGATTCAGCCTAAGCATCTTCTTCTGCATGTTGCCATCATTTCCAAACTACCTCATATATAACTTGTTTGTATTTTGCTTTATATTTGTTCTGTACATACGTACTCATGTACTTGTCATCCCAATTAAAATGTAAGCTCCTCTTAGTAAGGATTATTGCTTCAGTTTGGATGTGTATCTCTACCTAGGACAGAGTCTGCTGGCACATACTAAGAGAACTTAATGAATGCTTACTGACTGATTGAACACTCACATGATATTTAGCATATGCTACCCTTAGAGATCATTTCTACGGTTCCTTCTACCCACCAAATTCTATGACTGTAAAAAAAAAAAAAACAACCTTAAAGGTCATTTAAAGTCACTGAATGAGCTGACTCTTATTTCAGATAAGGAGGATAAACCAACAAAGCGACAATTAGTTTTTAAGGCTGCTAGCTGGTACTGAACTGGATAGGAGACTGGACCTAGAGTCAAAGTCTTAGAGTTCAAATCCAGACTCAGATACTTGTTAGCTATGTGACCCTGGGCAAGTCATATAACCTCGGCCTGCCACAGTTTCCTCATCTGCAAAACTGGAATAATAATCATGCCTACCTCCCAGGGTCGTTATGAAGATGAAATTAGATAATATTTGTAAGGCACTTCAACAAATCTTAACGCTCTATATGAATGCAAGATATTGTTGTTATATTTCTGTCCTTCGAGCTGATCAAAGTGATCTCGCTCTTTTCTGAATTACTATGCTGCTTGTTTTCTATATCAATCACTGGACATGCTGCAAAGATTACCCCGTCCCATCGCTGGCCATATTACCTCAGGTCGCTATTCAACTTCTCAAGCGTACATATCTTATTTCCTCAACTAGACTATAAGCTTCTTGAGGGCAGGAACCCTGTCTTTGTATTCCTCACAGCACCTGGTACAGCGTCTTACAGCTTTATGTCCCATCACATCATTCCTTAGAACATTCTCCAGGCCATGAAGCTGACTGTTCCCTGAACTCAATATGCCATCCTCTGCCTCTATGAATTCATGCAGGATGTCCGTGCTTGGAATACATTGTTCCTCTTACCTCTTATCAATCAGAATCTCTCTTTCATCAATACTAGGCTCCTCTGGGAAGCCATTTCTGATACCTTCAACTAAAGGTATTCTTTCCTTCCTTAATTATTCTAGATCTCTCCTTTGATCTCTCCTTTTCCCTTGATCTCTCCTTTGATCTCCTTGACTCCCTATATCCTATATTGCATAAGGAGTCAATCAATCAGCAAGTATTTATTAAGCACTTACTAGGTGTCAAGCACCGTGCTTAGTACTGGGGGTTCAAAATTATCATCTGTTCAACAAAATGTGAGCACCTTGAGAGCAGGAACTATCATGCTGATTTCTGTATTCTCAGCCCTTAGCACATAATAAATCCTTAATACATGTTGGCAAGGTTGAAATGAATAATAGGTATTCAATTAATATTTGTTGGTTTAGGAAGGTTGGTTTAGGAAGTGCTATTCAAAAAAGCAAAGGAAGTAAATATTCACTCTGACTCAGTGTTGATATTCCATGAGAACATTAATTCTGGACCCTGTAAAGTCTCAGATATTCACAGTAACCTTACAATTTGGTCCAAAATCTCAAAGTAAAGCCTTTCACTAAGTTATGCTCAGGTAAGGTATTCCCAGAAGGTGTTTAAAAGAATTACTGGAAGAATTGGTTAGATAAACATCCCCAGCTAGCCTACTTTACCCTTCATTTGGTCTCAGTTCCTCTATGACCAAACATATACATACCCTCTTCTCTCTCCTATAGTTTTTGGAAGTTATTTCTACTCTCTGGGCCTCAGTTTCCTTATCTATAAAATGGGGGGGGTGTTCCAGATAATATCTTTGGGGCCTTCAAGCTAGTCTAAATCCTATTATTCAATTCAGTAAGTATTTATTGAACCCCTATTATGGGCTCATCATAGCCTACAAAAACTTGGCAAAGTAGGCAGCTGCCTGTGAGGCAACCTGGCACAGTAGGCAGAGTGCTGGAATGGCAGTCCAGAAGACCTAAATTCAAATTCTGCCTCATTTATGACCCTGAATAAGTCACTTATCACAGCCTCAGTTTCCTCATGTATAAAATAGGAATAATAATAGCATCTATCTTATTAAGATGTTGCAAAAGTAAAATGTGATTTATATATGTATAGACATACATAGAGATGGATACTACTTAAATGTCAGTTATTAACATTCAGGGGCACAAGGAGGGATTTTTAAAAATAACTTTATATATAATATATGTATTTTTAATACAATAATATTTCACTGTGGCATACACCAAGTCATATGCACTGTTATAAATAACAGAAGCCCTGGTGGAGAGTAACCTAGATGGGACATAAATTTCAAAATATGCCTAGAATACAGAAATACCCTCTGCTGCTGAATCCTATGCTAGGTGCCATGACGGTTACCAAAGACTTACAGGCCATGTTCCCCTAACAATCTAAATGGAGAAACAAGGTATGCAAATTTAGAAGAGCCAGCGAACAATACGAAACCACAAGTAATAATTGTGTGGTACAGAGGATCAATAATGTAGGAATTGAAGAAAGGTGCTTAACATATGCTCCTCTGTGAAGCAGTCCTTGACGTCTCTGGTCAATAGTGATCTCACCTTTCCTCAATTCCTACATTATTGATCTTCTGTACCACACAATTATTACTTGTGGTTTTGTATTGTGAGGGTCCGGGAGTTTTATTATTTCATATCTTTTTTATGCCTAGCATGTAACACAGTGCCTTACACATAGCAGATAATAAATGTTTGAATTCTAGGAAAGCCAAGTAGATCACTTTGGCTGGCCTGAAGGGGGCGGGTTCACAAAGAAGAGTGGTAGGAGATAAAACTGGATAATAGGTTGGGGCAAAATTGTGGAGGGCCCTGAATTCCAGGCTAAATTGTTTGTATTTGATTAGGTAGACAATGAGCACTTAACGCAGGTTTTTGAGCAGGGTGAGTAATGAAATTGGTTCTGTGCTTTAAGGATATCTGACCACAATGTGCAGAAGGGATAGGGGTGGAGAGGTCGGACCAGAGACGGTAGGCAGAAAGCCTGCCTAGGATGCCATTCAGTGAGGCTGGGGGAAGAAGGAGAGATGATGACCTTGAGAGGACAGCAAAGAATCATTACAAAAGACCAAGAGATCCCTCAGGTTCTGTGCTGTATTATTTTTACCGGATTCACATTCGGCTTCCCTTCCTTCTCACAAACAGGCCCAGTCCACAGGGGGTGGGTTCAACAATTAATTAATTCACAATGGAAAATTCTCAGCCTTAATTAAAAAAAAAAGAGGAAGAAAGAAAAGAAGAGCCTCCAGCAATTCATCAGCATGGGGAAACTGACCTGTTGCCAAGCCTGGCAGTATCACTGTTAGCACCTGAAGTTGCCTTAGAAATATCCACAGCAACTTGGATTTATGCTCTGACTCCCCCTCTCCTCCCTCCACTACTCCCACAGTCAGGAGAAATGAGATGGAGAGGTGTCAGGACAGATCCCTCACTTGTCTTGAAGCTCTCTCTCCTCTGCTCTACCTACTGATGTCCTTGGCTTCCTTTAAATCCCAACTAAAATCTCTTCTTTTCCTGGAAGCCTTCCTCAATTCCCCTTAATTTTAGTGCCTTCCCTCTATTAATTATTTCCTATTTATCTTGTAGATAGCTTGCTTTGTATGTATTCCGCATGTTATCTCTCCCTTTAGATTATAAGCTCCTTGAGGGCAAAGCCTGTCTTGCTGCTGTTTATATCTCTAGCACTTGAGCATATAGCACGTGCTTAATAAATATTTATTTATTTTCTGAATGATTCTTGGATTTTAGAGATCATGATTAAGCTACTTTTTGAGTGTCCCAACAACTGGGGCATTCCAGTTGCAAACCACTGTTGAAGAGACAAGGAGGTCCTTATCACTAGCCTCCTGGACTCCCTTTCAGGATACCCAAGTTCTGGGTCCACTTTTACTTTTCAGCTCACTGTGAGGTTTAAAATAGGCCACTTTTCTTTTCTTCACCTCAGGGATATAACATAACACAGTGGTACTTGGATCCCTCCAGTTATTTGAGGTGCCTGAAGTTCAGCATGGCCTTTCAGGCTACACAGCTTTTCTAGTGTTGGTGACTACAATTTATAGCTTCATAAACACTACCCTACACAAAATAGGCACCCAATAAGTATTTATTCTTATTCCTCTGTCTTCTCCCTCAGTGTCAACTGTTACTTTCTAGCACATCCACTATTAGCTATCATCTCTCCAAACCTCAAATGCACAAGCCATCTGTACTGCTTCTAATCTATGAACTCAGAGTTGCCAAGGGAAAACTAATAATCCACCTTACAGTAAGACCTAACTTTACAATTTTAAATCTGGCGTGTGAGTCTGAGGGATTGCTGTATTCCTTTCATCCAGAGAAAAGTGCACTGGTTCTCCCTAGAGAGAAGTCATTTCTGCTGACTTCTGGGTTAAAAGTTGTCTTTGGAATAACCAAAGTTCCTACAAACCTAACTGAATATGGTTGACAAACTCCTCTGTTCCAAAAAGCTGTATATCAATCAATTTTCTGTAAAAAATGAATTGTGTCTAAAATGCCCTTAAAGGAATTCACTATTTAAAGAAACTCCTCCAATATGAATCCTTTTGTAAAGTGAAAAGTCCTTTAATAATGAGACAAATCACTTCCAACTTTCTCAATTTTCAATGTTTGTTTTCAAAGACATGCATAAGAGCGTCGACACATTTAAGGAGAGTGGGATATGTGACCAAGGAAGGTTATCAGGAAATCTGAATGTTAACTTGTAATTTTACTGATGCCTAAGGATAAAACCAAAATTCTATCCAATGGACTACATTTTACACTTAAGCCACTGGAGACTTATTCCTAAAAACAATTATAATAATCGTTATTATGAAATGTTATTATAATATAATATTATGATATGCTTTATTATTACAGATAATAGTTATACAGTACTTTAAAGTTTGTAAAACATTTTACAAATATTATCTTGCTTAATCCCCACAACAATCCTATGAGGTAGGGGCTGCTATTATCCCCATTTCACAGGTGAGGAAACTGAGGCAAACAGAAATTAAGTGGCTTGCCCATGATCACATGACTAAAAAGTATCTGAGGCAGGATTTCTAGCATTCTTTCCAACCATACCAAATAACTCATAAAGAGGACAATGTGTGGGGAAGAAGATGGACTAGGAAATATGAATTCTAGCTGTATATGAACTTGACCTTCAGTGTCCTCGTCTGCAAAATGAGGGGGTTGAATAAGGCTCTGTCATTCGCCTAACATACCTTGTGACAGAATCTTTCATTTTTCTGGCACCTGAAAGAGAAGCAAATGTTCTCTCTTTACTGAGAGGTGCAGGGCTCATTTTATAGGGGAAAGCAACTGTCATTTTTATATCAGTCTTATACATCAATGCTTCACATTTATTCTACTAATCTAAAAGATAGATTTATTGTCACAAATAGGCCAAAATATCCTTAACAGAATTGTAAAGTCAATCCAGAATCCCCAATTGTCTATACTGAGCACTGAACCAAATTTCTGGGAAACAACAACAAACAACTCAAGAGAATTCAGAGATGGTAGGCTGAAAAAAACACACTCAGGCTACTGAGGTTACGCAGGTTTGTTAATACAATAAATTGTTAGTACAATAAATATTTTAGGATTTACAATTCTGAATTCTGATGAGCCATGTTCCACTTCTTTGTATAGGCTATTCATATGCAGTGACCACATGCAAGCCTTATTGCCAATGTCAGTTCAATAAATTAGGCAAAAGAAAATGAGTAGCTTCAGAATCCATCTATAATCTAGACCGACACTGCCTCTGCTTGATGGATCATAGGGTATGCTTGGAAAAGAAGCAGATCTGGGTTCCTTTTTTTTAAATGAGTTGAACTGGCCTGCAATCTCATCTAAGAAGACAACTTGTTTGTAGCTTATGGTCTTAGAGACCCTAATGGGCATTGAACCATCAATCCATGAAGGAATTAATACCAATGAGAAATGTAATATGGACTTAGTCATGGGTGATGGGTAAGACCTGTATGCCCACGCGTAAGCTTGGGCATCAAAAGGTCCATTATTATGAGTCAGAAGTAAGACTTGGAACCCAGGTTTTTGTAACTCTGAAAGGTCCATTATTATGAGTCAGAAGTAAGACTTGAACCCAGGTCTTTTCAACTCTAGAGTCAACCCACCCTATCAAGAACCTCATATTGCCTCTCCAACTAACAAAAACAATTTCTAACAATTCAAACAGCCCAAAGCAAAATGGGCAGCCTGGGGAGGTAATGCATTCTTCTTCAATGCAAGTCTTCAAATGTTATAGAAGGGATTCTTGTTCAGATCTGGGTTGAACTAAAAGACACCTCAAATCCCTTTCAAATTTGGGATTCTATAAAATCCTATTATTCTGACTCAGGGGTTAATTGTAGAGTTGTCTGTTGAACTGGCTGCTTTACAAATCTGCTTAAGCCTCAAAAAGAGGAAGAATAAAACCTTGCCCTTTAGGTTTGGCAAAGGGGAAATTTGAACATTGGTTAGTGAAACTGGAGGGCAGGCCAAACTCGAAAGCAGTTTGTGGCTGGCTGTCAGAGGCATGAATTTGTCAAGGGAAATTCCCTAATGCTCCCCAAACATGGGCATTTAACAGGAAGTAAACAAGCCCTTACTCTCTCTGTGAAATCTAAGCAACCACAGAGGAGAGCATTGCTGAAGCACCTTCTTCAGCTGCGATCCCCTTTGGAGGCCAACCTATGAACGTGTGCATCAGAGACTCCTGTAATGCTGGTGATCTAACTATAGCCCTGATGGACCTGCACTGGCTGGGGATGGCAGGAGAAGGGGTATGGAGAGTCTGAGTCAAGGTCTGTCTGAAATAGAAGGAAGTAAGGGAAGGTTTATCTAGCCCAAGCTACAGTATTTCACTGGGGGTCAACTCATCTAACACACGAGAGGAAAACACAGATTGGAAGCACCAAGGCAGGAACATAAGTCATTTAGCTGGGTGAAATCCACAATTCAACAGGCTAGAACCAATTGTATGAAGGGTCCAAGCACCAAAGTCCCATGCTCTTTGCTCAGGGCCTGCTGGGAACTCTCTGCTTTGAAGGTCTGCCTCATCCATGCATGGTTGTGGAGGCTCAAAGGACACGGATGCCCAGCACGATCCAAAAGACTAAAATGTCAGAGTTGGACAAGACCTCTGAGATCATCTGTGTACCTCATCCATCTCTCCCATTCCGCAGGTGAGGAAACTGTGGTTCTGAGACAGGTTACTACGGAGCAGGGACACTGTGCATGATCACAGTGTACTCATAAAGTACTAGGTATTTCCGGGGAATTCCCTTCCTACAAGATCTGGGATCTCTCCCTCAACTGGCCTATTCTAGGAGTCTGTGCATCTCCCTCTGAGTCAGTCTAGTAAGAACAAGCATAAAAGAGATGGATGTGGTCCTTGTGTTTCCCAGAAAACCAAGGCCCCCGGAGAAGAGAATGTACTGGTATAAGTGGAAACTAGCTAGGAAACTGGCCTGAAGTGATCAGTCTGCTAGGGGATAAGAGTTGCTGATGAAAAGTGACTCAGAGCAGACTGGTGAAATTTTTGCATGAGTATGGCTTTGAGGCCTCTCCATCCTCTACTCTCACGGACATCACTAAGGGAGAGAGAATCCCCTCACTGATGATAAAACAGAAAACTCTCTCCAATCTACTGCTGGGTCGTCATATTATCTCTTCTACACTGCTGGTGGTCTAGGCCCCAATACTGGCAGAGGTCCAGAAGATCTGGCGAGGGTAACACTGTATATGAGAACTACCTGAAGACCACACAGCCCTTCAGGCATGCAACTCTTACCCAACACCCATGATAAAGTCCACATTTCCATTCTTGCCTGTATTAATTCCTTCTTGCATTGATTCCTCGTCTCCAGTTCCCTGTCTTGTTCTCCGAATCCCTTATATTCTCTGACTCCAGTCCCCTGGGTCCCCTACCAGATGGATCTCCAAGTAGCTCAGCCATAGCCCTGCCTGTTCCTGTTCAGTACAACAGCCTCAAAGTCAAAAGGCTCAGTTTTCTAAAGGACAAATCTAGGCCACCGAAGCAGAATACTTACAACTATTCTCAATTCCACTCAATTCAGTTGTAAGCAGCTAGGTGGCACAGTGGATAGAGCACTGGGTCTGAAATCAGAAAGATATGAGTTCAAATCCGACCTCAGACACTTACTAGCTGTGTGACCCTAGGTAAGTCATTTAACCGGTTTGCTTCAGTTTCCTCAACTATAAAATGGGGGGTAATAATAGTGCCTACCTCCCAGGGTTTTTGTGAGGATCAAATGAGATAACATTTGTAAAAACATGCCTGGCACACAGTAAGCATTAATAATCAATAAATGCTAGTTATTATTATTATTTAAATTCAATATTTTAAAGTGCGAACTATGTTGCAAGGCACTGTCCTAGGCAGTGGAAATGCAAAGGCAAAACCAAGATGGACTCTGTACTCAAGAAAATTATATTCTACTGGGTGTGGAGCATATACAAAAATAAGCAAATACACAGCATATATAAAAATATACAAAATTTTAAGAAGAAAGCATTAACAACGTGGTAGATCAGGGAAAACCTCATATGGCAGATAGCAACTGACCTATACACTGGAAGAAGGTGGGGAGACACAGGTGAGGAGGGGATGCATTTAATATCTGGAGGAGCACCTGTCCAGAGGACAGGAGACAGGTGATGGGATGGCACATTCGGGGAACCATTGGCAGGCCAGTCTGCTGACAAGAGAGAGGACATGAAATAAAACTGGGAAAGTAGGTGGGAGCCATATTGTAAAGGATTTTAAATGCTAAGCTCAAGGGTTTGTATTTTATCTGAAAGGCAGTAGGACGCCAATGAAATTTTTTGAATGGGGGAATTACAGGTGGTTTAGGAATATGGATTTGGCCACTGGGCAGGGGAAGCAAATGGAAGCAGAGAGATAAACTAGGAAACTATTTCTAGAGTCCAATGATGACAAATGTCTGAATTAGGATGGAGGTGATATGAGCAGAGGGAAGAGGTGAGTTACAACAGATGCAGAATCAACCAACAAGATAAGAGAAGTGAGGGGGTGGGAAGAGTCAAGGATGACATCAAGGTTGTGAGCTTGGATGATTAGAAGGACTCTGGTACTCTCAACAGAAACAGGGAGGCTTAGAGGAGGGGTGTCTGGATGAAAGTATAAGGGATTCCAGTTGGTATGGCATAGGGAAAAGAGAACTAGCCAAATATAGCCCTTTCTTTTCTTAGAAAAGCAGGAGGCAGTCCTCTGCCAAGAGGGAGACTTAAAGAAAGAGATTAACATTTGAAATAGGTGCTGGGATGGACACTACGAAGTCAATTTCTTGTTCAGTTATCTTTAGTTGTGTCTGATTCTTTGGGACCTCCTTTTGTATTTCCTTAGTAGAGATACTGGAGTGGTTTGCCATTTCCTTCTCTAGCTCATTTTACAGATGAGGAAACTGAGGCAAACAGGATTAAGTGACCTTCCCAGGGTCACACAGCTAGTAAGTGTCTGAGGCCAAGATGAGTCTTCCTGACTCCAGGCCCAGCACTCTGTCCACTGTGCCGCCTAGCTGTCCTTATGACAGTCAATTAGGCAAGAATAAAAGGATTGTAAGCAGCAAGGTCCCTCCAATTCATCCCTCACTATTCCTCTCCACATAGACAAATCTCCTAGCTTTCTAGCAAGCAAACCACACCCATTTCTCTTCTGTGTCTTAATTTATGTTGTTCCCCCCACCTAGAGCACCTCTATATCAAGTCACAAATTTTGTCCATCCCTCCTGGCCCAGTAAAAATAATAATAATAACTCGAGTTTATGCAGTGATTAAAATTTACAGAATGTTTCCTCACAAGTACCACATGAGATAGTTACTACATTATGACCCCCATTCTTCAAATGAGTAAACTGAAAAGCAGAGAGATAAAGTGATTTAACTAAGGTTACACAGTAAGTTGTAGATTTACTGTAGCTGGATGGTACAGAAGATAGAGAAATAGCCTGGAGTCAAGAAGATCTGAATTCAAATGTGGCCGCATACCCTTACTAGCTGTGTGACTCTGGGCAGTCATTTAACCTGTTTGCCTCAGTTCCCTCAACTTTAAAATAGGGATAATAAAAGCACCTACCTTCTCCCAGGGTTGCTGGAAGGATAAAATGATACAATACTTGCAAAAAAGCACTTAGCACATAAACGGCATTTCTATGAAAGCCAGGATTTGAACACAAGTCTCCTGCTTCCAAAGGTCAGCGTTCTTTTCACCATATTACAAAAGTACACCTCCTCTCTCAAGCATATCTCTTCTAATAAACCTTCTATAACTCCTTTAGTCAACAGGGATCTTCTGACTGGGCCTCCATGGTTTAGATTTTAGTTATATAACAGTCTATGCTTCCTCTTGAAAATGTCAAATGGATTTTCTAGTTCCCCTAGTTTAGAGACCATATCTCCAGCTTCTCCCAGATGCCTCACAGAACCTGCCACAATGTTGAAAACATGATAGATGCCAACAACTACTTGCTTGGTGATTGGGTGACTCATTGGATGGCACCAGTCCAAGCTGCCATAGCTTTCTCCCCTAAAGCTGGTCGGCTTCAAGGCCCCCATACTCTTGAAAAGAAGCCACTAAGCTCTCTGCTGCGCCTTCTCCTTTTTATCTTGAACCTTGTCTCATCCTCAGCCTATGCTATCCTGCCTACAGCAGTATAATTCCTGGCTTGAAAGTCAAGGTGAAAAAAAAAGTCAGTGTGTCAATACTGAGCACCTACAATTTGCCCAGCACTGTGCCCTAGATACAGAGCTAGAGAGAAGAAGGCACAGTCCCTGCCCTTCTGAAGATTATAATCCATCAGGGAAAACAAGATGTACATAGAGAAAAATGCTAGATGGTAATACAATGCAGTACCTAATAATAGGCCATATTTATAGAGCCCCTAGGGGTTTACAAGGCACTTTCCTCACAAAACCCTGGTAGGCACTGCATTTCCCATACCATTATACACTTTGGTTTTTTTTTAAACTTTTTTTTAATTTTTAGGCAATTGGGGTTAAGTGACTTGCCCAGGGTCACACAGTTAGCAAGTGTCAAGTGTTTAGTCTGAGGTCGCATTTGAACTCAGGTCCTCCTGACTTCAGGGCTGATGCTTTATCCACTGTGCCACCTAGCCGCCACCATTATACACTATGACTCAGCCCCTCTGGTCCCCTACTAAGTGGGCCTCCCAATAAAACACAGCTTCCAGAAAGGGGCCCACAAAAGGCCACCATTATCTTCTCCTCCTTCCAAAATAAATATCTACCTGCTCTCCATGCTTCAAATTCCAGATAAAATATAAATATCTCTAAGAGAAAGTTAATAATGCATTATATCATGCATACCTTTGTTTATAGGGCTTTATCAATTTTTTTTTTACCTAAGAGCAAATAACGATAGGAAAAACATTGATTAATTGGGGGGGGGGAGATGGAGCTCAGATAGGGAAACATTAAAATACCTTCACATTAAAAGGATACAGAAAAAGAGCATGAAAGGAAATGCTGTCTACTTTCACTAACTTCCAACTTTGCTTAGAGTGGTCCCCAACTATAAAAATGTCTGCATTCATACACAGATGACTCAGGTAATACAGCCATCTTATATAGGCTATAGGTTATATAAGGCTACAGTCTACAGTCCTATCTGACCAATGAGACTACATTTCAATATGAACCGCTAAGTAGCTGAATAACCAAACCACTCAAGGCCTCATTCTACTCTACACTACAGAAATAGTAACACTGAGAGGTTCTAGTATAGATTTGACAAACAGAAAAAAAAACAAAAAACAAAATCCTAGACATTCTTATTCAGTCATCTAAAATCCCCTGCAACTCTGATACTCTACAACAATGGTTCTTAAAAATATGGCCATAGACCCATGTGATTGGGTGAGATACTTTCAGGGAGTTGGAAGGGTCAGAACTATTAAAATATGCCTCCCTTTTTCAACAACATATCCGTGTGAGGCCAGAGTTTCTTCATATACTTCAGCCAAAACAACATTTTCACAACATATTGAATGAATACTCAGATGTAACAATATAGTTGTCTTTTATCATACCAGACATTAAAGAGATTTGCAAGAATATGTAAAACAATGCCACTTTTCTCACTAAATTTGTTTCCAAAAAATAGTTATTTCTCATAAAAACATGCTAACATTGTTATTTTTACTGGATTAATAAATATTTTTAGATGTTATATTTTAATTTCTAATATGGTAAATATTGAAAGATATAATCAACATAAGTAAAAGTTCTTTGGGGTCCTCAATAATCTTTAAGAGTGTTAAAAGGGTCTAAAGACCAAAAAATTTGAGAATCACTGCTCTGTAGTGGTGTGAATCTTTAACATTTTAATTTTTTTTTTTGACATCTAATCTGCTAGAGTCAATGGCAGGAATTTCCAATGTACAGAAAAAACTGAGGATGAAAGAAATCAAAAATCACTAAGAATACACGCCAGAACTATGGTCCAACTCACTGGGCTACCTCTCCATTGTGCTAACAATCAGACCACACTTCCTTCAGCTTACACATGAAAGGTACCATACTTCTTCCACCTACACAAGAATGCCTTCACCCAAATCCTTTGGGTGCTTTAGAGAATGGCTTCATTCAAAGGCTCACAGAATACTAGTAGATCCGGAAACAGGAAGACCAGACAAAGATGTCACCTCAGGAAGACAAGCATGAAACCCAAAGACATGACAAAAGAAATGAAACAGAGATGGGCAAAAGGAAAGAGAAGATACGAAGAAGGAAGAGAAAAAAAAACTTAATACTGATCTTCAAAAACATGAAAGTTTACTGATTAGAATGGGATAAATAGTTATTCTCTATCTCCAATGAAGAAAAATCAAGCAGAAAGGACCCCGCTATGTACCAAAGAAGTCCGGCTCATTTTTGTCTCCACACTGCTTACTGACATTCCTCAGGGTGGAAACCTCTCCTGCCTTCTTACTGTAAATTGTAACCATTCTCCATGGCCTAGCTAAAGTTCACTTTCCTCCAGGAAGACTCCTTGGACCACACCAGTCCATAGATCAACCTCTCTTTCTTCTGGGCTCCTAGAGCAAACTCTTATTTGGACCACTTACTTGGTACTTACGTCATGCTGAATCAAATTGTTATTTATCTTCTCATAGGTTCATTCTGTCTTCCCAATTGACTGTAAGCTCAGTGAGTAGGGTCCTTGTGTTCTCATAGTACTTAATTCTATGCTGTATACAAAGCAAATGTTCAATCCATGTTTATTGACTGAAATGGGCTTCAACCACTGTATGGGGGCTAGCATTAGAAATAATTTCCTGTAAGTGAAGGTCATGAGACAATAGCATGGAGTGATTAATTGAAGGTGGGGATGGAAAGAAGGGTGAGGTAATCAAAAGAAGGACAGATTCTGATTAAATCTGGGATGGTTTGGATTTGACCGCACCTGAAGTCAGAAGGTGGACCAGACTTAGTTATCTCAAACTACTGCAACCTCCCCACATGCTTAGTGTTTGACCTAATATAATAATAATAATAATAATATAGGTAGCACCTATGTTCCAAGTACTGTGCTTACAGTTTTAAGAACCCATCACTGATCCTCACAACAACTCTAGGAGGTAAGTGCTATTATTATCCTCATTTTACAGTTGAGGAATTTGAGGCAAACAGAGGTTAAGTCACTTGCCCAAGGTCACCTAGCTAAATAAGTGTCTGAGGAGGGATTTGAACTCAGGACTTCCTGACTCCATGCTAGTTCTGTTGGTATTAAAAAGGACGTAAGATTTAGATAATGGTATAAATAGATTAATGTCATAAACCTAATGTAAATATCCAATGTGAGTTCTGAAATCACTACTACATGACTTTTCAAAGTGCCTTCTAGATCTCATGAAGAACCTGGGGGCTATCTTGAGTGTAGTTTGCCAAAACCCCAAAGGAAACTGGAAGACTCTCTCATCCCTAAGAGATTATGGGAGTAGAAATGTTGAGTACTCTCAGTAGATGCCCACGGCCACCAAGATAATCCTAAAAGACTATGCCTCCAAGTTGACCTAGGTATGCATCACGGTGGGACAATGCAAAGTAGGGAATACCATGCCCCATCCCACCAGAAGGATGGAAGAAACCACCACTTCTCCCTCCAATTGTGTTTTTTAGGAAAAAACATTGAATGAGGAGTAAGGATATGTTGCATTCACATCACAACTCAACCACTAATTTGATGTGTAGCCTTAGAAAAGTAACTTGATCTCTCAGTGCCTCCGTACCCTCACCCATAAAAATAAGGGGGAATATCTGCCCTCTCTGCCTCAAAAGATTACTATAAGCATTCAATAAGAGTATGGACACAAAAAAAAATGTGTTTGGAAAAGTACAAAGCCCAACACTAATGCATTGCTGGTGGAGCTGTGACCTGTTCCAAAGACTCTGGAAGACAATTTGAAATTATGTGAGAAATGTAGATGAAATTTTTCAGGTCCTTTGAACCAGAGACCCCATTCCTTGGAATATACAACAAGGAAGTCAAAGGCAGAAAGATCCTGCGTATACCAAAACTGTCACAGCAAAGAACTAGGGAGCAAGGGGACAGAGGGGTAAGAGTACATACCCACTGACTCTCCAATTAAAAACTCAAACAGTTTTGTTCATCCATGGGTGAACAAACATGTGAACATAATCTAATATTATCGTGACATAAAAAATGATGAATATGAGTAACTCAGAAGATCATGGGAAGACTTCTATGAATTGATGCAGAATAAACAGAACCAGAAAAATGGTATATAAAACTACAGTGACATCAATAACAAAGACAACAAAATGAAGACAAAAGCCATTACCCATAATGGGTGACTAATCTTGGCTCAGAGAAGAGATGAGGAAATGAATCTCCTTCTTTTCTGTAGGGAACTATGGATATGGAGTGTTGCGCATTGCTGTCAGACAAGGTGTCTGTGGGCTGATTTTGCTTAAATATTTTTCTCTGTCACAAGAGAAGATTTGTGGAATGGGGGAGGATAATACAAAAATGACTGAATATAGATGTGAAGGATTATGATTATTTCAGCTGCATTTTTTTCACTTCTCCCATTCCCCACTGTAGATAGCTTTTTCAAAAGAATAGACCTTTTTTTAAATAACATCTTTATATGTATAGCAGGCATAATTATAACTTGCTGCCTCCCCTTCACTAAGGGAAATCGTGAGGTTTTGTGGATAGACTTCAGGTTTCTAAGAAGCTCTGCCCATCCCTTCTTCGCACACAGGCTGGCATCTACCCAGGAAAGGTGTTTGTATGCTCTTCTAACCACACTTCCAAAATTAACATGTAAGCAAGAACAAAGTAAGGTCAGGGCTCAAAATAAAACCCTTAAAAAAAAAAGTCAGCCACCAAGGCTAGTTGAGATCAGCACAAGCATGTACATGTGATAAGGGTGTGTTAGAGATGACAGGGAGGAGAAAGTAAGGAAAAGATGAGGCCTAAATCAATCAAGTTCCTTTTGAGCCTAAACAAGGGTTCTACTTACCTTCTCCCTTCTGCTTCACCTGCTTCTTTGTTTGTTGTATCGGGTTTTTTTGGGGGGGAGAGACGGGGGAAGCTATCAGGGGTGACTCACCCAGGGTCACACAACTACTAAGTGTCTTTGGCCAGATTTGAACTCGGGTCCTCCTGACTCCAGGACCGGTGCTCTATCCACTGTGGAGCTGCCCCTGCTTCATCTGCTTCTTAAGAAAAACAAACACAATCCAACTTTCTCTCTATATAATCATCTAATCTCACTTCCTTCAGCTCTCTAGTCAGCAGAGTACGGTGCTAATGAGGGTCCCTAAGGGGGGGTCAGTTAAGTTCTGTTCTTCTACCAATCATATAGTGTTCTATGGTAGGTGCTGAGGGCAATTGCAAAGACTATATCTATCTATCTATATATGGTATAAAGCACTGCCCTTTCCTCAAGGAACTTCTATTGTAGTCAGTGAAACATAACAATCAAAGAGCCACCTACCTGAAACAATTAAGAGACCAATCTATGACAGCTGAGAGGTAGGGTGGCCTGGTGGGTAGTGGGTTGGCTTCAGTATCACCAACACCTGGCTCCATGGCAAGTTAGCCCAAGGCACAAAAGGTAATCTAGCTCTTTGCCCTCCCTCTTTCCATCTCCTTAATTTCTAATTTCTTCCTAGAAGAGTTAGCATTCAAGCTTGACTTTGAAGGATGAATGAGAAAAAGGAAAGAGAAGGCATTTTGTTGGAAACCAGGATGATCAGAGAGCAAAGAAAAGTTGGAGAGTGCAGGCACAAAAGAGTCGGTAGATATTTGCAAGACCCCTTCAACTGCATTGAAGCTCTGAGACCTTATCCCCTCCTACTCACCTCTGGGAAGTGAATTTAAACTCTCCTTTGAAGATATCCTCAGAGGGCAGGAAGACAACCTCTAGATCCTTCTGAACTTGCTAAAAGGACACTTTACGCTTCTGAGAGGTTAAAAGCCAAATCCTTCCCTGCATCCACAGCTCCAGCTGACTTTAATGGGCTGTCTGATGGGGTAGAGGAGGGGGTCTGTCTTGGGCCTTTGGAGAAATAAGATGCAAAGGAGATTCTGCATCAAAGACTGCTATCTCCCTGTCTTTTTTTTTTTAAAGGGTATTTAATGAGGGCAGAGTTCTCTGCTTCCCTGATGTGCCCATAGGCAGATGTGCCAAAGAGTAAGAATGGCCTGGTATATGTCCAGCATGCATCATAAGCAAAGACAGAAAACAAGAATCCAGCTATCTCACCACCACCCCCCATCACCCCTACAAAAGCCTGTTCTCCAGGCCAGGGTATATCTTCTAAGCCCTCAGATCCTCACAAGGCTGGAAACTGTGGATAGAGACAGCTTGGCAGGGATCAAGGGGCTTGCTAATAAATAAGAAAAAAAAAATTGGTTTCTAAAGCCAAAGGAGTGAGAAAGTCAATATTTAACTTGGTTTCAGTTTCTAAGGCACAAAAACAGCAAGAAGAGAAAAATGGCAACTGGTAGGTGGTAGGAAGCAGTTATGGCCAACTTGATAAAGAGTTTCTGGGAATGAAGGGGCCAGATGCAGTCTGTCTCCATTCCAGATTTAGTTTGCAACAGGCACGGACTAAAAAAAATGCCGAATTTCAAGACGGCAACAATTCAGCTAATAGAATAGAAGGTTCAGGTGGAAAAGAAAGAAGGTGATTAGATCTCTCTAAATAGTTTTAGACTGCTGGGGAGGGCTAAGCACAAAGCCAGTACCTGAATCACACTCATCTAAGGTAAGCTCTTAGATATGCTGTGGCTCTTCTATACAGCCGGGCTACACTTAGCAAAAAAATGAAAAAAAGAAAAAAACCCTCATTACATAAAAATCCAAGTAAAAGAAACTGAAAAACAAATTCTGGGATAAAGACAATAAATATAGAACTGGAAGGGACCTTGGATCCAACTCCCTCAGTTTGCTGATTTCCAAAGAATTGACTCGCCCAAGGTCACATAGGTAATAAAGTGCTGGAACCGAAATTTGAACTCAGGTCCTCTGATTCCAAATCCTGCACCTAGATACTAAGTCTCCACAGTTCAAAAGAACTGTTTTCAACTTTGTTTTTTTTTTTTTTACCAAAGGGTCCACCAGCGAGTTGCTTTAAATACCAAGTTTTCCAGGTATTTTAAAATACAATTCCATTTACAGAAACAAGCAAGCAAAAAAAAAAAAAGGCCCATTATATTGGGAAATCAGTCCTTTTCACAAAGGTCTCTTAATGCCCCTGCTGGAGATGGAAACTTGGTGATGCCATGGAGGGGCTAACTCAATGTAGAGATCTGGTATTCTCTTGCAATTCAAGGACCTTCTGAATTGGGAACAGTACCCAGCATTGAGGGCAGGTAGGTGGTACAATGGATAGAGTACGCAGCCTGAGTCAGGAAAACTTATCTTACTTATCCAAATCTGGATACTTACTAGCTGTGTGACACTGGGCAAGTCACTTAACCTTGTTTGCCTCAGTTTCCTCATCTGTAAAATGAGCTGGAGAAAGAAATGACAAACCATTCCAGTATCTTTGCCAAGAAAACCCCAAATGGGGTCATGAAGAGTTGGGCATGACTGAACGGCAACCAAGCCCTGAAAAAACATCACCCTAGTAGGTACTGGAGTGAATCTGATGGGGGCTTAGAAGATGTTTGTTATTGTTACTTATAGTAATAATATGTATTTATGAAGTGTTTTAAAGTTTACAAAACTTTCCTTACAATTACCTTATGAGATAGGTAGCGTAAGTATCTCACAGATAAAGAAACTGATAACAGACAGGACAAACAATTCACTCCAGGCTACTAAATATCACTGCTAAGATTCAATCAAATTCAGGCCTTCTTTCAGTTCTCTTCCATTTCCATCAGGTGCTTCTCATTATTAAAATCATAAAGGGCATAATAATAACCAATGCTATTATAAATAATATCAATGAAAACAACATCAAGACTTAACCAAGAAGTCAAAGTACTTTGTTTTTCAAGGCTCTTACAAACTTGCTATTTGCTAATAGGATTCCTCTTCCCCAGATACCTATGAGGTGATTCTAACTCTGTCCCTGGCTCAATCATCACCTGCAAGTTTCTGACCTTCTTTTGGCCATAATCAATACCTACGGGCTCAGGGTCCCTCACATAGTGACGTAGTTATCACATCTGTTTTATTTGCAAAAGAGGTCCTGGGTCCAAGCCCCAGGAATACCAATTTAATCTTTCTCCAGAAGACCACATGGTGAATGAGGTGGGGGTAGGGGTAGACTATGCTGAATTTGGAATCAAAGAAGCTGGGTTCAAACCTCAGTGATGATTATGATTATGATGATAGATTATGACCTTCACCAAATCACTTTGGCTCTATGGGTGTCAATTTCCTTATCTGTAAATATATGGAGGTTGGACTTCTGAGGCTCCTTCTGGATCTCATGGGTTATGATGCTAATTGAGGGAAAGATTGATAGGAATTATGAAGAATATGATTTAGAGAATATTTTTCCAAAAATGCAAATTCATTTTTTTTATGTTGAGACAATACTTCATACCAAGATCATATCCTTTTGCTTACTAGATGTCTTCTCTAGGATCCAGGCAGGGCTGGGGAACCTGCTTGTATCTTAGAGGACCTCCTAAAATGAACAGATAATAATAATTTCTATTTATCGTATCAATTATTTATATATAGCTAGCCACTTCTAAAGTGCCTGAAGTGATGTGAAACAGTTTGGTTTCTTCACTCTTTTCAATATTCTTTTCATTGACTTCCCCAAATACAAACACACAAATCCCGTCCATACTATTAATTTGTACAAATTATGAAAAAACTTGAAGTGACTTTTCTGTTCAACAACTGTGGAATGGCAAAATGAATTATGGAATATTAATAGAATGGGATATTATAAAATGATGCATATGAAGAACACAGCGAGATACAGAAAAACTTACAAATGTGATGCAGACAGAGATCAACAGAATGAGAAGAACATATCCACAGACTACGGCCTTATTCAGAAAGCTAACAAAGTTCTATAAGTATACAGGCAGAATCAGAACAGTGCACAGAATAACAAAAAAAATTATCACTATGCCTCCACCCTGCAGCAGCCCCTGTGTGATTAGTAAGTTCTTACTCAGGACACTATTTCAGGAAGAGCTCATGTCATTCATACTCACTTCACTCCCAGCTCCATTCCTTACTTTCTGGACCTTTCCTCCTTAACTTGGATGGTTGACCCCTTCCCATGACCCGCTCCTGTCTAGCTCTGCTTTATGTTTTGTCTTCCTTTTCACTATAATGTTAACTTCTTGAGAATAGGGTCTGCTTCTTTGGGTCTTATATTTGTATTCCTAGTGCTTAGCACAGAACCCAGCACATAGTAAGCACTTAATAAATTTTTATCTTATCTAATTTGTTAATATGTATATTATGTTGTTATTTTTCTAATAATACAGTTTCAATGTGAAAGTTTTATTTGTAGATTTACTCTCTATTTTATTGGGTTCTTTATTCATATTCACTAAGCATGTTATTAAGCTTATGTCAATATATGTCTTGCCACCTGTGATTTCATCAATGCTATTTTTGTTGTTCAGTTGTTTCAGCTGTGTCCGACTCTCTGTGACCCCATTTGAGGTTTTCTTGGCAAAGATACTGTGGTGGTTTGCCATTTCCTTCTCCAGCTCATTTAACAGATGTGGAAACTGAGGCAAACAGAGTTAAGTGACTTGCCTAAGGTCACATAGCTAGTAAGTGTCTAAGGCCAGATTTGAACTCAGGAAGATGAGTCTTCCTAACTCCAGACCGGGCACTCTATCCACTGTACCACCTAGCTGCCCTTATTCCCCTATGATTTAGCCAAAGTTCTTCAAAAGTTGGCCAAAAGGGGCAGCTAGGTGGCGCAATGGATAGAGCACCTGCCCTGAAATCAGGAGGACTGAGTTCAAATCTGGCCTCAGACCAAACACTTGACACTAGCTGTGTGACCCTGGGCAAGTCATTTAGCCCCAATTGTCTAAAAATTTTAAAAAAAAAAAGAACTGGGGGCAGCTAGGTGGTGCAGTGGATAGAGCACCAGCCCTGGGTTCAGGAGGACCTGCGTTCAAATCTGGCCTCAGACACATAACACTTACTAGCTGTGTGACCCTGGGCAAGTCACTTAACCCGTTACCTAGCCAAAAAAAAAGTTTAACCACCCTAGAGCCAATCTGGTCATGAGCCTCTCTGAATTTAGCTGCTCTAGTCTTTGGACAACACATATACCATCCATTACTGGGATTATATAAAATTATTACAGAATAGAGGAATTTTAAAAGGGGTTTACTAAGCAAGAATGAATTGTTCAGCCCATCCCCTCGGCAGATATCACAAAGTAACAGTGAGTACAATCCCAATTAACCATACTTTCGAGTAACAACCAAGAGGGTATGAAATACAAGAAGGACTCGTATTAGGTGGGGTTAGTCAAGGCAGGCTTCCTGAGGCCTTCCTTTAGCATGAATCCTGGGCAATAAACCACCTATCCAAGGCAGTGGGGCATGAAGATGAGGAATCCTGAGATCTGATTTCTACTGCTGGTTTTTTTGCCCCTTCTTTATTATGTTACATGACCTTAAGTGTTACACAACTTTCAAAACCATCACTCCTTCCATATAATTTACACATGCACTTCTACCCCCAATCCTCTTGCAATCTGACTCCCCCATAATTTAAGGTCACACAAGTCTCCCTGTCCTAGAAGCTGTCACTGGAGCATATGCCCTAGCTACTGGGCACCACTCTGACCTACAGGTTGGCCACATGCCTAGAAATTCCACCGCCAGGAAACCTCCTCCAGGAAATCTTCCTGGTCTGTAAAATTGGCCCCAAACAAACAAATATTCTACGTACAAACCATTCACCTCAACTCGTCCAATTCACCCTTCTCTATTTGTCATGTTCCTCATGTAGAAACTGGACTATGGAGTGTAGCATATTTGGGTTAACCAGCCAGTCTGCAAATAGGAAACTTTCTACAAATGGTTTGAGTGTAAGGAAAGCCTTTTGCCTTTCTCTGTATCCCCAGTCCTTAGCGGAGTGCCTGGTATAGTAGGTGCTTAATAAATGCTTAGACTGACTGAATGACTAATATTTGTGTGGATGTATACAGCAAGCTACACTTGGGTAATGTGCCCTTGTCCACCTAAGTTGACAACGAATGTAAATTTAAAGCACATATAGTGATACACAAGTATCAGCTATTGTAATCCACACATAGCAAATAAAAATACTTCTGCACTACATTTTTCCTTTGCCATTATGAATGACAGATATGAATCACAGAATGATCAATATGGCTAAGGTGATAAATACCAACCATGATTACTGACAAAATGAATGGATCCTGGCCACACAAACAGCAAAATAATGATGACAAAAACATTAACATCTGGTATTTAAATAGCACTTAAAATTTTGCAAAGCGCCTTACATAGATTATCTCATTAGATCCTTAACACTGTGGGATGTAGGTGCAATTATTATCATCCCTATTTTACAGAGAAGGAAACTGAGCCTGGAAAAGGTGAAGCTATTTGTCCAGAGTTACACAGATAATAAGTGACTGAAGCAGGATTCAAATTCAGGTCTTCTTAACACCAGGCCAACACTAGCCACTGAGCCATCTAGGTTCTAGAAAGGGAGAAGAAAGGAAAGAAAAAAGGGGTGAGAGAAAGAGAGAGAAAGAGAGAGAGAGAGAAAGAGAGAGAGAGGAGAGGAAGAGAGGGAAAGAGGGAAGAGAGAGAGAAAAAAACCTAGCGTTGACTCTATATAACTAATGAGGCAAAGGGCATTTTGGATGCAGGAGGACAGACAAGGCACATCAAAAATTGGGACACATTAAGAAGGGCTCGTGTTCCATTTGGGTGGTAGAAGGTGATGACTCTTCTCTGCCCCTGACTTGTAACTCCTTACAAGCAAGGACATCTTCCTCTCACCCTGTCAGTACTTGGTAGGGACCATGCATGCTCTAAATACTTAATTAGTACTTGCTACTGATGACAGTTACTGGTTCAAGCAATAGGATCTTACTAAGCACAGACCTGATCCTCAATAGGGAAAACCAGTTAAATATTCCACGTTTGGTCCCTTTGAAAGGCAGTCACATAGACTACAACAAATAGCATCTACAATTCATTGTTAATCATACCACACCTTTCCCCAAGGACTCTCAGCTCTTCCCCAATCAATGTGGTTCACTCTCACAACATTCTTGGACAATGGGAGATGAGACAGGCCTTTTCCTTATTTTGAAAGGCAAAGAAGCTGAGGCTCAAGAGAGACAAAATAATTTGACCAAAATTACCCAGCAGATCAATGGAGGAGCTAGGACTCAATCAGTTTCCTGATTCCCATTCCAATGAGCATGAGAGGGAAACAGTAAGAGGCAGACAAGACTAGCTCATCTCAGGTTCAAATCAGCATCTCAAGAGAAGCACAAGGATATTTGGCTGAGATAGAATCTCTAGTTAAGATGACCATTCTGGGGGGACGCAGTTGCACAAATCACACACTTGATAGGCCATTCTATCCCTTTCTAAGTAGTGAGTAATTCCAAATTCCAACAGATGCTGTTAAGACACTCACCTCACTTAAGAATGCATCAGAGTGAAATGAGTAGAACCATTATACAGGAGAATGCCGTATACAGCAACGGCAATATTGTTTTAAGAATGACTTTGAACGAATAAGTTATTTTGACTATTATGGACATATGAAGAAAGATGCTATCTGCATCCACAGAAAGAATTGATAAATAGAAGTATGTACAGAATAATTTTACATGTATATACCTATTTGTGTCTAATGGTAGCTATCTCTAGGGTAGGAGGTCGGAGGGAAAGGAAAAAAAGGAGAAATTTGCATAATAATTTTGTTGTATACTTGAAAGGAATAGCAAATTGTGCATAGTAGGTTTGCAGTTTCATATGCAATCATCTTTCTTATTGTTCTATGTTAAGGAAATGCTTGTTTTATTTCATAAATTAAAAATAATTTTAAAAAAAAGAATGAAACAGAAGGATTTCTAAGCAGTTCTGAGTTTGCTATCTAACAGAAAACCAACATGGAGAGGGTAGATTGTTCCTCTAGCTTTGTCAGAGAGGAAAATGAGCACTTTGGAATAGAAATTTAGGTCTAGAAGAGAACACAGAAATCATCTAATTCAGGGGTTCTTAACCTAGAGTTCAACTGCTTTTTAAATATATATATATTTCAATTGTTTCTGTTTTGGCCAGAAACTCTGAGGGTCTTCCCTTCCCAGATTGATTTTTTTTAACTAGGTAAAGGAAACCATTCTTTGCCTTATTTCTTACCCAGCCTTGCCTCAGTCAAACTGAAACCTAGGAAAGACCTTAACTTTAAAAAGTCAAGGTCTCCCACTGCATCCAGGGCCATCTCCAGTTGTCCTAATCCATATCTTGCCACTGGACCCAGATGGCTCCAGAGGAGAGAGTGAGGCCGGTGATTTTGCACAGCCCTCCCTCACCTAAATCCAATTCACTTGCAAGTCACGGCATCACCTTCCTGATGTCCTGGTCCTCTTTGAGAACAATGGACAAACAACAACAATTTTGATAACTGTATTTCAATATGATTGATTTTCTCTGTAATACTATAGATTTTATTTTATGCATTAAAACAACATTATTCTGAGAAGGGACCCATAAGTCTCACCAGACTGGCACACAGAAATGTTAAGGAACCCTGATCTAATCCAACCCTTCATTTTACATTAGAGGAAACTGAAGCCCATAGAGGCTAAGTGACTTGATCACCCAATGACCTTTAAAATCCATTCTAACTCTACACCAGTGATACTATGATCCAGCGGCCACACATAATGCACTAAGTGAAGAAACCAGGACAAGAACCAAGGTCTGTCTGATAAACTCCAAACCAAATGGCTATATTACTGTCAAAGCAGCTCAGGATTATACATGATTGATGCTAAGTTAGGTACCCATCCATATCCAGCTGTCAGAGTAATACATCACAGCATATGAAGATTTGTCTGAAGAAGATGGTATCTGGATGGGTAAGGAGCCCACCGACATATTAAGCAAACTTGTACTTGACGTTACAAATCAGTCTCCAAAGACAGGGACATCAGAGACCATTTAGACCACTTCCACAGGAACAGAATTTCATGGAGAGTAGGATTTTTTTCATTCTTTATATCTGTTTCCTCAGTGCCTGGAACATAATAGGAGCTTCATAAATGCTTACGGATTGATTCTCACTTTACAAATAAGAAAATCGAGGCCTAGAGAAGAGAAACAACTTGTCCAGGGTCACAGATCAAGTTCATGGTAGGATCCAGAATGGACTCCTGGTATCAATCAACTAATGAATCAGCAAGTATTTATTAAGTTCATCATGTCAATACTTTCAGTTTATTAAGTGCTTCCACTTTAATAATCCTTAACTAGTGTATAAGCATTTTCTCTTGTCCCTTTCCAAACCCCCCCCCCCGCCCAATTAGGTAGATGATGAGTAACATAATGTTGCTATTTTTCAGCTGTTTCAGTCATTGTGACCCCACTTGGGGTTTTCTTGGCAAAGATACTGGAGTAGTTTGCCATTTGCTTCTCCATTTTATAGATGAGGAAACTAAGGCAAACAGAGTTAAGTGACTTGCCCAGGGTCACACAGCTAGTATGTGTCTGAGGCCACATTTGAACTCAGGAAGAGGAGTCTTCCCAACTTCAGACCTGGCACTCTACCCACTGCACCACCTAGCTGCAGAATGCTGATAATATGACCAGAGGAAGTGAGATTTAGCACAACAGGGAATTGTTTGGGCACCAAATCTATCTAACTTGTCTTTGACTCTGTGACCTCGGGAAAGTCATCTAACTTCTTCCCATCTTCATTTTACCACAAATAAAATAAGAAAAATGATTCTGTACTTGACTCTCTTTATTTATCCCACAGTACACATATAGGTTGGGGAATGTTGGAGGGCTAAAGGTATTACATCCACAAATTAGCATATAAAAATGTAAAATGAATACTGTACTCAGCACTGTCTTCCCCTCTTCATAGACTCTTTCAAGAGTCGGAAGAAGTCTTAAAAATAATATAACCCAACCCCCGAATTTGAGAGATGGGGAGGGGGAGGGGAAATCCAGAGTGTAAATGACTTGCCCAAGGTCACAGAGCAAGTTAGTGACAAGAATTACAGCCTAGCTTCCCTCATTCCTAGGTCAAATCTCATTCTATTTGGAATAGTCATCCACTAATGTTCTTGTCCCTTGGGCATTTCCAACTGCACTGCTTAGCCCCAATTGTGCAAGGCTAGTATGCAAAAAAAAAAAATTTAAAAAAACAAAAAACACAAGACTGACCTCTAAAATAAAAAAGCTAGCAGTTAAGTGCATTTGCATATTGAGGCCAGATTGCCCTGACTTGAATCCTGTGAACTAAAATGAAATGAATGTCAGTTCATTTATACCAGAATAATACCAACCACAATACCTGATAATTACATAGTGTTTTTTGCCCAAGGATTCTAAGCCCTTTGTAAAATAAAAAGGAAATGAATAAAATGGATTCACTGATTAGCTGGTACAAAATGCTGCCACTTTATGCAGACCCTGGAACTGGGGATATGTGATGTGCATGTACATCTGATCTGCATCATAACATCTGATCACATTCTAGACTGGAAAAGATGGCAACATGCCTGCGTATGTGCGTGCGTGTGCGCGCACACACACACAAGCAGAGGCAAACTCAGAGACAAAGAAACGGATGATACTGACTTGACTTTCCTATGGAGAGGTGCTTACTAACACAGGAATCAGGACAGTCAAAGAGGTCACAAAAAGTCTCCAAGTGAATCAGAGAAGGACGATGTTGAGCTCGGGATGGCTACTGTGTCAGGGAAGCCTCAATGAGCCACTGAACCACAAGGATGCCTTGGGCAGGTCTTACTCACCATCTATAATCCTAGGTCTTTTCTCTAAGATCTATGTGACATGATAGGATCTTGGGGTCCAGAGGTGGAAGGGATCTTCGGGATCACGAAGTCTAACCCCCTCCCTTCTCTGGATTTAGGATACTGATGCCCAAGAGGGAGCAAGTGACTTACCCAGTGAGTAATAAGCAGCAGGCCTCAGGCTCTTGCCTCTAATGTTCTGAATAATTCTGATACATTCCTATCTACGTGTCAAGGATTTTCAAGGGGACTCATGCTTTCTGAAAATAACTTCTGAAGTTTCTTCCAGCTCTGAGATCGCAAGCTTCTTTCCACTCAGCCACTGAGACAGATGACAGCTATTTTAACAAGAGAGACTGGAACTGTGGGGGTCCAATAAATTAATTTTTTCTATGGCTGACATGGAACAATTAAACCCCTTATGGAGGTCACAGAGTGAAAATCTATGCAGAATCACTGCTATGGAAAGAACAGGGTAACCTGACCCGATCTGACAGGAAGAGGTTGGTCCCTAGAAGGGTGAAGGGTCCAAGAAATATCCAAGTGTGTCTCTCCCACCCTCATATATTTTTAATCAAATACATGTTTTAGAGAACCAGTCTTGGAACCAGAAAGACCTTGGTCTAAATCTCACATGGGACACACACTGGCTGTGTGACTTTAGGCAAGTCACATAACTTCTCTATTCTTTAGGAAATTCTCTAAGACTCTCAATTGTGGACAAAGTGACAACTAACTGCATTGGTAGAGTGTTCTTTCACTACAAAGTTTTCTGTACTAATGAAATCACAGGTCCAGTCTCTATTCCTATTATATTGAATATATAACATATAATAATATTATATATATAACAGTGAAAGGAAATGTAACCAACTAAACTATCTATTAAATACACTTAAGTATAATTATTTACATTTAAATAAACTAATTTGAATATATATTATATTTAAATTAGCTAATTTAAATAGATTATATTCAACATTTACAAGAGTAAAGGTAGAGGAGTCCCTCCTTGCTATTCAATCAACCAACAAGCATTTACTAACATGCAGAGCACTGAAATGAAACAGATTTCAAGGAGTTAAATTTTTATCTAAAGGAATGCAGCATATATAAATATATAAGAGATAAACATGCTAAGTAAATTCAAGGTAATTTAAAGGTGGTAGGTACGAGCAGCTGAGGGGATTAGGAAAGGCAGGCAGTCCATGAAAATTCCTAGGATCTGCAGCTGGGAAATGATGGGGAAGGTGGGGGAGAAAGGGGTTGGGGGGTGGGGTGGGCAATAATCACTTAAAAGCCTGTGTATATATGAGCACAGGATCAATTTTAAGACTAGCTGAGGAAGCCTCCGCCTCCTCCTCCTCCTCCTTCCCATTGCCTCCCTGCATCATTATTAAGTCTCATATATGGTCCCTATAGCAACACAGGGCCTTACAAATTGTATGACCTTTCAAAAGCACAGAGTTCGGGACAATCATTCCAATTTTCTGTACCCCAGAGATGGTTCTGGCTGCCTGGCTATCCCTCTGCTAGGCCCTAGAAAGTACAGCATAGAGATTTCAGTCACAGAATCATTAGCCCAAAAGCCCAAATCACTCAGCCATCCCTCCAGATATCACATTAAGCACTGGGAGGCTCAGGGAGGCACTGAGTAAAACAAAACTGATTGTCTCCACCACACACCTCTACCTTCCCCCTCTCCCCACAACCACCTCTTCTCCCTACTTCCCTCTTTCTGTTTCTATTACGTTTAGCACCACCTTCCCAGATTTGTCATCTCAGTCATCTCTGATTCTTCCCTTTACTTCACCCAGCACCGATCCACCCTCCCCCAGCCAGTCAGAAGATAATATTTTATAAATTCTACTGCTACAACATCACTCTCATCTGTCCCTTTCTTTCCACCCACAAACCACCACCCTAGTTCAGGCACTCATTATCTCTCATCTAGATTATCATAAAAGCCTCCTAATTGATCTCTCTACTCTTAGCCTCTCCCCACTATAATTCACTCTCTACTCAGCTGCCAAAATAACCTTCCTAAGGCACAGGTCTAACCAAGTTACTTTCTGCTCAAAAACCTTCACTAGAATAAAATACAAACTCCCTCAGCCTGACATTTAAGGCCACATTCTGGCAACCTACCTTTACATCCTTATTCTGTACTACACCCTCACTAACTGTTCCCCAAACACAACATCCATCTTCCCACCTGCAGCTTATACAAGTCATTCCCCATCCCTGACATATACTCTCTCATCTTCACCTCCCATCTTCCTTCAAGGCTCAGGTTAGGCAGCCATCTCTCTGTGGAACCTTCTCTAATCCCCTCCTAACCATCAGTTCTCTTACTGCCTTCAAATTATTATACATTATTATATACTAATTTATGTCCATGTTGTATTCTTACTATAGAATTATAAGCTCATTGAGGGCAGGCACCATTTTGTTTTTCTTTGTATATTTCAAATGCCAAGTACAGTGTCATCATGTACATAGTAGGCAATTAATAAATGTTTATTGAATTGAATGAAATATTACAACTAGATCTATACTGGCAAGAGGATATGGATTTGAAAGTCCCTTGGACTTACACACACACACATACACACACACACACACAGAGTAGTTCAGCCCAACCTGGTGGTATTACAAGGTCGATTTTCCACATTTGTAAATTAATTTAATTCAATAAAGTTCCATCCTTCATGAAGGCTTTCCTGACCACTGCAGCCTAATAGCACTTGCCTATTCTACTCATTGTCAAACTCTGTACTGACTTGGGTTGCTAATTCTCCTTTCGTGTAATTCCCCAAATAGCCTATGAAAGTTTCTTGAAACAGGGGCCTTCTATTTTTCATAGTGCCTAAAATAGGACTGGCACTCAATAAAGACTTATTGATTGACTGGCTGGCTGATTAAGCCACAGTGTACCTAACTCTGGACTGAGTGAAAAGCTCCTTTTGACTTTGAGGACAAGAAGGTGAAACACGATTTCACTAGGACTTTGTCAGGGGGCCCAGTAAAGATTCAGGCTAAGATGGGAGCAATTCATTGCTATATTAATTCCTCCCTCTAGACACTGTCTTTCTCAGAGATGCACTAGAAATAGTTACGGATCAGAAGGTCCTCCTTACTTTCCTACCTTCTGCCAAAAACACCCACACAAATGAAATACCAATTCTCTCACCACAAGAAGAAAATGTCAGCCTACTTCAAGGCTTCCATATTTCAGCTTTCTGGGTAGCAAAATTCTAGGTGGCTTTTCAGGTCCCTTCCAGCTTTAGCACAATGATCTATCCTTTCCTAGTCCTCTATCAACCACGGAGAAGTCCATAATAAAGAGATTGGTTTTCCAGCTTCTCAAGCTCTCCTTCTTCCCCTAGCAGTAGGGCAGGTCAAAGAATAGGACTGATGTTGAAGTCCCATTATGTGACAGAGCTGCACAGACTATGGAGTATGGTTCTTGGGTATCTCTTATTACTGAGTTCATTTGGTGTTTATCAACAGGAGAGAAGCTGAACCCAGTATCCTCAGTTGACAGACTGAAGTAGTCAGCTCCAAAAGCCATTACTTTCTTAGAAGCCTAGGCGGGAGACAGGCCTCTTCCATCTCTCCCAAAAGAGAATCTACCAACTAATCAACCAACTAGTTTTAACTGAATAGGCGCTGGGGGCCCATACCTACTAAGTTCTACAGAGATACAAGAGAAATAGGAGACAGTTTTAGCCCTCATGGAGCTTACAATCCCCTCAGTCAACAAACATTTATTAGGTACTTAGCTAAGGACTGGGGATACAGAGAAAGGCAAAAATCGTTTTTGTCCTCAAGATGCTCCCATTCTAACAGGAGAGACAGCATACAAACATCTTCGTACAAACCAAACACGTGCAGGATAAATTGGAGGCATGATATACATATGATATAGTCAACACACAAGACAGGAGACTATAAAGTACTAAATGGTGGTATAGGAAACTAAAGAAGTGGAGTGGGGTGCATGTGTGTGCCTTTTTTTCAATTAAAATACATTAAAATGGCAAATTATTTTAACTGGGCTTTATATTCTGCTTTTTTTTTTCTTTTCAAGAGTCCTGATTTTTTTAATTAAAAAATTAAAAATTTTAAAATAAAAATTATTTAAAATTGAATTAAATGATTTTTTAATTAAAATTTAAAATTTTAAATTAAAAAATAATATAAAATATTGATCAATAAATGCCAAAAATATTTTAAAACACATTTATATTTCGTATTATGACCAACTAGAAAAGTAGGGAGAAGGAAGAAGAAATGAGAGAGGGAAAGGAAAAAAGAAAGAAAGTAGGACAAGTAAATGAGGGGAAAATAAGCTAAAAGAAAGACAGAGGGAGGGTATGGTAGGGGGCGCAGTGGATAGAGCACCGTCCCTGAAGTCAGAAGGACCTGAGTTCAAATCTAGCCTCAGACCAAACACTTGACACTTACTAGCTGTGTGACCCTGGGCAAGTCATTTAACCCCAATTGCCTTAAAAAGAGAGAGAGAGAGAGAGAGGGAGACAAGAGAGGAAGGTTGATTATTACTCAGATAAACTAATCATGACTCTCCTCAGGCTGAGGGTTCCTTAGTATTAATACTTCTCAACACTTCTCTAAACTGTTCATTCTAATTAATTAGCTGGTTAACTTCTGTTCAAAACTTTTTCTGCAGTCAGTTCCACATCCTTGAGCCTTCAAAAGCCCTGCACTGAATGGGATTACCACAGAAGGTTGGGAAGAAATTATTCTCTGGACTCCAGGAACAGGGCCCAGAAGAGCATTACTACGCCTCAGAATGTTGCCTGTGTGGAAGCAGCCTCATACACAGAGCAATCAGCCCAGCCTAGGAGCAAAAGGTGCTTCCTGAAAATCACAGCTGGCTTCTTGACCTGGTGAGCAAACACGCAATAGGCTCACCTAATGACGACGATTCTGCAGACATTTTGCCAGAGGATACATTATTCAGTCTGTTTCCTTATCTTCCTCTCCTAGTATACTTTTTTCACTTGAATGCTCATGTGGACAAAAATCTACCTAGGGGAAAAAAAAGGGGGGGGGGGGGTTTCCTGCAGTCTCAGAAAAGAACTATAAAAACTAGTCCTACCATCTACTCAGATACATTTGGCCTAAACCTGTCATTTCATTTCTTTAGAGAATTCCCAGGGTGGCATCCCCCTCCACCATGAATATAATGAACCAACTCATCTGGAGTATCAGAGACTCTTTTCCTTGCTTTGATTAATAGGCCAATTCCCTTTGAGTGGCCATGGGTACCACTGATGCCTTGTAGTACAAAAGCATTCGGGACTGCTCTCCCACCTCCAACCCAACCCAACCCAACCCAAACAAAACAGTGAATATAAAAATGGTGGTAAAGCAAGTAACTATGTGATAAATATTAGCTTTGTTTAGACAAGCAGGGGCACTGAGAGGTTATACATGACTTGTCCGTGATCCCATAGCTGGCATGTATCAGAGGCAGGACTAAAATCCAAGTTTCCTCACTCCAAGACTCACCACCTACTCCCTATACCATATATGTATTTATTTGTATTTAGGTGCTTTATGAGAAAGGCAATGAAAAATGGAAAAGAGCGTTGACTGGAAATCTACAGACGTGGGTTCTCAATCTAACTTTGCTTCTAAATACGGCTGCATGGCTGTCACTCACTCTTTCGAAGCCTCCATCTTCTCATCTGTAGAAGGAAGAAGCTGAAAGCAGAAAATTCCTAAGGTCCCTTCACTTCTCAGCATAAGACACGTGCATAATCCTCTGGAAAGCATATTTTCACAGTCTTGTTATTTCACTGGAGCCTTACCACTACCTTGGGAGGCATGGAGGTCAGTTATTTACTATTCCCATTTTACAGATGGAGGAATTGAAGCAGTCTGTTTACCTATAAAGTGGTGGTGGTGGGGAATGATGGCTAAATTAAATGCTTCCTTCCAGCTCTAAATACTATGGCTAGCCCAAAGCCAGAGAGCAAGTGAGTGGCAGATGGTGGACAAGGGGCAGAATGGAGGTTCCTCAACTCTAAATCTAATGTTCTTACCACAACTGTTTTCCTTTTAATGATTTATAAGACAGTGGGTACTGTACTGAGCAGAGGAAGTCAGTGGTCTTGCCACATCCCATCCATGTCCCTCCTCAAATGTAAATTGGCAAATACATCAAAGGATTGAAGGAACTGTGTTTTTTTTTTAAATCATCAAAAGCTCAGAACATTTTTAAGCTACAAAGAAACACATTTTTGTTTTCTCACGGCAAAGGTTTGAAAAACACTATCAGAAAAGAAAACACTAGGAATGTGGGTGGAAAAACATAATCTATGCTCCTCCGATTGGCAAGTGTTCAAACTTTCTGCAACAGAAACTGCATTGCAGGCAATGATGCTGCTCATTCCCTCTCCTGAAATGCCCTGCCCGTCTCTCCCACCAACCTCAGTGTTCCATGCAGGTACTTCTGGGCTGAGGGTACTTATGACACCACCCCATAATCTGACACCTGCTGCAGTGGTGACATAGGGAAAGCAACTATCAGTGAATAACAAGGGTTGAGTATATATAGGAGGAAAAAACACTATACATTAAAAAAGAAAACATATAAATAGTTTGGTAACAATAACCCTGATAGAATCTATGCTCCAGCCAAATGAGACTAGTTACCATTTCCTGAATACATTTTTTCCATCTCTGGACCTTTCCTTATACCATTCCATAGACCTGAGATATCCCTCCATCCCCACCCAACCTCTATCTCTACTGTTCTAAATTCTACCTAACCTTCAGGGCTCTCCAAGGTTAGATGCCATCTTCTCCATGAAAGCTTCCTGGATTTCCTAAACCAGAAGTCATCTCTCCTTTCTCTGAATTCTGAAATCATTTTTCCTCTCTTGCGCATTCTGCTTCATATTAGTTATCTGTTGGCTATATTGGATAGATTTCAAGCTGGAAGGGACCTCATAAGTTATTGAGTCTAACTACACCCATTTTACAGATGATGCTATTGAAATTAAGGGATTATATGACTTGTCCAAGATCACATAGGGTTTAAGTGTCAGAGGCAGAATTTGAATCTGGGTCCTATGACTCCATAACCAATGTTCTTTTTACTACAATCTGCTAAACCCACTGGAATATAGGTACCAAACACGGGGGCCTGTAGCCAAAAACTGAGTGCAGCCAACAAGATTACAGTGTGATTGGGAAATATTTAGGAAAATGAAGAAAAATATAATAAAACATACATAACAATACATTTTAAAACCAAGGCAATATGTGGTTTGCAAGAATCCTTATAATGTTCCCTCCCCATTTCTATTAGGGTTTGGCATCATTGTACTAGGTTATAAAACTCCTTGAAACCAAGGGTCACGTATTCTTCTTCTTTGTACCCCATTAGCACCTCACATAGTGCCTAGCACACAGGACTAGCCCCCCGCCCCAAAACGCATTGAATGAATAACTGAACTAATGAGTAAATACATTAACCGAATTATGACTTAAATTAATAATGGGTGGAACCAGCCTTACCCAAATGACTGCCTAGATGACACAATTTGATAACCATGAAAAGGCTTCTTGTTTCAAAATATCTACCTCCTCAGTCTGCCAAAAATTCTCAAAAAATCATTGCTTTCCAAAAGACTCAAGTTAAAATACAAATATGTAATCTGGTAGGTAGAAAACTCTGAGACCTTAACAGTCACTAATACCTTATAAGTAATTAATTTATCAAGTTATCAGAACACAAAGAAGAAGTTTACCGTTAAGGCAATATCCCCATCCTAAGCAAGGGGCCATGCCCATGGAAGGTAGGTCTGCCTAGCATGAAAGTGGAAGGCCCAGAGCAACTGAAATGGGATAGGATGAGGACACTGGCGTGAGGAGTTTTGATGACAAACTTTGTCAACTGTAAGGCTCTAGTTGCCTGAGAAGAACTTCTAATTTGGTAGGTCAACAGACATTTTGGCATCACTAAAGAATGTGACGTTGAAAAATTTTCTAAAAAAATGCTAGTGCTTAGTTACTTTGGTCACCATGGTTTTCATATTGATTGTTTTGTTTGGGAGTGAGAGGCCAAGAGCATACTTTTCCATTACAAGGTCTTACTGACATCCATAGCCACTCAAAAGAAATGGGATTATCGATCTAAAAATGGAAAACAAGTGGATGAAGAAGGCACAATACGAACTTATAGCACGCAGCTGAACGTATACATGAACAGGCCCTACAGACAGACCACGAGTTACACCAAGAAGGAAAATGGGTTAGATTACTTTTGGAAAATGGCATAGCATTCTCAATGAAGCCAAGCTGTTTCCCTCCTAAAAGGCCCATCTGTTTAACTCCACTATTCTCCCACTGATGTTCAAAAGGCTGCGAATCATGAAAGACCACTATCTCACAAGAATCAGGAATGTAAGAAAGCTAAATGGTGAGTATAAGTAGGTTGCAATGTATAATGAGCAATAAGTTGCATGCAAGAAGTAATATTTTTAAAAACATAAAAATCTGAAATATAAATTATAAAACATAAAAAATTTAAAATATAAAAATTTAAAATATAAAAAAACATAAAAAATAAAAATAAGACATCATCATGGGTATATATGATCGGAAAACAAAATTCGCCAGTTATATAGCAAAGAAATGGAATAAGGGCCTAAATGCTGCACTAATATATACAAAACACTGGAGTATTTAACCCTTTAGAGCAGGCATGAACATTGAGTAGATCCTCCATAAAGGATTTGTGGAAGAGCATGAGTAAGAATTATGCAGGATAGGCAGATACAAATGGACAGCAATCAGTAGAGGAAAGTTCCCATCTAAATAGCTGCTATATTATTATTATTATTATTATTATTATTGTTATTATTATTATTATTTCACCATTAGAAAGTTAGCTACCAAGTGATGAATTTTTTTTGGTCACAGAAAGTCTTCAAGACTGCCTTCACCAGGGGGCAGCTAGTTGGCACAGCGAATAGAGCACCAACCCTAGAATCAGGAGGACCTGAGTTCAAATACGACCTCAGACACTTGACACTTACTAGCTGTGTGACCCTGGGAAGTCAGTTAACCCCACTGCCTAGCCAAAAAAATTAAAAAATTAAAAAAGAAAAAAGAAAGACTACCTACACCAAAGTGTTGATGAAGGTTTGCAAGCTACATTGATGGAGGAAGTAAACACGTGAATAGAATCACAAGTCCCTGAAGTATTTTATCATCATCATCATCATCATTTTAATGACCCAGTTATCTAATTCCTAGAGTAAATTGTATAGTAGAGTTTATAAGGTTTAGAGCCAAGAGAAACCTTAGACATTTCCTTGTCCAGCCTTTCCATTTTACAGAAGAGGAAACTGGGATTCAGAAGCACTAAGAGACATGCCCCAGGTCAAGTACTAGGTATCAGCGAGGAGTCAAATTCAGGTTCTGGGACTCCAAAATCTATTGCTATTTCTACTATATCAAGCTATATATTAGGTATGTCTTGGCATGCTTCCAAAGAGTAGAGAGGAAAAAAAAATGAAATACTTCCTATTTATTTCACTGATGCAGCTTATTTGAAATGCTTGACATGGAATCTGAAATGACTTAATACATTTCTCTCAGGACCTTATTGAGAATGAGAACCAATAAACTCATATTAAACTTGTACTTGAAACCACTTGTTAAGGTGTAACCACCACCAAAAGTTTTAACAAAATAAATCACTCTAAGCAGACCTAAGTGCAAAGATAGCTTGAAGCCTACTTAACCAAACCAAGATACAATCTTTTCCATGCAATCCTGTCAATTAAACGCAAATTTTATTAAGTACATACTTGTACAAATTACCCCACACCTTAACAAATCAATTAATTGACCAGTGTTGGCTGCCTGACATCTATGTACCAAGCATGTGCTTGGGGAGATGTAGAAGACATATGAAATACATAATCCCTAAAAGAGCTTACAATTGACTTAAGAAGTGTAATTAATACATGTGAAACAACAGCAAAGAACACAAGATGGCAGATGGTGCCAAACTGTCTGATGTAAAGAGTCCCCCCACCCCCATTAGCCTACCTTCTCATCCTAGTTGTACTGATTTTATTCATACAAAAGTTTTTCCATTTAATGCAATCAAAATCATCTATTTTATCTTTTGTGATTCCTTTATCCCTTTTTTGGTTAAGAATTCTTCTCCTCTGTGTGACCCTGGGCAAGTCACTTAACCCCACTGCCTAGCCAAAAAAAAACAAAAACAAAAAACAACAACGACGACCACAAAAAAAGAATTCTTCCCCTAGCTATACCTATGAAAAGTACTTGATCTGTTTCTATTCTAATTTTTTTTTATGTTTTGCCTTTGATATGTAGATCACATATTCATTTTAGTTTACTGTGGCAATATGGTATAAGAGGTTTGTCTAAAACTAATTTCTGCCAAAATGCTTTTAAGTTTTACCAGCATTTGGACTAACTAAGATCTCTTCTCATTCTAAAATTCTGATTCCATGAGATCGCCATTTGATAGTTTAGTCAAGGAAATTGGGTGGGGTTAGAAGGATTAATAGGGTCTAGTTAGGTAGAGGAGAGAAACAGAATGAGGAAAGGTAGGGCAGCAAAAACATGGCATGTGCACAGAACAGGGAGCTAAGCAGGACAGGAGATGAGGGTTTGTGCTCAGGAAGTGTTGGGAATGAGCTCATTCTCTCATCTCTATAATCTTCTACCTCTCATAGTTCTCCTCTTCTTCATAATTATCCCTTCCAATCCCAATACAGGACTAGGACTAAAAATGTCCCTCTCCCCCTCCAGTGCTTTCCCTTTTTCTATGCTTAGTCTGACTAGACAGGAATCATAGCAATACTTCCTCCCTGCCCCTCAGGTTACAATGGAAATGGATTTCTACTTAAATAGGCTGATCAGACTAAAAAAATGTGAAAGAAAATAACCAGACCTTCTAAAATCCCAAAGATCCTAAGAGTGACAAGATCACAGGACCATAGCTTCTGAGGTAGGAGGAACTTTAGAGCTCATCTACTGTAATCCTTTCATTTCACAGCTGAAGTGAGACTCAGAGGTTTAGTAACTTACTAAGGTGATATGGGTGGTTAAATACCCAAGGCAGGAACTGAACTCAAGTCCTCTGGAACCACAGCCGGTGAGTGTTCTTTTCATTGCACAATATTAACACAAGTCTATTGAGAAACTAGCTTGGTTTTATACCTCTCTCTCTCTCTCTCTCTCTCTCTCTCTCTCTCTCCATATATATATGTACTATGTATGTATGTATACCTCTCCCTCCCTCCCTCTCCTGGTTGAGCTTACCATAACAACCAAAAGCCACAGTCATAAGCAGGCTGGTGATTATTATCATCATGATGAATGGATTCTTCACTTTGTAAAAAGGACTCCCTGCAGGATTACATTAAACAGCTTCTCTTGGTGCACTTTAAGTAGTTATATGTTACACAAATTTGATTTACAATTTTTCTACACCACTTTGGTATCTATGCAAGAAGACAAGGGAGGTATGAACTGAATGGAATGTAACAGAAAACTGATAGGTAAGTTGACAGATACATATAATAACGGCAGAGGAGTACACCCAGTCTACTTCTCCTAACTCTTATTCTTATTCCTAGCTTCACTTGTATACTAATCAAAGAAATGAGATGGGCCTTATTACCATAACCTCCCATGAAGCTCTTTTTTTTTTTAAAGCAGATTCCTCAAAATGGGTTTTGAGAGCATAGGTTGAAAAGTGGAGATTTAACAAAAATAACAAGTAATTTTCTAACACCAAGTCAGATAACTGTCAGTACCAAAGGCCTCAAGTCAGCACCAGACAAAAGCAGTCAAAGGAATAAATAATCTTATCTTGGGATATTCCACTGACTTTGTTAGTTCTCTTGATAGGTAGAGACTCAGATACACAAAGAGTATCAGTCTGCCTTTGTCATGGAGAAGCTTTTTAGCCATGGCACCTTAGTAGATGTCAACAAAGAAGAATAGATGGAACTGAAGAGCTGAAGTCCAGTAGATGGTAGCAGAGGATAGCTTAAGTGGCATGAGACCAGCAGACGCCTCAACAGAAATGACACAATGCATAACAGAGATGAAACATCAAAGAACAATGCAATGGCATCCCAAGAGGATATCAGAAGGTCAGCAGTATGAGAGATTTGAGCTGCTCCGTACTCTAATGTGCCGAGCTTGCCTAGACATGTGTACTCTCCACGTGTGTGTCTTGGTCACACAGTGTTATGACTTCTGTGTTCTCCATGTGTGCTATGTGGTTTCAGAGTGTGTTCCTCTTCACACATGCTCCCTGGTCATAAGACATATTCCCTTCATAAATATTCCCTTTTCATGTACATTCTGGGTATATGTGTACTGGGGTCAGCACCAATAGTGGTGGGGTGACCTGTGGGACACCATAGTTAGAGCATCTTTTTGTCACGTCATTTGCTATGCTATTTGATTAAATGTCTTCTGTTTCTAATTGTGTTCTCTGATGGATAAAAGAAAACACATACGCCAGGGCTCATGAGCTATGGTTTTCAGTGGGTACTGATACAGAGAACACATCAAACCCAGGACAGCTTTTTTTCTGTAGTGTGAGGCGGAGCTTCAAGTGGTACATATGAAGGGAGGTCTGTCTCTGAAGATTAAACCACTCTTACTAAGTGCCCCTCCCTGAGCCCACAGTTTGGAATATGACCCAGTTGTTTTCCAAAGGGATTTAATTTTTAATCATAAAACAGTAAGTCACCACCTGCTTATTAGAAAACTGTTCTCAGTCATATCACTTAGGGTTCTTATAAATGTCTATCAATGGGGGTTAAGGGGAGAGGAGAATGAGAGAGGATAGAGGAAAACATCATGTACTCATCCATCCTAGGTCCCCTCCCTGCATTAGAATAACTTGTCTGTTCAGGAAAGGGGTGAGTGTCTGTGAGCAGCTATGAAATTTCCCAATGGAAGTGAAGACTTCTGGAGGGGTCTTACAGTAAAATCATAACCCTAAACTGGGGGGAGGGAAGGGGGAAGGGAAGAAGGCACTACTGGCTGATGCAATTCTAAGAACAAAGCAGGATTATCACACATAAGACAACAGCTTTGTTGTGTGGTCCAGCACATGTCACCAAAAACAGGCCTCTTCAGCTAGCTGAGAATTTTCCTCTGCACAGAAGCTGCAACACAATTGACTGGCTATTGGTGAGCAGAGCTGTCTTTGGACAAAACTGTGATTTATGGGGCACTCATAACAGTTACTGAACCACTGAGTCATCCTTAAAAAAAAAAAAAACTTCACCTGCCCCTGACATCCCCTCACACTATCATCCTTGATCTTTTCTCCCTTTCAGAGCCAAACAACTAGAAAAGGAACTCACTGCCTCCATTTCTTCACTTCTCCCTCAATCATTTAATCAGAATTTATTATATATGTATCTATATAAAATTAAGAATTTATTAAGAGCTTACTATGCTCCAGGCACCATGATAGCCGCTAGGGATACATGACAAAGAATAAAACAATCCCTACTCACAAGTAGCTTACAATCTAAAAGGGCAAGGAACAAACATTTGTAAGTATATACAGAGTTAAAATGACATGAAGCACAAAGTAGTTCAATATAGGTTATCCTGGTGGGGAGCACTGGTAGTTGGGGAGATCAGGAAAGTCTTCATATAGTACGATGCTTCTTGAGTTGTGTCTTAAAGGAAGAGAGAGCTTCTACGAAGTGAAGAAAAGGGGAAAGTGTATTCCAGGCATGTGAGAAGGCCAGTAGAAAGAAAGAGAGATAAGAGATGGAGGACTGTGTACAAGCAACAGACAGAGGGTAGGTTTGGCTGGATCACAGTGTGGGAGATGCGGAATTAAGAAAGGCCAGAAAAACAGATTGGGGGCAGGTTCTGAAGGGCTCTAAAATCTTCACACAACTGTTTATATTTGATCATAGAGGCATTGGAGTTGATTGAGTAGGACAACGACCTTGTTAGATCTGTGCTTAAGGAAAATTGTTTTGGAAGTAGGGTATGGTGGTGGTGGTGGTGTTTGTGTCCTTCCTTCTTAAAGAGGACCATGACATCAGGGAGGTGATGCCATGACATGCAAATGAATTGGATTTAAGTGAGGGAGGGCTGTGCAAAGTCACCAGCCTCACTTTCTCCTCCTGAGCCATCCAGGTCCAGTGGGAAAATATAGATGAGGACGACTAGAGTTGTCCCCGGATGCAGTAGTAGACCTTGACCTCCTGACTCCAGGGCCAGTTCTCTATCCACTGCACCACCTAGTTGCCCCAGACCTTGGCCTTTTTAAGTAAGATCTTCAACAGGTCTCAGTTTGACTGAGGCAATGCCCATTCAGTGATTAAGGCTACGTAAGTAAGAAATGAGACAGAAAATGGGAAGAGACTTCAAGCTGGGAGACCAATTAGTAGGCCATTAGTAAGCAAGAGGTGACGAGGACCTGAACTAAGCTCTGAGTGGAGAAAAGGAGTCAGATGTGAAATTTATGGTTAAAATAAAAATGGGAAGAAGTCTGGAAACTGACTGGATGTGTGGGATAAGGTCGAGTGAGGGAGTTGAGGATAGTGCTGAAGGATATTGGTGCCTTCAACAAAAACAGGGAAGGGGTTGGATGGCTAATGTGTTTAGCTTTGGACATGTTGCTACCAGATGCATCACTGAAACACAGGGGACAGACTGGGGCTTGATGTATAGATCTGTGAATCAGCTACACAGAAATCACAATTAAACACATGGGAGCTGATGAAGTTACCAATAGGGAGAAGAATAAGGCTTAGGATCTCCTACATTGAGAAGGGTTTTCTTCCCAATCCATTTCACACCGGCTTCTGTCTCCATCTCTTGACTAAAAAACCAGACCCTCTAAGGTTTTCATCAATTTAACGGCTAAATCCACTAGCTTTTTCTCATTCCTCATTCTATTCTGGCCTTAATGTAGCTTTAATACACTACTCTCTGATTCTGTTTACACTGATATTTCTTGCTTCTCCTCCTACCTTGTCTGTCAGATCCTTAGATCTCCTTTACTGGTTAATCATGCAACCTTCCCCACTAAATTAAGCATGCATGTTCCTAACCCTCTGTCCTTGGCCTTCTCCTTACACTCTCCCCAGTGATCTTATCAGATTCCATGTATTCAATTATCATCTCTATGCAGATACCCAAATCTGTATTTCCTACCCTAATCATTCTCTTGAACTCCAGGCCCTCTAGACCAGGGCTTCTCAACCTGGAGTCAGTGAACTTTGAAAAAATATTTAGATAACTGTACTTCAGTATAATTGGTATCATTTATAATCCTTTGTGTTTTACTTTATGCATTTAAAACATTATTCAGAGAAGAGGTTCATAGGTTTCACCAGACTGCCAAAGAGATCCATGATGACAACAAATATTAAGAACTCCTCTCTAAGAACCAGGAAAACATAGTACACAGTAACAGCAACATTGTGCGATGATCAACTTTGATAGACTTTGCTCTTCTCAGCAATACAATGATCTAAGACAATTCCAAAAGACTCATGATAATAAATACTATCCACATCCAGAGAAAGAACTATGGAGTCTGAATGCAGATCAAAGCATATTTTCACTTTTTTTGTTATTTTTTCTTTCTCATAATTTTTCCCTTTTGTTCTGATTCTTCTTTCACAACATAACGAATGTGGAAATATTTTTAATATGATTATACATGTATAGCCTACATTAGATTGCTTGCCATCTTGGAGAGAAGGGAGGGGAGGAAGCAAGGGAGAAAAAAATGTGGAAATCAAAATCTTATAAAAGGGAATGTTGAAAACTAAAAAATAAATATTAAAAAAAAAAAGACTCCTACTCTAGACTGCCACTGGGAATCTCCACCCAGATTACTAAATAAATCTCAGATTAAAACTCACTCCACCTACTCACTTAATACAACTCCAAACCTAAATCCTACTCCAAACTCTCCTATTTCTGCCAGCCTTCTAACGACCCTTGAAGTTATCTTTGACCCTCTTCTTTTTCAGCCCCCATAACCCAGGAATAGCCAAGTCTCGTTGATTCTACCTCCAAGGCATTATTCACATCTGTCTTCTTTTCTCCAGTTACACAGCCAATAGCCTGGAACTGGCCCTCATAACCTCTCACTTGGGCCACTCCAATAGTTTCCTTGCTGGTCTCTCTACCTCCAGCGTCTCCCCGTCTTTATTCTCTCCTCCACACAAGTGCTGATGTGGTATTCCTGAAACACTGATATGACCACATTACCCTCCTATTCAAAAAGAAGGCAAAGCTGCTCAACATTGATTTTGCCTCTGTTTTCTCTGCCAAGGAGAATGACCTTTGGACTAGGTAGGGCAGAAGAAAAAAAAAGCAAATAGAGGGTTGATATGCAAGAGGCATAGGTAGAGAATAAGAAAGCACCTGGATACCCTTTCTGAGCTAATGTCACAAAACCCAAATGAACAATACCTCAGAGTACTGCAAGAACTAGTGGACATGAGGCTGAACCAGTATCAGTAATCATGGAAAGATTATGGAGAACAAGAAAGGCATTGCACACACTCAATTGGGTATGGAAATCTATCTTACCCTACAGGAAAATTGTGGGGGAAGGGGACAAGAGAACAAGGGGATGATAGAGGGGAGGGCAGAATGGGGGAGGGGGTAATCAGAAGGAAACACTTCTAAAGAGGGACAGGGTCAAAAGAGAGAATAGAATAAATGGGGGTGGGATAGATTAAGGGAAATATATTTAATTTATCACAACATGACTAGTATCGAAGTGTTTTGCGTGACTACACATGTATAATCAGTATCAAGTTGCTTGCCTTCTCAATGAGGGTGGGTGGGGAAAGAGGAAGGGAGAAAATTCAGAACCCAAAGTTTTAAAAACAAATGTTAAAAAAATTGTTTTTACATGCAACTGGGAAATAAGATATACAGGAAATGGGGTATAGAAATCCATCCTGCCCTACAGGAAAATTGAAGGGGAAGGGGATAAGAGAAGGGGGGGAGAGATAGAAGGGAGGGCAGATTAGGGGAAGGGGTATTCAGAATGCATGCCATCTTGGGGTGGGGGGAGGGACAAGATGGGGAGAAAATCTGGAACTCAAGATCTTGTGGAAGTGAATGTTGAAAACTAAAAATAAATAAATTAATAAAAATTTAAAGTCTCTCTCAGAAAAATAAAAAGAAAGACATTGCAGAACTGGAGAAGGACAAATGCCTCCATTTTCAAAAAGAGAAAGATAAAAGAATCTTCAAAAGAACTGGAAACAAAGTAAATATACCTCATTTGAGGAATGGTTAAACAAATTGTGGCAAGTGAATGGAATGGAATATTATCGTGCTGTAAGAATGTAGTCTACAACACTCCTAGGAGTAGCCTAAACCAGACTGAAATGTAATTGGGAAATACTGAATAAAATAGAACTTAGACAATATTAATATGTGGTTTCCTAAGTCAGTATGAGACCTGCAAAGATCCTTATATAGGATTTAGTGGCCTCTATTTGAGCTTGATACCACTGATGCATGAAAAACGTAATGAATATAGAGAAGCATGGAAAGATTTATATGACCTGATGCAATGTGAAGCAAGCAGAACCAAGAAAACATTATACTTAGTATACTACAACATTGGCAAATGGAAAGAACCCTCACAAAACAACTGAAAATTAATGTTGCAAAATTACCAATAACAATCTTATCCCCAAAGAACATATATGAGAAGACACCTCCCCCCACTCCTTTGCAGAAGAGGAGTGGGAGGCACAGGTATAGAATATTGCATATATTATCAGATTTTTTAAAATGTACTTGATTGATTTTGCTATTTTTTTCTTTTCTCTTTTTTCTTCTCAAAAACAAAATCTTTGTTATAAGGGATTCTCTGAGAAGAGGGAGTGAGAGGGACAGAGGAAGAAACTTAGGTGATGAAAAAGCCAAAGTTTTATCAATAAAATTTTATTTAAAAAAACACAAAACTCTGTGGGTCTGTAAAATGGAAAAAAAATACCTCCAGACTACAGAGGGGGTATTGTGAGGTTAAAATAATTACTGTCTGGGAAGCTGTTTGAGATCCTGGAATGAAAGGTTAGAATGGAAACAGGAGAATTATAATTGCGTTAGTAAAAAATAGTGAGTACTCCCACCACTTTGGCAAAATCACAAGATGCAAGACACAAGCTTCTTAAGGGAGAAGACTTTCAGATGAAATGTTCTTTGGGGAAACTTTCTAGCTTAACCTAGCAGGTCGGCATGCATTAGAAACACATAAGAAGGCTCTATCAGCTGGAAGGAAGTGGCAATGAAGCCTCTCCCCTGAATTTTAACTGTCTGGTCAGCAAGCAGTCCAATGGTTTCAGTTTAACTGAATTCAATTCAACAAAAATTAATCAAGCACTTGTTACATTCAAGAAACTATGCTACACACTGGGGATGGAGGGGCAAAAATGAAAAACATCCCCTGCTCTCAGGGAGCTAACCTTCTACCAGAAGGATATAACATGTCAACAAAGGATTAATGAGATATTTATAGAAGAAAGAGGGCACTAGAAAAAAGAGGTGGATTAGGAGATGGCACATGGCAAGAACTCAATGAATGTTTGTTGAGCAATCACTTTGATAAGAGGTAGCATCCGAACTGAGCCTTGAATGACGTTAAAGGGCAGGACTGAGGAAGCAATACATGCCAGGTAGGAGAGACGACTGTGCAAAAAACAATGAAGAACAAACCAGAATGCCAAGTTGAGGGAAATGCAAGTAGACCAGTTTGACTCGAGGGCATCAGGGACAGAACACTGGGCTCCAAGTCCGGAAAAGCTGTGTTCTTTTCGACCTGAGCACAGTGCAATTGCTGTCTAACAGTAAGACTATTCAAAAATCTGCATGCCTCATTTTTTACATTTGGGCAAGGGGGACAATGGGGCTGATTTTCTTCCCTCTGCAGAATGGAAGAATAGAAAACAACTTCTATAAATACCCTTGCCAGGTAGTCAGCTCTGTTGACACATGGCACCAAGACTCCTTACAGGCACACTTGAAGAGACAGGCAGCACAGCTCATGGAAAGATCACTCATTTGGATTCAGAGGAATTGAGCCATTTCCCTCACTCCAAAGCCCAGGCTTTTCTGATGACTACCTGGGTTTCCTTGGACAAGTAGCAGGAGGGAGTCTGATTCAGTGGGGAGAACATGGGATCCCGAGGGTTTATATCTGGGTTCTGCTGCTTAATACCTGAGTGATGGGTAGGAAGTCCCTTTTCTTCTCAGGGCCTTTTTCATCCTCCATAAAATGAAGGCATTGACTAGAGGACCTCTAAGGCTCGCCTCAGCTCTAAAATTACATGATCTTATAAAAGTGAAATTACAAGCAGCTAGGTCCTAAGTAGTGCCAATAATGACATGGTTGCATTATTTGAATTTGCACTCTCTACTTCCCTTAGCTTAGAACCAATGACCATTATGTTACATAATTATAACTTTGAATGGTGCAAATTGGAATACGTGTGACCAGTTCAGGGGATTTGATATTCACACCAGTCAAGACCTAGCCAATACCCTTCTCTGGGTCTCAATGTCCTCCTTCTGTAAAATTGAGAGGTAGTGATTAGATATTTTTTAAAAGTCCTTCAGGCACTATTATCCCATGATTTATTTACTGTTTGTTACTCAGCACTCGCTTAGCTGTTGTCTTCTATTATTCTCTGTTTCATGTGTTTTCTTCTCTCCCCAAATCTTCCATTTCTACAGGAACTAGACTAGGGCTGGGAACACTGAAGATGTTCACTCATTAAATCATTGCTGACTTCACATATGATCATTAAATCATCCAACGCTAGGAAAGTACAGCCTATTTCTGTGTTTGTACTCCACCCTCCTTCCTTCTCTTCTTGTGGTGAAGGGAAAGGTCAGAGGTCACTTGCAATCATAATGTTGACAACAGGAGGTGAGGGAAAGTAGAGAGGACAGAAACAAATTGTAAAACTCAAAGCATCTCAGAACCCCTGAGATAATTCCAATCTGTTACTGCTGTTGTTAATCCTTGGGGTGAGGGTGTTTCTTTACAAAAGGGATCTCTTCCCACAAAATGCCCAAAGTTTTTTAAGGGGTGGCAAGGAGGAATACAGGAATATAATTTAAACTTTCATTTAAAGCAACCATCTTCTAGGAGTGTCTAGTAGAAGGTCTAAATCTACCGAGGTGGCCCACTGAATAGAGATGGACCTAGAATTCAAATCCAGTCTCTGATACCTACCAGCTGTGTGACCCTGAGCAAGTCATTTAACATCTGTCTGCCTCAAGTTCCTCAAATGTAAAATGGAAACAATAACAGCATAAAACTCAAAGGATTATTATGAGGATCAAATAAGATAATATTTGTAAAACACTTTTTAAACCATTAATTATAATTAATTATATATTATGTAATTAATTATAATTAATAATTACAAATGCTAGTTATTATTATGGGTTGTAAAGAAAGGTCTTTAGAAACCTTAATAAATACATGACTAGTGTGAAAATATGTTTAATAGGAATGTATATGTAGTGCCTGTATCAGATTGCATGCCATCTTGGGAAGGGAGATGGGAAAGGAGGGGAAGGAAATTTAAAACTCAAAAGCTTATGTTAGTGAATGCTGAAAACTAAAATTAATTAATTAATTAAAAAAAAGAAACCTGAATAAATGTAAATTATTTGTAGATCAGTCTAGAGGTCTGTATCTGCTTCTTCACTAGGAAGATCTTTTTGAGGCACATTCAGGATAGGAAGGCAGGTGCATCTCAAGTGGTTCTGCTTGCCCAATACCTAGACAGCCCTGACAAGGGTCTGTACAGTTCAAGGGGCTCCAGATCCTTACATCCCATAATTTCCACCTCTTTGTTCAAGGAGGTTCACCTCCCATATAAAGCAGACTGATGTTTTGTCAGAAGCATGACGTATCTATTCTATTCAACTGCTACTCACTGACTACTATTATGAGCCCAGCATAATTATGCTTTAGTGTTTTGAGAATTAGGAAAGTGGACAACATAGTCCTGCCCTCAAAGAGCTTACAATCATGTTAGGAAAACAAATGTTCATATTGCCTCTTCTTGAAGACCCTGGCCAGAGAGATTTGGCCTCTTATCCTAACTCTGCCACTAATGAGCTATGTGTTCTTGGATAAACAAGTCACTTTACCTATGGGTCCTCAGTTTCCTTATCTATAAAATGGAAATAATAATAGTAGTTGAGGTAGGCACCCTTTGGTGAACTTACAGGTCACAAACAGAGCTACACAAAATCAGAAGACATAGTTGGCTTGAAAAACATCCAAATCAATGAGGTCATGGGTCCACCGCAGTATCTGAGTAACAGCTGTAACACTGATCTCACAGGGTGGTCATAAGGGTCAAATGAAATAATGAATGTCAAGTGGTTTATCAATCAAATCAGCAAGCATTTATTAAAGTGCCTACTATGTTTCAGCCACGGTAACCCAAAAGCCCCTAAACAAACATAAAGTAGGATTCTAATAATTATAATATCAGGGCATTAGACTAGTTGATCCGATACCCTTCTAGCACCATGATAGTTCCATGAATCAAATCACTCAATGGGCAGCTAGATGGCGCAGCGGATAGAGCTCTGGCCTTGGAGTCAGGAGGACCTGAGTTCAAATCTGGACTCAGACACTAGACACTAGCTGTGTGACCCTGGGCAACTTAACCCCAATTGCCTAGCAGCAAAAAAAAAAAAATAAGGGAAAAAAAAAACCCCAGAAGGGTGTCCTTAGCGTTGATGCCCGGTTTTTAGGGGCAGGTAGGTGGCACAGTGGATAGAGCACCAGTCCTGGATTCAGGAGGACCTGAGTTCAAATCCAGCCTCAGACACGTAACATTTACTTAGCTGTGTGACCCTGGGCAAGTCACTTAACCCCATTGCTTAGCCAAAAAAAAAAAAAAAAGAAACACTTGAGTTTCTGGTCTCTGAACTTTATCTCAGGAATAAAAGCAACCACAGCCCTCCTTTCCAGGGTTGTTGGTTTTAGATATGGTTCTGTTTCCACCAGACCAAAGCACTAAATAACATAGGGCTAGTTTTTTTTTTTTAATTAAAAACTGTTAAACAATTACTGAGGCAACAGAAATAAACAACTATGTGGGTACCTGCTATAAGCACTGGATTGTGATAAGGGAAAATTGATGCCCCTCACCCTAAGAGAAAAAAATATTTTAAGGAACTGAGGAAGGAGATTAGTTTCCTCATTACTCTCCCCTCCACAGATCAAAGACGGACCTGGACTGGTTTAGGGACTGTGACCAAAACAAACAAATAAATAAATAAAAGCCTTCTACTTCTGCCAGGCCAGCTTCCCCTTTTTGGGAAACTACTCATTTCTACCCTTGGTTATCTGTCCTGCTCTTCCCAATAACAGTCAGCCCACTGAACTCCGCCTCTATTCTGGTATCTGGATCTAAATGTGCACAAAACAAAGTCAGTTGTCAGACTGGCTGGGGATTTTTTTGTCGTTGTTTTGTTTCTTTTCAAAGCCTGATGTAAATGGAAATTTCCATAGTCCCCTCTTTCAGCAACAATTACAGACCACAAGCCATGTCATTATCCAACCATTAACTCCTTATATACACAAATGGGATTTCATCTCATTTTAAAGGTTGAAGGGACCTCACATACCATCTCGTCCAATCCTTTCATTTAATGAACGAGGAAACTGAGGCCAGTACAGGGGTGAAATGACATTCTAACTGATGGCTGAAAAAAGAACTAGACCAGGTCTCCTGACTCAATACAGTTATCCTTCCACTATCCTATATTTTCTGCATGCAGTTAAAACAGTCTCCCCCCGGGAAAAGGGGTGACACCGTATAAATTGTTAAAGCTAGAAAGGCTCTTAGAGATCATATAGTTTAGCATTGCCACTTCACAAATGAGGAAACTGAAACCCAGAGAGGTGCAGTAATTTGCCCAAGAGGGCACAGCAAGATAGTGTGATGTATGTCTCCTAAATCACAGGTCAAAGATTCCTCCATAATTTGAGGGAGTGTTTCTGTGGCCCCACAGTCTATGGCCCCGGAATGTCCAAAGTATCAGATATGCATTACTGGGGGAGAAACACAAAAAACAATCAGTTACTCATTAATTGTACCTTTTGCTTTCCTCAAAAAAAAAAAAAAATCCTTACTCTAAAGACCAAAGGTACTAGAAAATTATCTTTTTCTTTTTTCTTGTAGTCTCTAGCGGTTCTTAACATAAGGTCCTTGAACTTTCTGAAAAATATTTTGATAAGTGAATTTCAATAGATTTGGCTTCTTTTGTGATCCTATGTATTTTTTTGTGCATTTAAAAACATCATTCTGAAAAGGGGTCCATAGGTCTCACCAGATGGCCAATTAGGGGGTCCCTAATAGAATCCACTTCCTCACCACATTTCTCAAATCTCAAAATGAGTGAGAGTAAGATAGAACCTAGCATTACCTTTTATTCTCCACCTCCCACTGTCTCTTTTTTTTCCCACATTCAAAAGAATGTTCTCAGTTCTATCATTCTTTACTGGCCTCCTAAGATCCCAAGGGGGTGGGGAATTGCTGCCTTTTCAAGATCAACAATGTGTCTATAGCATAAGACAATCACACCCTAAATCCAGTATCAAATGGGGAGGCCTTCCCTCCTTAGGCAAACCCTAATTTCAGACCCTGGGCCAGCCTCCAGTCCCATGTTATATAGTACTCTGGTCCAGTGGAAATAGTACCATATCTAAAATCAAAAGAACAGTCTTTGCTCTGCTTATTATGTGTCTGACTATCTCCCTGGCCCTCAGTTTCCTTATCTATAAAAGATAAAGGGCTGGATGACTTCTCGGTCTGTGATCCTATGATCCACGCAGCCCACAGATACTCGGCCCTTACGCGGTGACTGGCTGGCATGGTAACTGAGTCTCATGTGCCCAGTTAACTCAATTACTTTGTGGGTCCAAAATGGCTCACTCCAGAGCAACTCTGCTGAGTGAAATATCACTTTAGAAGGAGGACATCATTGATGAGAGGCTATTGAGCGTTTCAGAAAGGGTTAGAGAATTGTCTTTCAGCCTTGCTTACAAGCAAGGGAATAGACAAATAAAAATAATATAATTTGCATGGTGCTTCACAATTTGTATGTTTTTATGTACCGTATCTCACCTGAGCCTTAAACGGTTCTATGAGGTAGTTCTATGAGGTCTTTACACACGGGAAAACCCAGGCTGATAAAAGGAGTACTGGTATCATCTTTATCTCTGACCTCTAAGGCACCTGACACTAATGATCACCCTTTCCTTATTGCTACTCTGGTCTTTAGTGACACGATTCTCTCTTGGTTCTCCTCCTACCTGTGACCATTCTTTCTCAGAATCTTTCAATCAGTCTTTATCCACGTCATGCCTACCAACTAGATTTCCTCCAAGCTCTGTTCTCCTCTGGGCCCTCTTCTCTTTTTCACTCTTTATCTTCCCTTTCCCTCTTCCTGTCCCTCTCCCTCCCTTCCTCAGCTCCCAAGGGTTCAATTAACCTCTCCCTGGAGATGACTGCCAGATCTGTATTTCTGGTTCTAGTTCCTCTCTCAAGCTCTAGTCCCTTGGCTATTGCGTATTTCAAACTGGATGACTCCAAATCCATCTCAAACTCACTCAACGTATCCAAAACGAAACTCATTATCTTCTTCCCCACCCACCCCTTTTCCAAACTTCCCTATTACTATCACAGGCAGTCACCCAGGTTGGCAATCTCGGTGTCATCACTGATTTCTTGCTCACCCCAAAAATCAATCACTTGCCAAATTTTGTTGTTTTTACCTCTAGAACGTCTCTTACACCTGCCCCTCTCTCTCCACTTACAGAGTCATTATTCTGCCCAAGGATCTTTTCACCTCTTGTATTTAGTCTTCCTACCTCAAACCTCTCCCTAAGCCAATGTGTTCTCCCCAAAGCTGCCAAAGTGACTTTCCTGAATCAAAAATCTGACCATATTACCTCCTCCTACTCAATAAACTTCAGGGGCACCCCTTTCTCTCACATACAAACTCCTCTGTTGGGCACCAGTCCCCTCCACATATTCTACGAACCCTACTTGTGATGCCTCACGTGCCACACCCCCATCACCTGTCTCCATGCCTTTACGTGGGCTGTCTCCTAAGGCTGGCATATACTCTCTCCTCACTTCTTTCTCTTGGAATCTCTAGTTTCCTTCAAAACTCAGGTCAAGCTCTACCTTCTACATGAAACCTTTCTGAATCTCCCTCACCAACCCCCATTGCTATTATCTTCCCTCCCAAAACCACTTATTTTATATTTATTTTTATTTTCTCCATTAGAATGTAAGCTCCTTGGGGGCAGGCATTGTTCTACTTGTATCTTGTATCTTGAGAACTTAGTACAGTACCTAGCACAGAGTACTTATTCACATGATTTGTTGTTGTTGCTGTTGTTATTCAATTGTTTCAGTCGTATCTGGCTATCTATGAGCCCTTTTGGGGTTTTCTTTGGCAAAGATACTAAAGTGGTTTGCTATCTCCTTCTCTAGCTCATTTTACAAATAAGGAAACTGAGGCAAATAGGGTTAAATGACTTGCCCAGAGACACACAGCCAGTAAGTGTCTAAGGCTAGAATAGAACTCAGGAAGAGGAGTCTTCCTGACTCCAGGCCCAGTACTCTATCCATTGTACTACCCAGCTGCCCAGAATTATATGACTGCTTATTTTTTTTTAATTTTTTAAAAAATAATTAATTAATTAATTTTTAGTTTTCAACATTCACTTCCCTAAGATTTTTAGTTTTTAATTTTTTCTCCCCTCCTGGTTCTCTTCCCCCGACCCAAGACAGCGTGCAATCTGATATAGGCTCTACTTATACATTCATATTAAGCATATTTTCCCATTAGTCATGATGTAAAAAACAATTAGAACTAATGGGAGGAACCATGAGAATGAAGAAGTAAAACAAAACAACGAAGGAAATGGAGAGCAAATAGTATGCTTCCATCTGCATTCAGACTCCACAGTTCTTTCTCTAGATGTGAATGGCATTTTCCATCGTGAGTCTTCTGGAATTGTACATGACTGCTTATTGATTATCATCCCCTAGTTCCCAGATGAGACTGAAGTTCAGAGAAATGACTTGTCCTAGGTCATACATCTAGTACCTGTCAGAACCAGAAGAAGAACCCAGATACCTAGAATTCTAGTCTAGTACCCTTTTTTCTATAATAGGATGACTCTCATTCTGACGAAGGTCTCTTCCAACTCTGCAGTTACAACAATTATTATCCTTTCCCTTTATATAACCCTCCATATATGTCAAAATTTAAAAAAAATCCTTAAGACAGAATCCTTAAAACAATCCCATGGGATAGGGATGATTATCTCATTTGACAAATGGAGAAATTCCAGGCACCAGGATAACCTGTAGAGATTTGCAAGATGGCTGGAGAGCACAGGCCAAAAGACAGTTTGGCCATAATAGAAACTATATGAAGGCAAGTAGAGTAAAATTAGACTGGAAAGGGAGGTAAGCTAGAGTCACATATGGTCTTCCTTAATCTCCAAGCTAAGAAATTATTTCATCCCAGAGGCAATAAAGGAGTCAATAAATGTTTAAAAAAAAAAAGGAGAATGACATGGCCAGAAAATTTATTTTGGTAGCATTGTGAACAAGAGATTGAACAAGTTATTGACTAGATAGGCAGAAAAATAGTTGGGAAGCTATTACTATTATCCAGGTGAAAGGTAACAACAACATGAACTGGGCTGGTGATGTGAGTGACGAAGAAGAGAAAAATGCAAGAGATGTCTATATCCTGGAGATAGAATTGATAGGACTGAGCAGCTGACTGGAAATGAGGAAAGACTAAAAGATGACACCCAGTTTTTGCATATTGGTGAACTGGATGATGATGGGACCATTAGCAGAAATAAAAAGATTTAGAGGAAAGGAAGATGAATTCAGTTTTAAACACGAATCATAGAACCTCAGATTTGGCAGGGACCTATAAGGTCATCTTAACTGGGTCTTTCTCTACAATATTAAAGACCTCCAGTGAAGGGGAAATTGCTACCTCCACAGACAGCCCCTTTTTACTTTAGGGCAGTTCTAATTGTTAGTAAATCTCTCCATTCATGGAACCAAGGTCTACTTCTCTGAAACTTCTATTCCTTGCTTGGGTTCTTGGCCGCTGGACCTGAGAAGAATAATCCTTCTTTTGAAGGACTGGTCCTCAAATGTTAAGTTTGAGGTACTGAACAAACATCTGGTTGGTGAATGTACAGAGAGAAAAGAACAATAATAATAAATATAGCTAATACTTGCATAACACCTACTATGTGCCAGGCACTATGCTAAGTGCTTTACAAATATAATTTCATTTCATCCTCACAATAACCCTGGGAGTTAGGTGCTATTATTATCCCCATCTGACAGATGAGGAAACTAAGGCAAACGAACTAAGTGTCTTGCCTAGAATCACACAGCTAGTGTTTAAGGTCAGATATGAACTCGGCTTCTCCTAACTCCAGTCTAGTTACTCTATCCACTATGCCACCTGGCTTCCCCAGAGAAGAAAAGTGATCCAAGGAGAGAAAATTGGGGTACACCCACACACAGAAGGAGGCAGAGGTGAGCCAGCAACAATGGGTGTAATGAGACTGAGATGGTGCAGTCAGATAAGAAAAAAAAAAGAACAAGGAATGGGCAGTGTTATAGAAGACAGAAGATGAGTGGAGAAACCATCAAGGTGGGGGATAACTAAGAAAGAATGGGAATAAAAAAACACCAATTGATTTAATAATTATGGAGTTATTCTTGAAGAAATCCATTTCAGTAGTAGGGACATAAGTCAGACTGCAGGGGATTGAGGGGTAAGCTGACGGTGAAGAACTGGAGACAATGAACGTTGACAAGTCTTTCTAAATTTGAGAAGTGAGATAGTGTAGCAAATAAAGAACTGGCATCTAAGGGCAGGAAGACCTGCATTCGAGTTCCTCCGACACACGCTGGCTGCGTGACAAGTCACTAAACCTCTCAGTAGTCTAAGCAAGTCTCTAAGACTATAAATTTCAGAGGAGGTAGCAACCTGCGTTGATAGAGGACATATTCTCACTCAGGATTCCCTGTCCCAGCAAAAATCCCACGTTCAGTCTCTCTCCTAAACGTAATAGTGAAAGGGAGAAAAGACTGGAAGATAGCTGAGTGAGTAGTATAATCAAAGGAACGTTCTGGGAGAGCAGTAAGTAGTCCATTTTTAGGAATTCTACCCATAGACTTCCAAGCAAAAGAGAAATTAACTACAAGTCTGCTTTTGAAAGAATCATAGATCAAGAGTTAGAAGGGAATTTCAGAGGTCAAATCCTTCATCATAGAGATGAAGAAACTGAGGCTGAGAAGGGTGACGTGTTTTTCTTGCCCAACGTAAGGCACACGGGTATGCTGGCATCTTCTTCAAAAGCACACAGCAACAGAAGCTCTCTATCAAGAGACATACCTATAGTCAGGCTGGGCCTAAACACCTTTACAAACAAATAGTCAATTTAGTTAATTCAATGAAAGGTCAAGTCCAACCTGTTGCACTGACATCACAGATTACGGCCTTAAATGGCTTTTGCTTAGCTGAATATTGCGCTGGAGACCTTTCAGAGGAATGACATCAAGAGCACTTCTATTAGTGCTGCCACCTTTCTAAACAGAGCTCAACATGTGGGGGCAGGGAGCTCTCAGGGATCCCATCCAAAAGGGATTCAGGAGTACTCGGGAGTCTAAGACATCTGAAAAGGGCACTTGACTGTGGGTCAGAAGCCCTAAATCCTACACTAAACATGGCTATCAGCCATCCCAAGCCAACTGAGAGGTGGAAAAGGCCTCTAAGTCAGTTCAAGAGGCAGTTCCTACAGAATAGGAAAAGAGTACTGCAGTAGCTGGCATTCCCAGGAAACCAAGCTCTGGCACCAGTGTAAGTTAGTTGCAAGAGTGTTGGCCTTGAAATCAAGAGGACCTGGGGGTTGTATCCAGCCTCTGACGAACACTAGCTGTCATAACCAGAGCCTTACTCTGCAACAATCTCTACCCCGCTGGAAATTTGAACTCTACTCTTGGTTCCTGGTTCTGAAAGGGGAGCTTTTCACCTTATTTTGCTCCCTTCCTTACCACACCTCTGCAACGTACACTCCTCCCTCCCTTCCTATTCATTCCTCTACTTTCTAGCACCCCTAAAGTGTTGCTTTCCTCTATTAGAATGTAATTTGAGGAATACTGCTCAAAGTCCACCCCAACCAACCAAATATTTACACAGAGACACAAAGACACATACACAGACACATACAAATAAATATACACACACACACAAACATACCTTCATGAAATTGTATTATTAGAGAATCATTTCTTTGGGTTGAGATATTATATCCCCAGGAGTCTCCCAATTAAAATGGGCATATATCTGGGAAGAGTAAAAAAAGCCTTGGCCTTAAGAAGGGGAAGGGATAAGTATTTATTAAGCACCTACTATGTGCCAGGCACTGTGCTAAGTGCTTCACAAATATTATCTCATTCAATCCTCACAACAACCCTGTAAGGTAGGTTCTGTTATTATCCCCATTTTACAGCTAAGGACACTGAGGCATAGAAAGGCTAAGTGACTTGGCCAAGATCACACAGCTAAGGAACAAGCCCAGTATTCTACCCCCTTAGTCTGACACTCTGAAGGTAAAGCACTTTTGCCTCTTTGGATCTCAGTTTCATCACTTAGAAAACGAGAGGATTTGATTAGATAGGGACTTCTTAACCTTTCTGGTGTCACAGACCTCTATGGCAATCTGGTAAAGTCAGAATAATGTTGTGCTGCCTACATCCATAATTAAAGGAAATGATAAATTTCAGTTAGAAGTTAGTGAAAATAAAGATGCAGATTTTCCCCCCATCCAAGTTCACAGACCTCCTGAAATCTATCCATTGAACCCCTGTCCGAGGATGTCAAGTTAAGAGCCTCTGCACTGGATGATTTCCAAGGTCTCGTTTAGTGTTGACTGTCTCTGAATCTAAAGGTATCAAATTAAGCTGTTATTAGCCTCGTCTGACCAGCTAGTCACCCAGTAGTGTATCTGCAGGCAAGGGCACACAGACCAGTGTACCCTTAAAAAGATCACAGGGATTACAGCTGGAAGGAACGTCAGAGGTCCCCTAGCCACAGAATCAAAGCATCCCAGATGTCTCCTAGTCCAATCCACACACAAAAGACGTCCTCTCTATTTATAACACACCCTACAAGTGGTTGAAGGAACTAAAGCCCAGAGAGGGGAAATTACCTGGCTGAGGTCATATGAGTAAGATACAGAGTCAGGATTCAAACTCACTACACAATCTATACCCTTTGACCCACAGATAACACTAATTAGACCTATGCCCCCAAAAGATTAAAGAAATAGAAAAAGGACTCTATGTACAAAAAAATTCATATCCCTTCTTTCTGTGGTAGCAAAAAACTGGAAACTAAGGCGGGAGGGTAGGATGCCCATCCACTGGAGAATGGCTGACCAAATTATGGTACGTAATTGCATTGGGAATACTACTATGTAGAAAAACCTGGGAAGACTTGCATAAACTGGTGCAGAGTGAAGTGAGCAGAACCAGAAAAATGATTTATATAATAATAACACCGAAAAGACAAACAGCTCTGAAAGACTTAGTGCAATGCCCAACCATGATTCCAGAGGACTAACCTCTTTACTGAGAAGTAATGAACTCAGTGCACAATAAAACTTTTTTTCTCTTTTTGGTCAAAGACTAGTTGGAAATTTTTGTTTGACTATATAAATGTGTTACAAGAGTTTTGTCTTTTTTTTTTCCTAATAGGGGATAAGGATAAGAAAATAAAATTTTACATTAATGTTTTAATTTTCCCACATCCTCTCCAACATTTGTCATTTTCCTTTTCTGTCATATTAACTAATGTGACAGGTGTGAGGCAGTAGCTCAGCATTGTTTTAATTTTCGTTTCTCTCATTAATAGTGATTTAGAGCATTTTTATATGACTAGAGGAAGCTTTGATGACTTTGTTTGAAAACTGCCTGATGATATCCTTTGACCATTTATCAATTGAGGAATGGCTCTTATTTCTATGAATTTGATCAGTTTTCTATACATTTTAGAAATGAAGTCTTTATCAGAGAAACTCACTGTAAAACATTTTTTTTCACGGTAATGACTGCCAACTATGGACTTCCCTCCATCCTATTTTCCCCCTCTTTATCCCACTCTCTCTCCTTTCACCCTGTCCATTCTCAAAAGTGTTTTGCTTCTAACTTTTACGTCCCTCAAACTGCCCTCCTTTCTATCAGCCTCCACCCTTCTCTTATCCCCTTCTCTTCTTACTTTCCTGCATGGTAAGACAGAAAAAAAATAAAATTTTAATTGTGAAAAAATTAATTTTAAAAGATACCCTTTTTTTGCCCCTTCAGAGAATCCATCAGTAAGTTGACAAATATATTAAGCACTTACTAAGTGCTGAAGATACAAAGTAAGTAAAAAACATGGTCCCTGACCCCAAAGAATTCACCTTCTAATGGGAAGACAATATGCAAAAGACCATATATAGGATATGTACAGTGTGAGGCTTAAACTTGAGGTTAAGAGAATAACTGGGGGGCAGCTAGGTGGCACAGTGGATAAAACCCTGGCCCTGGATTCAGGAGGACCTGAGTTCAAATTCGACCTCAAACACATAACACTCACTAGCTGTGTGACTCTGGACAAATCACTTAACCCCACTAGCCTCACCAAACAAAAAAAAAGTATAACTGGAAGGCAATCTCAGAGGCATTCATAGTGAGTCACCTAGAGGGACCTCTTGCAGAAGGTGAGATTTGAGCTGTCTTGAAGGGGGCCTGGAAAAGCAGGAGGCAGAGGTGAGAAAGGAAAGCATTTCTGGAAAAGGGTGTAACAAGTGAAAAGGTCTGGAGGACAGAAATGGTGTGTTGTGTTTGAGGAACAGCAGCTAAGTAAGTCAATGTCACTGCATAAAGAGGGACTGTAGAGACCACTAAGGGAAGGATGGAGGGCAGAGAACAAGAAACAAGTGGACTTCAACGAACAAATCAGTAACAGGAGAGAGGCAGTGGTATATACTGGTGAACTACCTGGGTAACATTTTACAACATATGTGACTGGGACAAGTCATTTAGCCTCTCTGAGCTTCACCAGTGTGGTACGTTACACATATTTCCAAAATCTTTGATATATTCATCAGTCTTGCTGATTTTCTTTTTTTGGCTTTAAAATTATTATTTGTTATATGGGATAACTCCAGAGGAGAGAGTAAGAAAATGATACTAGGGAAAATTTTGGCAATGTAGAGAAACCTGAAAAGATATCAATACGTATTTATTTTTTTTTAAAAGAGTTTCCACCCAAAGAAAGTCACAAATCCTTGTTACTGACTCAGGGGAGTAACTTCCTTCTAGTCTAATCTCATCGAGAGACAAGAAACAGAATACTTCCTATCACATTTTTGAATAATTCATTTAAAATGTTCTTTTTTGAAAAATAAAGTCTCTTTAAAGCGGGGATTATTTTATAAAACAGCTAATATGATAGCTACTAACTCACCAGAGAACCTGTGGATTGGCTATTATAATGCTATGAGTAACTTCTGCTATGTTATTTTCAAGGTTCCCTATCATTGTACTTGGATGCAATATAAGCTTTATGATAGGCCTTAGAGTCCATACAATTAAAAAAAAAACTTATAAAGCACCCACTGGGTACAGAGCACTGTGGTAAACACTAAGGGAGATATTAGGCTTAGCTAAGAGAGTTTCTGGCTACTAAGCCAATATTTAGCAAAGAAAGTTTGGCTCTTCAGGGATACATGATCTCACAGATTCTGGGCTTTTAAAAGGTAGGAAGACTTTCTCTGAGGTGGTGTTCCTAAATTGAGGTTAGGGACTTGACCTATAACCTTAATGTTACAGAGAATTCCCCAGAGGAGGAAAGCCCTCCACGAATGCAAGTCAACACCTCCTCTGAACTTTATGATCTTAAAGAATTGCCCAGCCAACAGATGTCAGACGCCTGATTTAAATGCAAGTCTTCCTGGTTTCAAGGCTGGATCCTTATCCATTCTGCCATGGTGTCTCTCTGGTCCAAGAGATCAAGTCTAAGAGGCTCTCTCCCTGCTTCCAATCTGATTTCCAATCCATCCTTCATACCACTTTCTATCAATCAATTATTGATTATAAACATTAAGCACCTACTATGTGAAAGCACTGTGTAATGTGTTAGGGATACAAAAAAAGGCAAAAAACAAATCCCTGGACTCAAGGACTTTTATGTAATCTTCCCTATGCATTGTTCATTTACCCAAAAGCTTCTTATAGCTCCCTCTTATTTGACCTTGGCATTCAAGGCCTTCTACAATCTATATCTAACTCCGATAGAATAACCATCTCTGATCGGAGCGCAACCTTGCTCTCTCCCAGCTCTGTGCCACCCTCCATTCCTGGCATGGACTCACCACAACCACTAATCTCCATCTGTCGTAGTCTCTCCTTTACCTTAAGGTTCAACATAGGCACCATTTTCTGCACTGAGTCTTCCCGGATTCCCTTTCTCCCTAGGTGAAAGTGATCTCTCCCTCCTTAAATTTCTTATAGTGCTTCGCTGGAACCTCTCCTTTGTCCTTATCGTGCTCTCCTGCTTATCACAAAATATTAACCAGAGTTATCATGTATATGCTTCTCCTGCCTCTAAATTCTAAGCCCCCTGACAATAGGATTTGATTTCTATGACATCTCAGCGCTACCACAGTGCCTTCCGCATGACAGGCACTTAATAAACATTTGCTGAATTTGAATATGACCAGCTAGGGCACTGGGAAGATTTTTTTTAGAATCAGTAAGGAAATCAGGATCCTGAGTGTAAGCCCTTGGAAAAGCTGCAAAGTAAGCAAAGTCTGGGGTTCACCATAGTATGATAGAAATCCTGTTTGACTGGGAGTAATTGGGTGCTAGTTTTGGTTCTATTATTAAGCCTGTGTAATCTGGAACAAATCATAAAACCTCTCTGTGCCTCTTGGTTGCCTCATCTGTAAAATGAGAGGGTTGACCTAAATTTCTAGGTGAGAACTATGGGATAAAGTGGGAATCCAGCCAGTGCTGTCCCTAGGGTGCCATAAATCAGGGTGATTTTTCAGACCCTGTACCACTCCTCACCCTACTATCTGGCATCCAAAACTAACTCAGTGAGAAAGACTACAGAGAGAATGAAATGGGAAATGCAAAAAGCACTCATGTGCACACTCATGTGTGCATACACTCCCTCGCACGCGCACCCCCCCCACAAAATCAGTGAATGACCAATCTCACCCCCACTTCTACATGCCTCCCTCCCTAATCACCAAGGAAAACTGCATAGAACTACCCCCTATCCTCTTCCACGACACTTTGGTGAACCATCTGCCTCTTTAAGGCTCTTCTTAATTTTCATTTTACCTTGATTTCACTTGTACAATTTATATGTTGGGGAAAACCACACAGTGTTTTTTGTACTGGGTCTTGGAACCCACTTAGGACTCATTCTGACCTGGGAACACTACAATGTCTTCTCAGTGAATTTACACAGTAATGCAAAAGAGACTATTCACACAGCAAAAACCAAAATGGGTGAAAACCACACATGATCCTGATTATTACAGTACATCACAGAATGATATCCCTTCCAATTAGCCCATCTATCTGTCTGGGGATAAAAGAAAAAAAAAGAGAGAGAGACAGAGAGACAGACACAGAGGATAAAGCCTTAAAACTGAACAAAAGGTAATTGGGATGAATCTCAAACAGAACAATGCAGAGATTTTGCTGCTACAAAAGTCCTTTTTTAACACCAATATTCTGCCAGCAGTGCTATGTGGCCATGAGTCACAGAACCACAGCATTTTAACTACAGCACAGTAACTAGTGTTCTTCCATAGGACATTGAGACTTAGAGCGTAAAAAATGTTAAAAAAAAAAAAAAAAGGATTTTGAGAGGTTGCATAATTTTTAATTGGTTATATTACATGTTGATAGATCATTTCACTCCTTCAGCAGCATGGACATTAGCTAGCAAGAATAATCAGTCAAACTCCCAATATTACCAATACTCCAATGCAGGGATACTCCAGGAGAGCTCCTCCCTGCCTCCACCCCTACCCTGGCTCCTCTTGTCCCCAGAGCAGCAGAGACCCTAGAAGCAAACACATCGTATCCAGCATTTTTATCTCCCTACCATGGGCTATTCAATAAATACCTTTTCTTTGTGGGAAGGAACTGGTTTCCCAACCCAACCCAAAATGGCCACCAATACCATTTGGTCTAAAATTTGGGTCCTTATCATTATAATGCTCTCATCCTAGCCAGAAGAAAATGGCACATGTCTCTCTCATTTAGCCATGGACCTTTATCTTAGCCAACCAGCCCAAAAGAGAGTTGAAGTCTCCCCAGAAGGCAGAAGTATCTGGAGCATATATTCCAGAACTTGAACACATCTGACTTAGCATTTGAAAAAAGAAGACTGTCTGGTGATTCTCCGATTATTCCATGTGTCTTGGGGCAGGGAAGGAACCACTTCTGATCTTTGTGTGCCAAGGCCAAGTAGTACTTTGAACATAGTAAGTCCTCGTAATAAAGGTTTATTTAATTGTCTCTCCAAGGAGAACATAGGCTCCTCCACAGCACTTACTGGTCTCATTTTGTGTATTCCCCATTGTGTGCACGTACCATAATGCCGGGCAAATTGGCCACACTTATTAAATGCAGACTGCATTGTGCAGAAGAGGAAGGAAAGGTCTCCAGATGGTTAAAAACACAAAAAAAGGCAGAAGCCAAAGAAGGGGAAGAGAAACAGGAAGAGTCAACCTAAGAGATGCAATGGGTATCAGTAAAAAGCAAAAGTCAGAGGGCCTTCAGCAAGGCAGTCCTTTCATTGCAGCAAAACTACTGTGAACACTAAAATTTCTGCAACATACCACTACAAGAATCAAACAAAAAACTAAGGTAACAAGAAAATTAAAAGAAATAGAGATAAATATAAAATCTTGTCCTTCAGCTCAAAAAATCAACTTCATGTGTAAAGATAGGAAAATTGATCAATCAATCAACATTTATTAAACACCTAGTATGTGCCAGGCACTGTGATAAACCGTAGAAGTATAGTCATATTTGAAAAAGAGCTGCAGTTTTTCATGGAATGCTCACCATACAGACTGTGTGGGAAAGAGGACAACAAAGCCAATGTGAGAGAATGCTTCATTGAGAGAGTGACAGTAGCATCCAGAATGAGGAAGGCAATAGTCCTGATGGACTCCACCCTTATAAGACCACATCTGTAGCATCGTGTCTAATAATAATAGCTGGCATTTATACAGCACCTACTACATGTCAGGTACTATACTAAGCACTTTGAACATCTGATTATCATGTTTCTCCTTCTAGATGTGATGCCTCTATTAGCAAGCTCAAGATGACTTTGGGGCTGCCGTGTCAAATTGTGAATCCCCATCTTTTTCAAATGAACTGTTGTTGAAGCACGGGATTGTACCTCTGTCCCAATTTAATTTCATCTTATTAAATATGGTCCTGCTGAGAAGTGTCTCACCAAAGGGCTCCTGAAGAAAATCCCATCTTCACTGGACAGTCCAATTACTATGAGAAGGGCAGAGAAGAGCTGAGCTGAGGGTGGCCACTGGATGAAAAGAAATACCATCTGGTAGTTTCCTATTATAAACTAATTGTTCTTGCAAACTTAGCACTAAACTCAATTTTTTTTAAAGAAAACTATGATGAATAGCTAACATTTATATGACATTTTAAGGTTTATAAAGCACTTTATATACATGATCTCATGTGCCTTACAACAGTCCTGTGAAGTCCCCATTTTACAGATGAGGAAACTGAGGTTAAATGCCTTACCCAGGGTCTCATAGCTAATAAGTATCTGAGGTAGGATCTGAACTCAGAGCTTCCTAACTCCACATTCTCCACTCTATCTACCACATCATCTAGATGCCTCTAGATTTCTAGGTTACTGAAGAACTGAAAGTGCTTTTAGTATCCTTTCAGTTTCAAGCTCCCAAGGACAAACCTCTAGTTACTCTGCCCTAGTTTCACCTCTGCTTTTGGAAAACTCTTAGTGAAACAAACAGGAAGGTGATTAATTCTATGAACTCTCCTAACATTATGACCAAAAAAAAAAAAAAGGCCAGCTACTATTATCTAATGTTCTAAGGGTAACATGTTTAAAAATATTTTGAAATTACTTCACAAACCAGTAAGAACCAAAAGCCAGAATAACTTTTGCTAAATTAGCTTTCACTTTCCACTGGTGTCATACTTTCCCATTTGCTGATCCCCACAGTAGCTCTGGGAGGTAAGGCAAGAAAGCACTTATTTATCCCCATTTTTCAGGTGGGGAACTTGAGAGACAAGGACTCGAAGCCAGGGCTGCTGACCCGTAGGCCACAGCTCTTTCCATTACACTGCCTCTCCCACCAGGGAAACAGTCTGTCCAGCACTGTGATGTTCCCTTTCTACCCAGCTTGAATGGAAAACGCCATTTCAGCCCATTTCTGCAGCTTCAGTTCAAACCAGCAGGGAGCTTCAGCCCATCCTGACTCATCAGTTATGACCAGGGCCTGCTAAGACTGACTATGGCGGCTCCTCCTAGCAGGAGAGGGGAAGAGATGCTGGGAAGAAAACATTGCTGACCCAGAGACAATATTTATTTCTTTTTTGTTTTTTGTTTCGACAAGACTGCAGGAGAATCAGGTGCACATTAGGGACATGTCTTTGGGGGAAGGAGGGCAGAAGAGGGGGAAAGATGGGGAGAAGAGATAAGAGAATCTGGTTCATCATACCTCACTGACCACATCCCAAATTCTTAAAACCCTCCCCCAATCCTGACCACAACCCAATCTAGATCAAGCCTACAAGATGCTGGCTCTAGTTCTGAAGACCTAGGGTAAAATCCAACTTCTGGCCCTTGCAAGACCTTTATCACTCAGGTTCTATGAGCCTCAGTTTCCTGAGGCTGTAAAATGGTTGGGTTGGATTAGATTGGCTTTTGAAGTCCTTTCCAATTTTAGGTATCAGGGGACGATATCTGACCACACCCTCCAAGACCTCACCGCCCTCGACACATCAGACATTTGGGATTTGGAAAAAGAGACACGGAGGAAAGGGGGGTCCGAGATGTTAGCATATTCTATTTTAAATGCTTGTGAAAGTGTCCCAGCAAAAAGGCAGAGCATGATGGTATCCTGCTGGTTGGTGCCACAATTCAGCTGGAAGAGAACTGGGTCAAGAGGCAGGTTTTTCAAGCTGGGTGTTATCTAACCCTGGAGAAAAGAAAGGACGGGAAGAGACAGGGGCAAGGAGGTAGGTGAAAAAAAAACAAAGTAGAAGAAATGAGAGAAGAGAAAAATGATGTGGTAGGGAATAGGGGGTTGAGAAAAGACGAAGAGAAAAAAGGCCAGGAAGAGAATGATCCAGTAGGAAGAGGGTTAGGATAAGTTTGTATTCCTCTAAACCTCTGGCACCAGAATATTTCTCTAGGCTATAAAATGGGGGTTGGGGTAGGAGGAGTTTTATATGGTCTAGAACACTTCACCAGGAACTGTCATTTCCTAAAGTCAATTGTTAAAAGTAAATTTTCAAGCCAGTCAACTTCTAATTACATAGGGACTGAGTAAATACTCTGCAAACATTTACCAAGCACCTACTGAGCTAGGTGCTATGACAGATGCAAATACAGGTCTTCAAAGCTGAAAGGGACCTCAGAAACCATCAAGTGCAACCCTCTCCATCTTTACAGATAAGAAAATGCAGCCCAGAGAGCCTGAGCTGCCCAGGGCCACAGAGGTGAGACTAGGGCCTACATCTTCTGATTTTCTTTCTACTAAACCACAAAGGTCTGGCACTGTCCTCTCTTCAAGGATAGGACTCGTCCACAGACAGCTACAATACAAAACAATGAAAGAGATATTCCCTACGAATGGGACAGACAAAATGCCATGGGAGTTCAGAGATCACTTCCAGCTGGGAATTAAGTTAGCCTGGTGAGGGCACTTTAAAAAGCACTGTACATACATTATCTCACTAGATCCTCACAACAACCAGGTGAGGGAGGTGCTATTATTATCTTCATTTTACAAGATGAGGAAACGGAGCCAGATGAAGGTTAAGTGACCAGTCCTGGGTCACATGGCTAGTAAGTATCAGAGGTGAGATTTGAACACAGGTCTTACTGACTCCAAGTCCAACCTATCTGTTTTGACACTTAACTTGCTATCATCTTACAGCAGAGTCCCACCTAGGGTGGAACAAAACAGGGCAGTTCACATGGGCTCAATGCTTTGGAGACCCTTACCCTGCCAATAAGAACAGCCATCTGACCTCATACCAGCCAGTTAGGGCCAAAAGAAAATGGAAGACTCACATGGAGACAGGGTTTGGATGAACTAAGGCCCTCCGTCAATGCAGATATATAGATAGATAGACAGATAGATAGATAGATAGGCAGACAAACAGACAGACAGATAGATAAATAAATAAACAGACAGATAGCTAGACAGACAGATATCTTCTCTGCAACTTACAGTCTTAAAAAGTTAGGTAGAAGGGGCAGCTAGGTGGCGCACTAGATAGAGCTCCGGCCTTGGAGTCAGGAGGACCTGAGTTCAAATCAGGCCTCAGACACTTGACACTTAACTGGCTGTGTGACCCTGGGCATGTCACTTAACCCCCATCGCCTCACCAAAAAAAAACAAACAAAAACAACCACTTGGGTAGAGCACTGAAGGATTAAGCAACCTGACACTGCACGTACATGTAAGAAATGAGACTTGAACTCAGATTTTCCCGACTCCAGCTCTACCATGCCTGGTATACATGTCAGTAAAAACTGGCCAGCCTCCCTGCTTCTGGCACAATGAGACACAATCCTTTGACTGCAAGTTACCTTTCTGAAACACTCTCTTCTCTTCAGAACTGTCCTTAAGGGTCATTTAAACAAGTTTTCTCCCATTTAAAAAAGGTGAGGAAGCACACTTCTGTGATCTGCTCCACCCTAGGGATAGCCTTGTCTTTCTTTTTGCTGGTACTTAGGGAAGGGAGAATAAATGAGGGAAAGTAAATGAGATGAGGTGATCAATAAAAAGGTTGGGGAGAAAAAAGTTAAATCTAAATATTTACTTATTAAACCCCTTCCATGTACAGAGATCATTACATCAGGTGCTGGAGGACATATGAAGTATATATAATGTATTTCCGGCCTTCATAGAACTTAACCATCTAGAAAGGAATTAAGAGAGAGTGCATTTACACTCATGGGCTCGATTCTCCTATAGTACTCTAAATCCTACATTCTTAACCTGGGATCTGTAAATTTTTGGGGCAGCTAGGTGGTACAGTGGATAGAGGGCCAGGCCTGGAGTCAGGAAGACTTGAATTAAAATCCCACCTCCAACATTTACTAGCTGTGTGACAGTGGGCAAGTCACTTAACTCTTTGCCTCAGTTTCCTCATCTGTAAAACAAGCTGGAGAAGAAAATGGCAAACCCCTCCAGTATCTTTGCCACAAAAACCCCAAATGGGGTCATGAAGAGTCTGAAACAACTGAACAACAACTGTAAACTCTTAAAAATACATATATTGGTAGCTATTTCAAATACTATGCATTTTATGTTATGCATTTTAAAACATTATTCTGAGAAGAGGTCCAGAGGATCCCTAGGACTGCCAGAGGGCTCCATGATACAAAAAAAGCCAAGAACCCTAGATCTAAATTGGACCCTTCCTCCTCATTTTGTCATCTCTCTAATTCAGACACACATACACATTCTATCCCCAGGTGGAGAAGAGTTGAGGGTCAGAGGAGAGAAATACAACATCCTGTAAGTATGTCCTGGCAGAAGGGAACAGAGCCAGGCCAGCCTGACCCTTCCATTTCAAGAGGAGGATGGGTTTGCCAGATCCTGAAAGCACCTGGGGTTGCTTCCGACACGTCTCCACTGTGACAGAGCTCCTGAAAGATCACCTTGATGGATTGAGGTGTGGCCGCATGTGACAAAATGTAGAAATTGGCTGCACAGCGCTCCCCCTGCCCCCACCCCTGTGCTCCTTTAGAAGGGAGCATCCTTCCCCCTCCGCCTGTCTGGCGCATGAAAGGGAAAGCCTTGGATCTGAAGCCTCCCTCGATAAAGGCTAGCTTTCAGAGGGCCTCTCTCAGATCAAAGAAGGCTCCAAGCAGCCAGCTCCCGGGGAAGAGAAGCTGGCTAGGGGCCAGCTGCCTCTCCAGTCAGTCAAACAACAGATTCAGGAAAAACAGGTCCCTGAGATTTCAAGCTAAATAGCAGATTCAAGCCTTAACAAAGGGCAGATCACACACGATTGGCCAGGGAGACATCCCCAGTAGAGTCTGGGGAGGGCACTAAAGTCTGAAATAAGGGAGAATCTGATATGAAGGAATAAGGAATGAAGCATGGCCTAACAGAACCCAGATTCTTTCTTAGCTATTTCAACACCCCCTTCCCCGTCCCCTGCAGCCTCAACAGAACTGTTACACCTCCTAATACTGAGCACGGGTCAAAGATTTCAGAGCTTAAAGGAGTCACACTACCTCTAAGCCAGTCTAGGTAGGAAGGAGTATCCACAACTTTATCTCCCAATCCTGACTACTAGAAAGTTCTTCCAAATAGTAATGAAGAGGGGGCAGCTAGGTGGTGCAGTGGATAGAGCTCCAGCCCTGGATTCAGGAAGACCTGAGTTCAAATCTGACCTCAGACACTTCACACTTACTAGCTGTGTAACCCTGGGCAAGTCACTTCACCCCACTGCCTCACCAAAAAAAAAAAAAAAATTATAATAAAGGTCAAATAGCAATAAAGAGGCCTTGGGAACAGAAAAGGTGAGAACTATTAGCTACAAAATAATGCTTTGCGATTCTACACAGAAGACAGAGCAGAGGGAGGTATAAGAGTATACTACCCAATTTGCCCATCCAGGAAGGGAATAATGAAAAATTTGGAGAAAGTGAGGGGGTTATACTGGATTGATTAAGCAGTCAATCAACCAGCATTTATTAAGCATGACCTATACTTGTGTATAGTACCAGAGATAAAACCATAAAGAATGAAATTGGCATTTTCTTCAAAGAGCTTACATTCTCTACGGGCCCTTCTAGTCAGCTCTTAAATCTATGAGCCCTCATAAACAGAAGAAGTGTTGAAGAGTAAACAAGGGATGGAGGGGATCACAGAGGAGAAAATGGACAATTTGGATCACATAAAATTAATTGTAGCTAAATTTTATATAGCACATTACATGTATGATTTCACTGAATGTTCACAACCACTCTCTGGGATAGATAATAATGTTATTCTCGTTTCACAGATGAGGAAATTGAGGCTATGAGGGCTTACGTGACTTGTGAAGGGCCACAGAGCAAGTAAACAACTAAGGCAGAATCTGAATGACCTCATGAAATCCCTGTCATCCTAACTCCAAGTTCAGTACTGGTTGCTGAGGTGCTTTTGTACAAACAAGACCAATGCAGCTAAAATAACCATTAGCAGGGGGGAAATCTTTGCAGCAAGTTTCTTTGATAAAGGCCTCATATCTAAGATACATAAGGAAACCAATTCAAATTCATAAGAACAAGAGTTGATACATGGTCCCAGGACAGGAAAAGGATATGGTTTTAGTTTTCAAAGGAAGAAATCCAAGTTACCGAAAAACATTTGTAAAAACTCTTCAAATAATTCTCAATTAAAAAAATGAAAATTTAAACAACCCAAAGATGCTACTTCACACTCCTAAGATTGACAAAGGTAACTCAAAGGGAAAATGAAGGTTGATATCAATTAGTCTGACAATTAGCTTTTTAAAATGGGTATTTACTATAGTAGAATAATTGGTACAAAACATTCTCCCACCTCTAAAAAGATCTGTGACACTCTCTAATTAGTATATGCAGAGTCCAGGAGAAAGTGGGCTCAAGCTTACAAAAAATATGTGGCATAGGGAGAATTCATAGCTCCTTCTTTTGCTAGAATCCTCGAGATATTTCCTTTAGGCTTTTCTTGTGGCTTTTCCACTAGACTCCTGCTAGAGCACTCAATCTGCTTTCCTTCATCATGTCCAAGTTATTCTTGTTTCCCAATACAGACACTTCTGTCAGTTTCTGCTGTCCTGGGGGATGATGCTAGGGTGCTAACGGAAAAATAGAAAGTCCTACTCACCCTTGAAGTTCAAAAGCTCTTCCTCCACCCCAGGTTTGGGGAAAAGAGGAGGGGGAGGAGGAGGAAGGAGATATCAAGGCTGAGGTCAGACTCTCTTCCACCCCAAATGATTCCTCAGTGGCTCTCTCTTGGCTTGCCATTGACTCAAATCCCTCCATTCTAGAACTAGCTCAATATATCATATACAGCTGATACACAGAGGGCTACCTGGTTTCCTCTGCCAATTCACACTTCCCATGCAATGGCCTCCAAGTACTTTTCAAAGGTATCAGGGCATCTTTTCAATAACCTTAAATAGGGAGGGGTAATTAATAAACCCTCACCTTTACAAACAGTATACATATATGTGTGTGTGTATATGTGTGTATGTGTATATGGTATATATACCTATATGTATATAACACATAGATATATGCAACATATGTATAGCCTATACATACAATATATACATATACATATATATCATATATACAAGTATATGTGTACATATGTGTGTATATAGATCTGTGTATATCACACACACACACACACACACACACACACATCTTCAGACCTTGAGGTTAATGCTAGAGATCTGGGGGAATATAGTAGTCGCTCTTTGGGGATCCTACCTATAAGTGCCAATCAAGGTTGAGAGAGTAGTTTCAAAGCATTATATAGGGTGTGGGTATACATATATGTGTGTGCAATGCATATACATACAGACATATATACATATATCTACATATATATTACATACGTGTGTATCTCCTAAGAGGTGTGCTTTCTTTCTTAGTAGGCACCCATTCTCCAATTCAACTAAGAATATGACCTCAGAAAACCAGCGTATATAATAGGAGTAATAGGTTAGAAATGAGGAAGAATTTCTAGAAGTCAAGGGAAGGCCAACAAGGAGAACGTAATGCCAAGAAAGATTGTACAAATGTCTTCTTATCAAGGGTGATTTAGAGATAACTTGTTTATGACGTTTTTAACAAAATGGAAGGTAAGTGTGTGCCATTTATATCCTCAACAGGTTAGCTTCCCACTCACTTCAAAATCAGCAGGTGGGGCTCCTGTGATTCTCAACAGTGGTCAAACCGGATAGCATGACCCCCAGCCTCTTAGCTAAATGATTCTGTCTTCCTTCTGCCCTCTGCTGATTCATATAGTCAATCTAGGTGTCACACTCATTTATCATTGTTTTTTTCAATCAAATCTGTGATTACACGGTTATTTAAAATGTCTACTAGAATACTGAAGGTGAGGCTATAATTTAATTAGCTTAAGCAAATAGCCAAAGTATCTAAGGGAAGATCTGGGGAAACAAAATGTACCAGCATAATCATATTTATTACCTTTCCTAACAATTAGCCCTTCCCTGAGTCATGTGCTGTAGTTAAAAACAAAAACAAAAACAAAAACCATAGGTTCTAACTGCAGCTTTGCCATTTAACATCTTTGTGACGCTGGACAAGTCATCGCCAAGTCTCAGTTTCCTTTTCTGTAAAAGAGGGAAAATGACACCGGCTCTACTTACCTCCTAGGACTGTTTCAAGGCTCATATGAAATAATATACAGAACATGAAGTGGCCTGCCATGTATACAATGCAAACGAATATGTATCATCATCATCATCATCATCACCACCATTATTATTCCAGAACCAACAAGTTAATGCCTTGCTGATGGTGTTCCCTCTGGGTTGTTATGGCTTTCATTGGACTTGAAAGTATTTCTAATTTACAACAGACCATTCTGAGTTGGATCATTCTGATCCATTTGAAACCAAAACATTGTCTAAGTTATACCTGCGTGACCTTGGATGAGGCATTTAACCTCTTGGGGCCTCAGTTTCCTCCTCTGTAAAATGAATGAAGCAGACTAGACGACCTATGAAATTGCTTTCAGATCAAAATCCATGGCTCTCTGTTGCCATTTGGCATTTCCATTGTTATCATTATTAGCAGCATCAATAACAAACACTTTTATTAAATACCCAACTCTGCCTAAAGGACTATACTAGGTCCTAGGGAAAGAATAGTGTAAGTCTCAGACACTTTAGAAATACAGTTAGATGGAAAAGTTATGTACATAAAAGGATAAAAAGCAATATCAATCAATCAAAAACATATATTAATAGGCTACTATATGCCAAGCACTGTGCTAATTAATGGGATACAAGAAGGGACAAAAGACAGTGCCTGTCCTCAAGGAACTTAAAATCTATGAAACTGATGGTAAATGCGAAGTAGGCACCAATAACCCCATCTTATAAATGAGGAAACTGAAGCTCAGAGAAGCTAAATAATTATGCCCATGATCACAAAGCTAGTAAGTGTCACAAGACAGATTCAAATCGAGGTCTTCATAACTCCCAATCCAGCACTCTAATGATACTACAGATTAAGCTGGTAAATTCCATTCTTGGGGGGGTGAGGGGGGAAACAAACAGGTGAAGTGCCTTTTCCAAAGTAAGCTTTTTGTCCAAGATAAGGTAGGCCTTAAGACTTTAAGCTCTCAGAACTGTTTTCTCACCAAAACTGGTTAACTTAAAAGCTAAATTATGAGTTGTTGATGCAATCTTTCTTTTCCTATACTCTCTATAATCTATAGTCTAGTCAAGATTGGGAACTAAAATCCTGGAACTCAAAAGTCCAGAACTTTCCAACTCATCCAATTACACCTGAACCAAGCAGACAATTGTCCCAAGACTGACCTTCCACAGCATGTCAGTTCAATGACCAGCAGGCCTGCCTGTACAGGCTAGATTTCTTTTTATACTATCGTTTCCACCCTAAACATGTCTCCATTTGCCTAACTGCTCAGGCTTCTGCAACTCAATCCACAGCAATGATTAGTGGAAATGTCTGGCTAAAATGGTTTTCATTGTTCTCAGACAGATCTTCTCCCCACCCTCCAGCCCCCACTCTACCCCACCCTCATCCCCAAGTAACTTTGGAAGATCAGTATGGTTTCACAGGGCAAAAACTGTGCAATACCATTGCGGGGGGTGGAAGTGGAGGGGATTGGGTAATAAGGAAGATGGAAGGAGTGAGGTGCAGCTTTGTCCAAAGGCAAGTAATAACGAAACTGGGTTGAGTTACTGGTTATAAAGAATGTGGACTCCACAAGATTATAAAATTTCAAGTTGGAAAGGATCTAAATGATCATTTATTTCCAACCCCCTCATTTTACATATGGGAAAACAGGCCCAGAGAGTGACATGCCCAAAGTGGTAGATGAATAGGATATGAACCTAGATAGTCCAAAGCAGAGGTTCTAAACCAGGAGTCCATAAACTTGGCTGATAGAGGAGGAGGAAGAGGAAGAGAAGGAAGGAAGGAAGAAAGAAAAAGAAAGAAAGGAAGCAAGGAAGGAAGGAAGAAAAAAGAAAGAAAGAAAAAGAAGGAAAGAGAAGGAAAGAGAAGGAAAGAGAAAGTACGGTATAGTGGAAAGACTACTGGACAAAAAATACTGCATATGAAGAATTCAAAGAAACCTAGGAAGATGAACTATGAACTGATGCAGGCAAAATAAGAAGAACCACGAGAATGATTTACACAATAACATAAAGGAAAAACAACACTGAAAGACGTTACCTCTGATCAACGCAGTGACCAATTTTAATTTTAGAGGACTGAAAGCATAAATACCTCCTTCCTCTTGGCAAAGAAGTGGTAGATTATAGGTGTGGAATGAGGCACTCATAGTCAGACATGAATAATATTTTAGTTTGTTATTGGGAAGTGAAAGCAATGTAAAAAAAAATTACCAAAACAGAAATCAAAAGATCTCAATTCTAGTATACTCTTTGCTACCTACTATCCTATGACCCTAGGAAAGTCACGTAACTTTTCTGAAATGAATTTTCTCATCCGTAAATCACGGATAGTTATTATCTGCTCTGCCTTGCTAGGAGGTTCTTGGAGAGCCAAGTAATGTATATGAAGAAACTATAAAATATCAGACAAATATAAAGCATTATTATTATGGTACCAAATTTGGAACTTTCTCCTCCCTGTTGTATCCAATCTTCCTCCCCCTAAGTCCTCCCCACAGCAACCTCTCAGGTTAATCACCCTGAATTCAGCAAGTGCTCTACTATAATTAATAAATTGATAGAAGAAAGGGCACAGAGGGCCACTGGGTAGCCATGACCAAAAGTCTAACAATGAAACCCCTCCTACCGCAGTCAAAAACCTTCAATACCTCCCTACTGGTCGTAAGATAAGCTATCAACTCCATGGCCTGGCACTTAGATCCTCCCCAGTCTAGCTCTGCTCTCTTTCATACACTCTATATTGCAGCCAAACTGTCCTACTTCTATTCCCCAATCTCCCCTTTCCTGCCTCCATGCAGTTACAGAAAGAGACTTCCATCCCTGGAATAGACCATGTTTGTGACCGCCACCTCCTCCATGAAGCACTGCCTGATACCTATTCCCTCAACCCCAGTTAAAAGAGTTCTCTCTCCCTCCTCAAATTTTCTTATAGGACTCATCTGGATCTTTCCTTTGACCTTACCACATTTGCCAGGCATCATATTTATTCCTGTACATTCTTATCACCCTAGTGAACTGTAAGCACCTTGAAGGCAGGTAGAATGTCTTTGGGATTAGGATATCTCTGTATCCCCAACACCTGGAACAATGTCTTGCACATAGTGTTAAATGTTTGTTGAACTGAAGAGTTGCACTGAATCAAATTCAGCCTAGGGGACAGTTCAGATTGACTCACCCTGGTCTGGACAATTCTTTTCGGCTATCCTGAACCAATCCCTCTCCAGCCCAAGCTCTCTTTTTCCTTGTTTTTTAAGAAATCTGTATTCTCCCTTTCCCTTTCCCTCTATATGAGAAATCTCTCTCCTTGTTAAGTCTCTACTCTTCTACTAAAACACTCTCTTTGCCAGTGTTCTGGAAGCCTGATTTCCCTCTAATTGCTACCCCCAGAGCTATTTTCTCTCTCCTGCTGAGGTGCCTCTTGTTTATCCTCAATTATCATCTGACACATAGACTACACAGAAGATATTAATGAAATTCCAACAGAGATATACACAGAAGTCCTTCCCTGGGAGCTCAGGAAAGTGAAACCACTACATAGACTCAGTATTTTCTCCTCAGTTCTTTGCTTAGTGTCATGGAATTTTAGAGATAAATTTATCTAGACTCCATTCTCCCAAAAGGCAATCCCCACCATCCGTGGAATCCAGTTGTTTCTATTCAAGAAGCTCTAAGTTAGACTGTATTCCCCCCAGGTTCCATGTGACCTACAACAGAAATCCAACCCAGTTCCCAGTTCCTCTGTCCAAGGATATATCTGGCTGCCTGCCCCCACGCTCCCTTCACGATCTCTTGATTTAATCAACCTCTTCTTTCCTCCTGTCTTAAAGGAAAAGACAGCCCTTCTCCATACTAAACCAAAGGTCCTGCACAGGATAAATGCTTAATAAATGTTGAATTGAACTGACAACCTTTGCCCGTGACCTTATCCTCTTCAGCCTTCTCCAGGACCCTGGCTCAATTGGTTAGCCCCATTATGTCTCTATGTTTCTTTTTAATGTTCATTTTTTAAAATTTTGAGTTCCAAATTCTCTCCCTCCCTTTAGCCCCTCCTTCATCCATTGAGAAGGCAGGCAATATGATACCCATTATAGTGTGAAGTCATATAAAACATATTTCCATATTAGCCATGTTAGAAAAAAGATAAATAAAGAAAATTTTTTTTAAAAGTTTCAATCTGCACTTAAGAGTTCATCAATTCTCTCTCTGGAGGTAGATGACATTTTTCATTAAGAGTTTGAAGGGGCAGCTAGGTGGCGCAGTGGATAGAGCACTGGCCCTGGTGTCAGGAGGACCTGCGTTCAAATCCAGCCTCAGACCAAACACTTGACACTTACTAGCTGTGTGACCCTGAGCAAGTCACTTAACCCCAACTGCCTTAAAAAAAAAGAGAGAAGAGTATTTTGGAATTATTACTCTGGATCACTGTATTGATCAGAGTAGCTAAGTCTCTCTCAGTTGATTAGTGTTACAATATTGCTGTTACTGCATACAGGTCTGCTCACCTTACTTCTTTAGTTCATATAAGACTTCCCAGGTTATTCAAGAACCATCCTGCTCATCACTTCTTATGGCGCAACAGTATTCCATCACAACCATATACCACAACTTGTTTAGCCATTCCCCAACTGATGGGCAACCCCATAATTTCCAATCTTTGCCACCATATAAAGCACTGTCAAAACTATTTTTACACATATAGATCTTTTTCCTTTTTCTCTGATCTCTTTAGTTATCCCAAAGACCTAATAGTGGCATTGCTGAGTCAAAGCATACGCACAGTCTTATAGCCCTTTGGGCATAGTTCCAAATTATTTTCCAGAATGGTTGGACCAGTTCACAACTCCACCAACAGTGCATTAGTATCCCTATTTTTCCACATTTCCTCCAGCATTTATCTTTTTCCTTCTGACAGGCATGAAGGAATGTTGTTTTATTTTGCATTTCTCAAATCTTCTCTATCTCTTGTTTGGTCACAAAATCTTCCCTTATCCATATATCTAACAGGTATTTTTATCCAAGGTTTCCTAATTTGCTTATGATACCATCCTTTATGTCCAAATCATGTACTCATTTTTGTCCCTTACATCAATCTGCACTTTGTAGTATAGATTGAATTCCTTCTAATTTTTACCCTCAGAACTATTTTCTAACTCATAAATGGATGAATTTAACTGAATGGTAAGAGATAATAAATGTTTATTGGACTGAATTCTAGTTTCTTTGCATGAATTCTCAATGAATTCAAAAAGAAAAAGAGAAGCAGCGAGGGAAAATGAGTGAGCAGATGGGGAGATCCAGTCATAACTCTCTTCCCAGGTGTAAGAAACGGTAAGAGCTTAATAAATGCCTGTTGGCTGACTGACTAAATCACCAAGAAGCACTCACCTGAGAAGGTGGTAGACAAGACTTACTCAAAGTCAACCTGAAGTTGTTTCTATACAACCAGAGGAAAGTATGTAAAAATTATCTGGAGACTTCAAAGAAAGAAAAGAAGAAAAGGCAATGTGTTCTTTTTAAGACCTGGAACAATCCTAACAGCCACACCAATAGAGTCGATCTAAAGAGAATAACTGTTTAAACTCTCCCTTCTGTATGCCCTGTCTGAGCTCTCCAGAGCCTCATGGTAACTAATCTAATATGTCAGGATTTAAGTCACTCTCTGGGCTGAACCTCTGTGGAGTTTCAAAACCTCACCACTTTTTTCCCAGAAGTTCCTCTGAAAAAGCTCTCTATGTGAAAGAGACAACATGGTGTAGTATATCAAAAGGAGGCCTCAGGGTCAGGAAAACCTGGGTTCAAATCCTGCCTCTGACACAGGCTGCCTACGAGACCCTGGGCAAGTCACTCAGCTTCTCAGTGGCCCCAGGCAATTCTCGGAGATTATCAGTTGCACCATAGGTGGCCACCCTTACTGGTTGAAGGGGTTCCCTATAGCATGTAAGTTAAAAGACAAGCTCCCAAAAAATTATATGTGAATTATACATACTGATAAATGGGTTGAAAAATGAACCCAGGCTGTTTGTATGATAAGAGGCAAGAAAAACCACCGAGCAGCCTGTATGCTTCACTAGTGGACAAAAGAAATCAGAAAAGGTCCCTGTTATGTTTGGTGGACCCTCTTTTGGAGAACATATGGGAGGGCACAGACAAGATGAACAGGCAGGGATGGATCGATATCTTGAGGTAATACCCACATGGATGAAACCAAAGAGCCATTTGAGGGTATATATTCCTGATGAGGAATATGGAAGATGAGGAATCAAGGAGGCACAAGAAAAGGCAGTTGGTAAGAAGGGACTTTCTAATACAACTTTTGAAATAAAAGATGTTTTAATAAAAGAAAATGCCACTCTCTGCGGTGTGAGTTTTGTGATGACACAAATCATGTATGTTATAATGAAGACTCAAACTGTTCAAGGGACAAAGCCACCAGAAAGATGAAAAGGAGGTACAAATTTTTTAAAAAATGTTCTACCTTCCTCTTTGCCAGTTTTCAATATTTGCCTACGATATATACATGGCTCCTGTTGGTTTCTGCTACAAGGTAATATGACATATTTCTGTAATAAATTCACCAATATATGCCCAAGTGAGTGCTGTCCCTTTCAAAGGCTAGATATTTACTACGATAATATTGCTGCTATTCCAAGCCATTTTGGAAATCTGTCTTTTAGAAGTGCCTTCAGAGTCTAGAGAGATGATATTCTTATGAATGCATTCAATAACAATGAAAATAATAACTGACCTTTATATAGCACTTTAAAATTTATAAAGTACTTTGTATATGTCTTCTCATTTGACCCTTGCAACAACCCTGGGGCCTAGGTAACAACAGGTATCCTTTTGGCCATTTTATAGATAAATGAACTGAGGCTCAGGAAAGTTAAGTGACTTGCCCTGGGTCACTCACTTAACAAGTGTTAGAGGTGGGATTCAAACCCAGGTCTCTTCTGATTTCAAGTCCAGTGTTCTCTCCCAAGGCAAATCTTCATCCTTTGAGGATGAATTCATTTTATTTTTTTTTTTTTAGAAATAGCCAAACATCACTGGCATCTAAGGCTGGTGAATATGGTAAATAAGTGAGTGATCTGGTGGGCAACAGTAGCTTTTTCATTTTGGTTTAAAGGCACAATTATAAAGTAAGAAGACTGCTTACCTCGGGCAGCTCCGAAACTGACCCTGAAGGAAGTTTTGAGGAGTTCAAACAGGTTCTGAGAAACAACAGCATCACTGAAACAACAGCCGTGGCAAAAATGTATTAAGCGCCTACTGTGCACAGAGAAAGAGAGAGCGCTCTGTGCTGCAGTCCAGGTGGAGATACAAAGTTTAAATAAGACAAAGCCGTTAGACTATTGAGGAGATGACATCATAAATAGTTATAAAACACAATATTCCACCATGATATTATCTCAAGGGGTCTGTTTGGCTTAATGGATAGAGAGCTATCCTTAAAGCCAAGAAGACCTGGGTTCAAGTGCTGCTCCTGATATACAGTGGCTACAGGACCCTGAGTAAGCCATGCAAACATTTTGTGTTCTAGGAAAAGTCGACAGACTGTATCAGAAAAGGTGCTGACGTGCCCTGGAAAGTGAGTGTCTTCACCTAGAAGCTCCCCCTCCTCATGAAATCACAGGTCCAGTGCTATCCCTAATAATATCTCACATTTCTATAGTGTTTTGAAGCTGGAAAAGTAGCAGCCATGCAAGGTACATTAATTCAAGCATCATTGCCTCCATTTTGCTGAAGAGGGTGGATCACCCATGGTCACACAGCTTAGAAGTATGTGATTTGGGATTCAAACCCACTTCTCCTAAGGTCAAGTTCAACCCTCTTTCCACCATGTCAGGCTGCTTCTCAAGGTAGGAAGTCGCAAAACAGAGAGGAAGAGAAGTTTAATGGGGCCAATCATTATAAAACCCTAAGTAAGTTCTGAAGGTCATTATCAAATCAGGGAAGGATCTGTAGATGAGGTGGCATCCGAGCTGGGCTTTAAAGGATGAAGAGGGATTCAACAGATGAAGAGGAAAAAGCAGGACAGTGCAGGCCCAGCATGAGCAAAAGCATGGAGACAGAGTGTTTGAGGCTCAGCATGGTCCAGTCTGGTTGGAACATGGAGCGCTTAGAAGGAAATAATGAGATAAAGCTGGAAAAGCATGGTGATGGCAGAATGCAGACGTGGACGACAACCGGATGACAATGAATTCTGCTCAGTAAGCCATAAAGAGCCATCAAAACTTATGAACAGAGGACAGAAATGATCAGATCTTTGCAGAAGAAAGGTTAGTATCAGGTAGCAATATGAAGGATGAATTGGGAAGAAAAGAGTGGATGCAGAAATACCACGCAGGTGGTTGAAATATTCCAGGTAAGTGGTAATGAGGTTCTCTTTTTAGGTGGTTGTAGTAAAAACAGAGAGGAGGGGCCACATGTAAATTGACAGGACTTAAGTAAATTACTGGCTATAAGAGGTGAAGGAGAAGAAAAAGTAAAAATATATATATATATATATATAGTTCCAAGGTTACAAACATGGGGTACTGGATGGGTGAACAATGATGTCAAAAATGGAAGGAGTGAAGTCAGAAGAAGGGACAGATGTGGATAAAAACTAGAAAGTTTTATTCTGGACACATTTAGTTTGAAGTCCTGGTGGGAATCCCAATGTCCAGGTATATGGCCTACCAAGGGATACTTTGAGAACAACACTTCTTTGGATATATGAATTCTGAATTTTTTTTAAATTGACATATCATTACAAAAACACTCTCCGTTAAGCTTCGGACACAGATTCTGTTTGTCCCCACAGAGACGAAGGTAAATGGGGCTGGCCTCTAGCAAAAATATGAAGACAACAACCTTTATCTTCTATGTCTCCAGGATCCTCTTGAGTGTGGAAAAGACCCTTTATTTTTCAGCAGGGTAGAGGACTTTTCCTTTGTTTTGTGAAATCATACTAAACTCTAAGGCTAAACCTGAACCCACCTCAGTTATTTTTAGGGTGTTTAGAGGTGAGGTGGGACTAAGTCAAGAAGGATATTAGGGTAGTGCAGTGATGTATTTGGCTTCCCTTAACCATCTCCCACCTCACCAGAGTGCCTCTAACCTAACCTTGAGATTTGTAGGATCAGTCTTGCCTTACCTTATACCCTGGGGGGGTGGGAAATAGAGGGTCCACCCTGTATTCAGGCAGAAGGGATATAAAGAGGACCTTAATACTTCAGTAACTGGAAGAGAAGGGGTAAGATGAGAACTCTTGAGTAGAATATTATTAATCTAGAGCATGGTGAGTAGTTTGTGGACAAAGAAGCATCCCAGCCAGTGAAATTTAAGATCTAATATCATTCTCTTTTAACCTGTGTGAAAAAGCTAGCAGGCATATCCAAAAAAAATCAGGAGATAATGGGCAACTTCAAATAATTCTTGCTGAAAAATTTAAAAAGTCTGAGTTTCTACCTCATACTTATCAGATGGACAAAAAAGGAAAATGGCAATTGTTGGAAGGGCTATGGGAAGACAGGCACATCAGTGCATTCCTGATGGACCTGTGAACTAGTGCAACCATTCTGGAGAGCAATTCAGATCTCTCTCCAAAAGAGTCACTAAATTGTACATATTCTTTGACCTGATGATGCTTCTACTAGGCTAATACCTCAAAGAAAATGGAAAAACAGTCATATATACAAAAATATTCAAAGTAGCACTTTCTGTTGTAGCAAAGAAGTAGAAATAAAATGAGTACCCATCAATTCATAAATTGGCTGAACAAATCATGGTGTATGAATGTAATGGAATACCATTACGCCATAAGAAATCACGAAAGGAGTAGATTCAGAGAAACCTAAGAAGACTCGCATGAACAGATACAGAGCAACTTAAGCAGAACCAGAAGAACAATGTAGACAATGACAACATTGTAAAGACAAAAGACAAATGAAAGACTTAAGAACTCTGATTGATGTAATGACTAACCTTGATTCCAGAGAAGTAATAATGAAGCATACTTCCTACCTCCTGACAAAGAAGTAAGTGCAAAAACAAGCAAACACATATTTGTTGGAGAAATTTTGTTGTTGTTAACTAAAGGGGAATTTGGGAGGGAAAGGGGGAATATTAGTGGTAATGATATTCCCTGCAAAAAAGAAAAAACAGAAAAAAAGATGGTCAGTAGAGCCTTTTGTTAAAAAATGAACAGAAGATAACAGAAAGAGGTTGAAAAGATGTGGATAAACAAGACAGCTTTGAAACCAATACTCATTGTATAATTTTGAAAAAAATGTTGGCTGTAAATAATGGAGATGGTGGGGGAGGTTCATATACAATCCTCTTTTTCTATTCTTTGTATATGGAAATGCTCATGTTTGTTAATGCTTGCCCAGTTCAGAATAACAAAAAAAATTTTTAAAACTGAAAAATAATTATTGTTTGAGTATGTAGTCAATATACCTGTGAGCTTTTTTTCTAAATAACGAATAGATCTTTTTTATCTGTACTAAAACTTTCCTGACAACAAAGAGAAAATTGGGATATGGAGTAATTTGTCTCTGCTTTAGGCCTTTTTCCTCAGCTATAAAATGAAAAGGTTGAATTTAAATGGCCTCTAAGGCCGCTTCTAGCTCTAAATCTATAAGTCTTGGGCACAACTGAGAGTAGGGTGATTTTCCTAGCAATTTTAATAATCTACATTAGTCATCATGATGTTTCCACAATTCTAAGTAAGAAAATGACTATTACTAGATATATGCAACAAGTCAGCCATATGCTTTTCAACAGCACCAAGGCACTTCCTGGAGCCTCAACTGCCCTATCTGTATGCAAAGTATTCCCCAAAAGATTTGGGGGAAGACCTGTGTCCGAATTAGCAAGCACTCCCCCTCTAGACTCTATCTCTCAGATGGCACGTACTCTGAAAATGGATTCCCAAGGGGCCATGCATGTCGTACATGTGCACATCCCCGCACATGAGATGAGTGGAAGGACAAGGAGACACAGAAGTAATAAGGAACATCTCTCCATATTCCCAAGCTTGCAGCACTGGACTTGGCAGCTAGGTGATACAGCGCATAGACAGCGTGCTAGGCTGGAGGTCAGGAAGATCCGAGTTCAAATCTACCTTCAGACACTAGCACAAGTCATTTAACCGGTCTGCCTCAGTTTCCTCAACAGTAAAATGGAGATAATAATAGCATCTACCTTTCAAGGTTGTTTTGAGGAATAAATGAGATAATGTTTGCAAAGTGTCTGGCACTTAATAAATGCTTATTTCCATTCTTTCACCCTTCCTCTCCAATGCACTTGCCTGTAGAGGCTTATAGGATAGAAACTGGACCCAGGAGTGAACAGCAGCCGTAGGAATTGCGTTCTGATACAGATGAAAACAGGTTGGTGTGTGAAGTCTGTGGTAAATAGCACACACTAGAAAAATGGGAGGTCTTTAAGCTGCACCCAACCTGTTGATGAATTACGAGCATGAAATAGTTTTAACTCCCCACTTCTAATGTGTGCAAAGACAGCACGTTTTTATTAAGACGACTTTCCTGAGTGCCTGTCTGCCTGTCTTTGCTCTCCTTCTTTCACCTTGGGAAACTATGAATAGAAACAGATTCCAACCTGAGGCTCGGAAGAGGAAGCCGAAAAGTGTTTGGAATGTGTCATTTTATGATACAAGTTGATAATGCTTCTTGATTTTACAGTTTTTTTTTAACTAATCTAATTAAACTGTTTGTTTAATCACTACCTAGAAGGTGGAGTGACTGAAACAACAGACTGGCTAAGAAAGAAATAGGAGTGGCCTGGGGGTGAGGGGAGGGCTGAAGTGATGAATAACAAGTATTGCTAGATAAAGAGGCTAGAATATGATAAGAAGGGAGTGAGTCCTGTGGCCAGCATGGAAAAGCCGATCCCTTTACAAGGATGCCTCCAAATATCTGTTACGAGTAAAATGGGGGATAGTATTTGTACTCCCTAGCTCACAGGACTGTGGTGGGGAAAGCAGTTAGTGAAATTCAATGCGCTACATAAATGTGACATCTTGCTGCTGTTTGATAATGATGCTTGAATGTCATCATGGAAAACTGTCCTTTCTCAGTCTAGTCCATTGTAGATACACTGGAGAACTAACAAAGGCAGAAAAAGAAAAAACAAACTAAAATTCTGGTCTGTCTGTACAAAAGTAATACTAATTACAGTAATTTCCTGTGAACAGCTATCCTCTTTTGCCTAATTACCATGCAGCATTCAGCATTCATTCAACAAACACTTACTAAGGACCTACTTTGCATGGTAGGAACTGGTGCAAAGATAATTATGATACTGCCCAAACTTTATAATCTAATATGGCAAATGACTCTTCAAATTGGTAAGTAGTTGTTGTTGTGTCTTTTTCAGTCGTGTCTGACTCTCTGTGAGCCCTTTTGGGGTTTTCTTGGCAGAGATACTAGAGTGGTTTGCCATTTCCTTTTCCATCTCATTTTACAGATGAGGAAACTAAGGCAAACTGGGTTAAATGACATACCAAGGAAACACAGCTAGTGTCTGAGACTGGACTTGAACTCAGGTCTTCCTGACTCCAGGCTCTATCCACTGCACCACCTGGCTGCCTAAGTAGAATATGAATTACAATGATAAATATGTGCATAAAAAGTGCTACAAGAACAGCAGCTCATGTTTTTATTGTCTTTACCAAATTTTTACAGAGTGCTCTGCTCAGAAGCACCCTAGGAAGCAGGCAGTAAAATATTCCTTCCCCCATTTTACAGATAAGGAAACTAACCAGGATATGAGGGGTGTTGTTCATGTGAGATAATACTGAAAAAGCAGGTTGTAGTCAGAGAAAGTTAAATTGCAAGGCTATACTATGATTAACCATGCGTCAGATTAACTGTTTTAAGTTTTATTTGATTATAAAAATAAACTACAAACACAAGTGCTTTAATCTCCATAGTCTGTTTTTTATATAACAAGGCTTACAACTCAAAAATAAAATAAAAGGGAACATTAGCCATAATTTTGAGTGTTGTGTGTGTGCTTTTTAGTGAAGCGGAATGTATTTTAATAAGAAAATTTTTTTCAAAAAGTTTGGAGACAACTAGAAACAATACAATCACAAGAATGTGTTATTTGAGGCTCAACATGGCAAAGAGAAAGGGCAAAACTGGTACGTACCCAGTTAATTAGATCAATGTAGATGGTCAAATCAGATCCTTCAGGCCAGAAGATGTGAAGAGCCCAGGAAGTTGGACAGTAGATAAACAACCACTGACCGACGCAAATCAAAAACTGCCTTTGGATGCTGGTTGATTCTCATCCCTGCCCTTCCTTGATCCTACACAGAGGATTTACGGAACCTGCCAGAGGCCTTTCTCTTACTTTGATAATATTCTGTAGATACTAGTGCAGCACTTAAGCTATCCACCCGTGCTCCGTAATTTTTATTACGTGGGCAGCCCACGCTCTTTCTCTGTCACATATCAATCAATCAATCAGGCAATCAACAAAGTTTCATTAAGCACCAATTATGTGCCAGGAACTGTGTTAGACAATGGGAATAGAAAAAGAGGCAAAAGATAGTCCCTGTTCTCAAAGAGCTTACAACCTAATGGGACAGACAACATGCAAACAAATATATAGAGAGATACAGACATAGATAAAACACCAGCTATATAGAGGATAAACAGGAAATAATTAATAGAGGAAAGGCACTAGAATTAAGAGGGGCTGGGGAAGGCTTTCTGAAGAAGATGGGATTTAGTTAGCACTTAGAAGCCAGAGAAGTCAGTAGGTAGAACTGAGGAGGCAGAGCATTCCAGGCACAGAGAACAGCCAGAGAAAATGCCAGGAGCTGAGGCTCAGTGTCCTGTTCATAGAACAGCCAGGAAGGCAGGGTTGATGGATCAAAGAGGACGTGGTGGAGAATAAGATGCAAGACGACTGCAAAGGCTGGAGGGGACTAGTTTATAAAGGGCTTGAATGCCAAACAGAGGATTCTGTATTTGACCCGTTTCCTGATGATGTCACTTACACCATTTTTACACCTACTGTTGAGCGCCTGCTACAGCCTACTTACTTCCTGTGCTCAGCCATCAAGCTGTTCTCAAGGCCTGTAATGCCCTTCTAAGAGTAGATTAGATAAAAGTTCATTAACGCTTACTATGTTCCAGGCACCATCCTGAGCTGGAAATACAAATAAAAGCAAAAAGACAATTCCTGCCCTCAAAGAGCTTACGGTCCAATGAGGGGAAGCAACACATAAAAGGGAATTCAAAAGAGGCAGTTAGGTGGTGCAGTGGATACAGCTCCAGCCTTGGAGTCAGGAGGACCCGAGTTCAAATCCAGCCTCAGTTCAAATCCAGCTTCAGACACATAACACTCACTAGCTGGGTGACTCTGGGCAAGTCACTTAACCCCAACTGCCTCACAAAAAAGAAAGAGGAGGGGAGAGGTACCCTCACATGGGGTATGGTGGAAAAGTAGTTGGGAAAGTCAGAAGTTGAACCAAGTAAAAGATGAGCATACCTGGCATGAGCATTCCCTCAAATGGAGGTTCCAAAGAGGACCTTACCAGCTGGATGGGAATGGGGTGCGGGGTGGGGGCATAGATGTCTCCAAAATGAGAATGCTACTGGGGCCTATTCAATCCCCACTCATCCTTTAAAACCTAACTGAAAAATATCCATCACTATCATCAATGCCTTTCTGGAATCCCCAGCTGGTAATGCCTTTCTCTTTGTTCCATACACAAAGCATGTCGTTTTGCAGTTTTCTGATGTCATATTTTATATCATATGATACCATATTTTATAATAGTTATTAGAGTTTTAAGTCCCTCTAGACTGTAAGCTTTGTATGTCCCCGGGGCCTCAAGCATTGTTTTGTAAACAACAGATGATTAGGTCCATTGGGGTGGGGAGGGGAGAGGGAGATGGAGAAGAGAGAGAGAGAGAGGGAGAGAGAGAGAGAGAAGGAAGGGGAGAAGGAGAAGAAGGAGGAGAAGAAGAAGAAGAGAGTGTGGAGGGAAAGTGAGAGAGAGAGAAAGAGAGAAAGAGAGAGAAAGAGAGAGAGAGAGAGAGACTGAGACTCTTAGAAGAATTAATTATGATAAAAAAGATTCCAGAGTTATTATGCTCCTTGCTGGATCAAAACCATGGCCATTGTCAAAACAGCCTGTTATAGGCTCTGTCTGTCAAAAGAGCCCTTATTTCCACCAGCCTATTAACAAATGAGTTTCCCGGTCCACTCTGCATAAAGACTTACACTGCCCCACCCTCTTCTCTAGGCACATTACTATCATCTGCCCAAGGGGTAGGTTAAGAGCAAAGTAGAAGTCTTCAAAGTTGAAGGGTGGTGGCCCTTTTTATTAGGCTCTACCCCAACTCTAAGTGTACCCACTGTTCTCATGCTGCCTTTTCCGATTTAAAAAGAGAAGATTATAAACTCTCTTTACTTCCTATTATGCAAGTGGCCTGAGGTTTTACTGGTTAAACTACAAAACAAAGGGAGGGGGAATTAAAAGGATCTCAAAGCACGTGCCCCTTCACCTTGGTAACACAAAAATATTATATTATAAAAGGCTTAAACATTAAAAAAAAAGTTAATCCCATTTTAAAACATTTGCATTTATGTCCCATGCAAATCAGTATCAGTATTCCATGGGATGAAATTCAGAACAATATAACAGATTAATATTCCTCTTCCCATATATTAGAACATTCCCCACAAGAAAGTAGCTGATATCCTTTCAGTATGGTGTGAACCAAAGTGTATGTATTCATAATCTTCCCCACGGAAATTGGCATTTAAAGCTTGTATCGTTGGACCTTTGCTGAAGACAGACTCTCATGGGGCTTTCCAACACTCCAGTCTTGAAAACTGGGATAAGAAGGCCTTAACTAAGCAATTGAATATGCTGCATCTTGGAAAGGCAGAGGTCAAGCTATTTGGGGGCCATTAATGAAAGAAACTACAGGCCAAAATGTTGATGTCCAGGTAATGATGGGCCTCAATAATTTGAACTGGAAAATAAATTTGAAGCTTCTGATATATTCCTCAAAGCTTTAAATAGGAATTTTTGAGCCAAGAGGAAAGATGGGGCGTTAACTTGAGAAGAAGGCACCAGGAGAAGGAAATGTACTGGAATAAATTTTCTATACTGCAGAATGGCCCTTGTTAAGGAAGAATAGAAGGGGCAGAGGAAAGCTGGGGAGTGAAAGGCAGGTCATCCTTAAAGGGTGGGAGAATAGAGCCAGATGAAGAATGGTGGGAGAATGGGGCCAGATCACCAGTGAGGTGTGGCCACTGAAAGGAAGTAGCAAGCCCAGGATGGCGCTTAAGCACCTTCTAAATTTGAGAACCCTAGGTATCGCCATTTGTTCAGTCATTTGTCTGACTCTTTGGGGTTTTCTTGGCAGAGATACTGGAGTGGTTTGGCAGAGATATGGGAGTGGTTTGCCATTTCTATCTCCAGCTCATTTTACAAATGAGGAAACTGAGGCAAATAGGGTTAAATTACCTGCCCAGGGTAACAAAACCAGTAAGCGTCTGAGGTCAGATTTGAACTCAGGAGGTTGAGTTCTCCTGATTGCAGGCCCCAGCACTCTAGCTGCCCTAAGGTCTCAGCTATCCTTCCCTAATCACAGCTTTGGGCTTCCCTATAATCTTGTCCTCAGAATACTCACTGTGTCAAAACTGTATTTGGCTCTGGTTCCCCTGACCACCTCTCTTTCTAGTCAGTATATTAAGTAGCCAGCATAAAGGGCAATAGCAAGAAATTAGATTGCAAAGGGGATCCTGGACATCACATACAAACTGTCCCAAAGATCAAGGAGTGTAACTTACAAACTGGATCCTATATTAACCAAAAATCCCCTGCTGGTAACATATGTGGAATCAGGGCTGATAGCCAGACTCTGCTGACAAGGTTTCTGATCCTACCATATGATAAATTCAGACATTCCCAGAACACCAAAAGATGCTGATCATTTTGAGATGACAAGGACATGTTAACTTCAAAGTCTTACTGACAATTTTGAGATGATTTGGATGTGTCACTGAACTAACCCGAAGGTGGCACAAGAGTTAGTCTGTTCTGCCCCCCAAAAAAAATCATATAAAAATAAGACTTGCAATTTCCTGCCCCCTGAGAACTCTTCCCTCCCCATTGAGTCCATGCTGCGTGGTGCCCCCCGCTGTCACCCAAGGCTACGTGAGCGATGCTCTCTGCCTTTCCTCCCTTCCCATTCTCTTCCTCACACTATCTTCCTTCACTATCCCGTCCTCTGTCCCCACACTGTCATCTCTGGACCCCTTTCTGTGCTTTCTGGCCCCCCACACCCTCTGTGGTTATCAAAGTGTGACTGCCGTCCTGTTCCCCACTGCGAGGGCCTGACTCCACGTCACAATTTCATCGATCAATTATGAATTCACATTCCATGGGATAAGGTTTAGTGAAAGAACATGACAATAAGGCCTTTTCCTGACTTTTCGGCTTTGCGATGTTACCTTTGCATTACCTCCTTGCCCCTAACAGAAAGGGAACACAAATTTATTAAACATCTCATATGTGTCAAGCACTAGACAGATATAGACAGATAGATAGATAGGTACATACATACATACGTAGTCTCTTTAATCCTCAACATAACCTGTCGTCTCTGCTATTATTATCCCCATATTATAGTTGAGGAAACTGAGGCAGACAGAAGTAAAATGACTTGCCCGGGATCACACAGATAAGTGTCTGAGGCCAGATTTGAACTCAGGTTTTCCTGACTCCAGGCTCAGAGCTCTATCTATTGTCCTTTTGCCCTTAACTATCAGCAGAGGGAAGGCAGAAGACAGAATACGAGAGAGGGAAGGAGAAAGAAAAGGAGGAAGGAAGGAAGGAAAGAAGAAAGAAAGGAAGGAAGGAAGGAAGGAAGGAAGGAAGGAAG
>NW_020954630.1:2588036-2679817 GCF_900497805.2 Vombatus ursinus
AAGGAAGGAAGGAAGGAAGGAAGGAAGGAAGGAAGGAAGGAAGGAAGGAAGGAAGGAAGGAAAGAAGGAAGGAAGGAAGGAAGGAAGGAAGGAAGGAAGAAAGAAAGAAAGAAAGAAAGAAAGAAAGAAAGAAAGAAAGAAAGAAAGAAAGAAAGAAAGAAAGAAAGAGAGAGAGAGAGAGAGAGAGAGAAAGAAAGAAAGAAAGAAAGAAAAAAAGAAAGAAGGAAGGAAGGAAGGAATCACAATGCTACAGAATTAGTTCACAGGGCAAGTTTTGAATAAGACTGAAGTCATTAAAAAGATCATTTTCAGAGTTTATAAAGTATGTTCTTTACAATAACCCTGGTAGATGATTCATGCAAGTATTATCCCTCAATCCTCCCAATGACCTGAAGATGATGGGACTGAGGGGTCACTTCTTTCTCCCCAGTGCAGAATGCCATCCCATCATGCTTTGGTAGATGGTCTTTATGAGTGCTGTAGCTAACAAACTCTTATCACCTGGTGACCCACTTTCTGGTGAAAAGGCTATCACTGAACCCATACTCAGAGCGTTTTGTTTATTTTTGTTTATTTTTTTTGGCTTGAGAAGACCCGCCAGGGCTTGCCACCATTTGCAAACTTAAAGTAATCCCAGCAGACAAATGATACCAGCTGCTTGTCATCTCAATTTATTTTGAGAAGCAGCAGAACGATCATTAGACTAGGAATCGGAAGATTTGGGTGATAATCCCAACTCTGCCACGAGGGCTGATGTGACCTATCACAAGTCACTTAACCACTTCATGCTTAGGTCTCTTTATTTGTCAAAGAGAAACATCACACTTGCATTAGCTACCTCCCCGGGCTATGTACAGAGGTAAGCCACTGATCTTCACCCCATTTCAGCACTGTTGCTTGGCATTTTCCCACATACATTAAGGAAGACTATTTTATCATACTGGGCCCAGAGGTAGTTCCAGAAATCCTAAATAAATCAACAAGCCAAAGCAAAATCCAATGCACAAAGGAAAGTCACATCTCCCCCAAGCCTAACAACTCTCACGGCAGCTTCTCATTTTTCCTCCACAAAGGAAAAAGAAGCTGTTGACTTGGAAACATGTGTTGAGTCGTTTCAGTCACGTCTAATTCTCGGCGACTTCACTTGGGGTTTTCTTGGCAAAGACACTGCAGTGGTTTGCCATGTTCTTCTCCAGCCCATTTTATGGATGAGGAAACTGAGGCAAACAGGGTGAAGTGACTTGCCCAAGGTCACACAACTAGTAAGTGTCTGAGGCCAGATTTGAACTCACAAAGATGAGTATTCCTGTTTCCAAGCCTAGTGCTCTAACCACTGCATCACCCTGCTGCTCTTAGAAGCACTGCTGAATGATAAATGTTGAACTGGATCAGAGAGGGATGGCTTGCTCGGGTTCACAGAGTTAGTTGCAGGTTGAGTCCAGAACCCAGGTCCCCTGATTCTCAATTCAGAGTACTTTCCGATATACCCAAATTATCAAAGGACTAGAGAACACCATATCGAAGGAACTGGGATGATTTATTCTAGAGAAACCTAAGGGACAACCTTCTGATGGTCTTCCACCCACAGCAAGCTTGCACTTTACTAAAACTCTCAGATCTTTTTCAGACAATCTGCCAGTTCTCCTAGCCTGGCACCTAGCCTCTCCATCTGCTGACACACTCAGATTTATCGGTGTGTTGTCCCTGGCAAACCCAAGCTGGTGTGGGCTTGATACCTGGATGCCTTCAAGAGAATGAGGGCCTGTATAAAGAAAGAGAGAGAGAGAGAGAGAGAGCTGGCTGGTTTGGCAAAACTCCTGGCTTTTTGCCAAATATAGAGCAGGATTTCTTAATCTGGGATGTGTGGACTTGTTTTAAATAAATATTTTCATAGCTATTGGCTTCCTTTGTAAATCTACATATTTTATTTTACTTTATTTAAAAACAGTGTTCTGAGAAGGGGTCCATAGGCTTCACTAGACTGCCGGAAGGATCCAGGACACACAAAAAAGGATTAAGAAACCCTGCTACAAATGAGAGTGACCAGATATTCACACTACTGAAAGGCAATTAATTCATCAAGTGACTGTTTGTTATCACATCTGTAAGCATCCTGTCCGGTCAAAACCTCAGAAGTCTACTCATCCTCTTCTACTCTCAGGCTATCACAGTGAATCAAGTGCCTGGCTTAGAAATGGGGAACGACGGGGCAGCTAGGTGGCCCAGCGGATAGAGTACTGGCCCTGGAGTCAGGAGGACCTGAGTTCAAATCCAGCTTCAGACACATAACACGCACTAGCTGTGTGACAATGGGCAAGTCACTTAACTCCAATTGCCTCACAAAAAAAAAAGAAGAAGAAGAAGAAGAAATGGGGAATGAGACCAGGGGGCTCAATGGAGCGGCTGTAGCCTGGGTGCCATCACGCAGGCATGATAGAGATACCCCAACAAGTTCAAACGCTTGACAAGTCAGTCCTTCTGATGTTGAAAAGGCCAGAGAGTGCTTTCTTTGCTCTGCAAAGCTAGACTGAGTCTCAGTGACGGGGCAGAGGAAAAGAAGCAGAGCCAATCAAAGAGTCTACTATGAATAGAAGGGAGCAAGCCAGAGCCAAGGAGTTGCCAAACCAGCCAGCTCGCTCTCTCTCTCTGTCTCTCTCTCTCTCTCTCTCTCTCTCTCTGTCTCTCTCTCTCTCTCTGTCTCTCTCTCTCCACAGGCCTCATTCTCTTGAAGGTATCCAGGTACCAAGCCCACACCAGCTTGGGTTTGCCAGGGACAGCACACCGATAAATCTGAGCATGTCAGCAGGTGGGGAAGAGAGATGCCAGGCTAAGAGAAGCGGCAGATTGTCTGGAAAAGATCTGGGGTTTTTAGTAAAGTGCAAGCTCACTATACATCAATAATGCGATGTGACTGCCAAAAAAGCTAACACGAGTTGGGACCACATCAAGAGTAACAGCTTCCAAGAATAAAGAAAGAAGCCCCAGGCCTGATGGACTCTGAACTAATCAGATCCCACCTGAAGTACTGCGGTCAGTGCAGAGGTTAGAAAGGTCACTGAATCACTGGGGAATGTCCAGAGGAGGGCAAACAGAATGGGATGCTGAAGGACTGAATTTTTAGCTTCAAGAAAAGAAAATTCAGGGCGGGAGGAGAATCATGATACCTGTAGAGACATATGTACCACACTGTCATGCTGAAGAGGGAATAGATTTGTTTTATCCCAGAGAAACAAGCTTATAGAGAGACAAGTTTAGATTTGATTTCTGGGATGGGGAAGGTGGGTGAGGACAACCCCAAACTTCCTAACAATTAGAGCTATCCAAATATGGAATGGGCCACCCAGGATGCACTGGGTTCCCCATCATCGTCTTCAAGTCTTCAAGCAAAGGTGACCCCTTTTATTTTTTTCAGACAACCACATATAAAATAAATTGCAGTTAGTGGAGATTCTTTTGGGGGGTTTAACTATATGGCCTTCCAACTTTGAAAATTCTGTGATTCTGTGACCCCAAGATCAAACCAAGTCTAGATCCCTCCAAACACAGGCTTGGCTCTAGACAGCAGCATGCGGGAGGGAGGAAAGCACTAACTTAAGGGACCAAATACCACACTTGGCTTCCAATACCAGCCCTCCCTAACCAGCGGTGTAACCTGGGACGAATCTCTTCCAGCCCTGAATCTAGGATTCCATGCTCCTATGATGCTACAGTCTCTCGGCTGTCATTTCCCCATCTGTAAAATAATGGCAGTGGAAGAGACTGTTGATTTTGATTTTCCCTTTTACCTCTAAAATTCTAATTTTCTATGAAATACCCATAACTCCTACAGATCCTTCTTTCTTTTCCCAACCTCTGCCCCTCCTATTTCTCATCCCTATGAACCTCAGGCCCACACCCAAACATTCTCACTGATGTTTATGGCACTGATCCACAAGTATAGTTAGTGCAACCCCTAGTCCTGAGTGTGTCCTAATGCCCACAGCTTGCAGCACAATGGTAATAATAATAATAATTTATACGTCACTTTAAGGTTTGTAAGCTGCTTTAGAAATATTATCTCATCTTATCATCACAGCAGCTGTGATGGGGGGGTAAGTGCTATTATGATCCCCTTTTTTACAGATGAGGAAACTGAGGCAGAGGTTAATAACTTGTCCAAGCTCATATAGCTAGTTCAAATCTGAATCTGGATTTGAACTCAGGTCTTCCTGACTCCAGGTCAAGTGCACAACCCACCAGCGGCCTCAAGACATCAAGACAGCTTTGTGTGATGAAGGCTTTCAAATGAAGAGAGATTTACTATTTTCTGTCAACTAAAGCCTCCTCCATTCCTACTGCTCCCAAGATCCTGCCTTACTCAGCCACAGAGGGCCAGGAGGGCTGCTGGAAGAAGGCCCCATGGCCCTAAATGTGCCTGTTTTAATACTGAAAAAAGGTACTGGACACCTGGGGTCACACAGAGCAAATTGGCCTCTGTTGTCTGTTCATCAGCAGCTTCTCTGCCAGGCTGGGGGAATATCCAAACAGAGTTGCCCTAGCAGGAGCCCCGTGGTGCTAGGTCAGCCTGACAAACTCAGAGTTGGCAAAGGAGAGCTTCCTGTCAACAGGAAGTAAAGAATGGAGATTAAATGATTTTCAAAGTGGGTAGAAGAAAGAGGTGAGTGAAATTTGGATTAACCACTGCCCTGCCTGGTAGAATCAGCAGTGGTTTTATAAAATACCAGCTTCAGGAGCACGATGGATGGATCATCATAGATGGATCATCATAGAAATACATTCTCAATATGCAGTCTCAAGACTGCATTACAATCAGAGGAACAAAACGGGCAGGGGGTGGGAGTGGAGGGGTGGGACGGAGGTTTCCTGATGGTTGAACTTTATCAGGTTCTCGGAGGGAGGTTAACAATGCTAACCTCACAGAGAGGTCACAGTTACTTAGCCAACCAAACTGAGGCCTCTGTTTCAACTCAAAGCTCAGCAGATCACCTATCTTGGCATGTATCAGCCTCATGATTGTTTTTTGATGACACTTAGCACAGTGACTGGCACATGGTAGGTGACTTTACACGATGGATTTAACAGATCTTGAACAAATCCAATATACTACTCCAGGGTAAGAATAGCCTGCAGAACAAGTGTGGACAATAAATTTTCAAATGGGCATCACTCAAATCCGCACTGGGTGGAGTGGACAGAACCACTTATTTCAGGAGAAAAGAAAGATTACTGAAGGGGAAAGGTAGGAAAATGGTGGAATCTTTTCAGCCTAGTGCTCAGAGTGCCTGCCTGCCCGTTCAGTAACCTTGGGGAAGTGTCCTTCCAATGAAAGGCAATCTAAGTCAGATGGCAAGGGATAAATAAGATGATGATAAGGGAACAAAATAAAGCAAGATGAACTATCAAGAGTACATTTATTTGCTTAAGTGCTTAAGAAAAGTGCAAACTGATTAACAGCTGAAGAAGTTGATAGAAATGAACTTTTTAAAAGGATAGAAAAGATACTGACAAGTCATAACCCTCCTAAGCTTTTAGTCTGGTGGGGAACAGATCAATTATCCTTATTAGCACTCTAACTTATCCGTACAATATTCAAACATGTTTTGATACATCCTGGAATCAAAAGAAAACAAGCAGGAAAAAAAACCCTAATGAAAGGTCTGAAGCCAATAAAAGGAGGGGGAAAGGTTTTGATGTGTGAGAAAACAAGGTAACATGAAAGACACTAGCTAGATTGTGTATTCTGTAGTACTGTTCCTTCTGGTACACTGAGTATAGCTCCATTTTGAATATTTGTCCCTTAGGTGACAAAATGTTCTAGCATCTAAATTAATGAATTAATCATAATATGGTGTGGTTTTTACAAAGAGCTGTTCATCCAAAGATTTCAAAGCAAACTGTATAAAACATATGGAGGTCAAGGAGAGAGAGCGAGAAAGAGAAAGAGAAAGAGAGAGAGAGAGAAAATATGAGAAAAGAGAAAGGGAAAGTGAGAGATGGAGAAGACACGAATAGAGAGAAAGCGGAAGAAAAACAAGGGGAGAGAGGGGAAGGCTGAAGAGAGGGGAAGGGAGAGGAGGGGACAGAGGGAAGGAGAGACAGACAAAAACAGAGACAGTGGGGAGAGGGAAAGGGAAAGGAAGAAAGGGAGGCTGAGTAGGAAGAAAATGAGAGCAGGTTTTTTTTATTATGATGTTATTACTATGACAGCTAGGTGGCACAGTGAAAAGAACACTGGACTTAGAGTGAGGAAGACCTAAGTACAAATCCTGATGCAGAAACTTTCTAAGTGATCCTGGCCAAATCACTTAACCTGTCTGTTTCCCCATCTGTAAAAGTGGGCATAGTAATAGCACCTACCTCCCAGTGCTGTTGTGAAGATAAAATGGGATATTTTAAAAATAGTCTGTAAAGCTTAAAGCACTATATAAATGATAGCTAGTAGTATCACTGAGGACGAGGACTGCTTCATTTTTGTCTTTGTGTCTATGGTCCAGTGGATAGAGTGCTGAGCCTGGAGTTCAAATTCAGCCTCAGACACTTAAATAGCTGTGTGACCCTGGGCAAGTCACTTAACCCTGTTTGCCTCAGTTTACTCATCCATAAAATGAGCTGGAAAAAGAAATGGCAACTACTCCAGTATGTTTGGGAAAAAAAAAAAAACACCAAATGGCGTCACAAAGAGTCAAATACATCTGAAATGACTGAACAACAACAAATTTGTAAAGTAGAAATAATAGAATGGGACCTTAAAGGTCACTTAGCCCACCCCTCTTGTTTTACAGATAAGGAAGCTGAGGCCAAGAGAGATTATGTGACTATAAGTAGTTAAAAGGGAGTTTGACTTCAGGGTCTCTGATTCCAAATCCAGTGTTTTGTTTTTTTGGGTTTTTTTATTTTGTTTTTCCCCCCCAGTTCATTACATTGTCTCCCTTAGGATAGAAATATGGGAGTTTGGCCCTGGGGACCACATTCTCAAATCCCTGAACCACTGGTTGGCCCTCATTTCTATGTAAATCATTTCCCTGGGCAAGCTCCCCACCTGGACTGTAAATTAATTTATTTAGTATTTGCCCTCGCCCCAGGCACAGAATGGAGCTCAGCAAGCAAAATGCATTCAATAAATATTTCTTGCTGTGTGCTTCAAGAATGTCCACTTAGCCAATCAAGAACAGCTGATTGGAGTGGTTTTGAAACATATTCTGGTCTTACCCTTGAACCTAAGAACCAAAGAGTCTATAATCCAAATGTTGGGCTGTGAGACTCACTCAAATTTATGCTGTGAGATCCTTGCAGAGAAAAATATACAAACCAGCAACCAAAAAAAAAAAAAAACACCCAAAAAACAGGTCTCCTCTGCCTCTATCTTGGGGCTCAGGATGCACTGAGTCTCTGAGGAGTTCACAATATCTTAAAATTTTGGAGTTGGAAAGAACCACTCCCTCCTTTTACAGATAAATAAAAGTGAGAGCTAGAAAGGTTAAATCATTTGCCCAAGAAGACACAAGTTACGACAAGATTCAAACCCTTATCTTCCGACTTTAAATCCATTCACTTAACTATGGTGACTCTGGTATGCACTGGGCCAAGTGAGTGGCTCTGTCAAAATGTCCAATACTTCTCCGCCCAGCTCTGAGGATTTTCTTAGACTTGGTGGAACTCTTGGTCCCTGGGGACCAGTTCATACCCAGGATACTGTATATGAACAGCATAAGAGGAATGGATTTGGATTTGTATCCCCAGGGCCTAACAGATAGTCTACACTTAATAAATGCTTGATGACTGATACCAGAATGACTAAAGAGCAGTCAGCATCCTTTGGTGATCCAATCAATAGCACTATTCCAGTAAAGGACATGTCAATAATTTGCCCTATGTCTCCCATCCCCTGTCAAAATACTCTTCCCTGGTGATAACTCCCCCAAACATACTGCCTCCCCCAGGAAGTCTCTTGAGGGTAAGGACTATTCTGCTTGCCTGTATTTTTAATCCCAACACTTAGCAGAGAACCTGACACATAAGCGCTTAATTTTTTCATTCAATCATTAATTTCCAAACCCCAGGACCTTTGCTACAGTTATAACCATAATTATACACCCCCTCCCAGAAAAACAGTGCATACTGGGGAAGAGGTCAAACCCAAGCCTATTTGCCAATCTGTCAGTCAACAAGCATTTATGAATTGCCAGGCACTGTGCTAAGTGCTAAGGATACAAAGGCAAAAACATTTTTTGCAATCAAGAAGCTTACATTCTAATTACAATGAGTAAATAAGTACATGTGGGAAAGGAAGGGAGGGGGAAAGCATTTATTAAGTACCTTCTATGTGCCAGGGGATAGCCAAGTGGTGAAGTAGATAGAGTGCCAGACCTGGAGTCAGGAAGACTCATCTTCCTAAGTTCAAATCCAGCCTCAGACACTTACTAGCTATGTGACCTTGAGCAAGTCATTTAACCTTCTTTGCCTCAGTTTCCTCAACTGTAAAAAAATGAACTGGAAAAAGAAATGGCAAACCACTCCAGTATCTCTGCCAAGAAAAGCCCAAATGGGGTCACAAAGAGTTGGGCACAACCAAAAAATGACTGAACCACAAACTATGTGCCAGGCTAAGTGCTTTGCAAATATTACTTAATTTCATCATATAAAAGTTATATAAGAGTAGATGGAAGATAATCTCAGAGGGAAAGGCATTAGCAGCTGGGAAAGTCAGAAGGTAGAATTTGAATGGAGTCTTGAGAAAATCAAGGAACCTGAGAAGGGGAGGTAAGGAGGGAGAGCAAGCTTGGTATGGGAGACAGCTGGTGAAAGGGCACAGGGATGGAGTCTTCCGTGAAAGGAACAGTAAGTAGGTCAGGTGTAGCTAGTTGGCACAGGACTTTGAGTCAGAAAACCTCAAGTTCAAATCCTGCCTCAGACACTCACTAGTGACTTTGGGCGAGTCACTAAACTTCAGTGTGTCTCAGTTTTCACACTAGTAAAATGGGCATAATAATAGCACCTATCTCAACATATTTTTGTGAGGATCAAATTAGTTTATACACACACACACCCATGTACATATATATGGTGTTCCACAAATCTTATAAGTGCTACATAAATGCTTTGGGTCACTTTTCAGTCATGTCTGACTCTTTGTGACCCCATCTGTGGTTTTCTTGGCAAAGATACTAGAATGGTTTGCCATTTCCTTCTCCAGCTCATTTTACAGATGAGGAAACTGCAGCAAACAGGGTTAAGCGACCTGCCCAGGGTCACACAGCTAGTAAGTATCTGAGGCCAGATTTGAATTCAGGAAGATGAATCTTCCTTACTCCAAGCCTGGCACTCCACCCACTGTGCCACCTAGCTGCTATATAAATGCTATTATTATTATTACTAGCTGGATCATAGAGTATGTGGAAGGAAGTAAAATGTAAAAAAAAAAAACTGGAAAGGCAGGGAGGAGCAAGGTTGAGAAGGGTTTTAAATGAGATTTTCTATTTGATCTTAGAGATAATAGGGAGCTACTAGAATTGATGTGGTTGAAGCTGTGTTTTAGGATAATCACTTTGGCAGCTGAATGAAGGGTGGACTGGAAGAGATGGAGACTGGCCAAACAGGCCTGCACCAGGGTGGTGGCCGAGTGAGAGAAGAGGATGTGTAAGAGCAATATGGTGAAAGAAGGAAAAAAAGCAAGACCTGACAACACAGTGCATATGTAGGGCTGCAAATTAGAAGTCCAGGAGGATACCAAAGTGGTTGGCCTTGCTGACTGAGAGGATGGTGGTACCCTCAGCAATAACAGGGAAGTCTGGAAGAGGGAAGAATCTGGAAGGAAAAATAAATTAGTTCTGCTCGGCCATGCTGAGTACGAGCTGTCTGCAGGACATTCAGTTCGAACTGTGTCTGAAGAGGTATTGAGGGATTAGAGATAGGAGACAGACTAGGATCTGAGAGAGAAATCTGGGAATCGTCTGACTAGAGACGATCATTGAATCTGTGGGAGCTGCTGAGCTCACCAAGTGAGACTATACAGAAGAGGGCCTGGGTAGCACAAAGCCTTGGGGGCACATCCACGTTCTTGGGCATGACGTAGATGAAGGAGACTCAGAAGGAATGGTCAGGCAGGAGGAGAGCCAAGAGTGTGCAGTGTCACAAAACCCTAAAAAAGAAGTCTGCCAAGATGGAAAATGCTGTCCACATCCAGAAAAAGAACTATGGAGTCTGAATGCAGATTGAAGCACATTATTTGATCTCTTTTTTTCTTTTTTTTTTTTCGTTTCTTCTTTCTCATGGTTTCTCTCACTGGTTCTAATTCTTCTTTACAACACGATTAATGTGAAAATAGGTTCAATATGAACGCGTACATAGAGCCTACATCAGATTGCATGCCATCTTAGGGTGGGGAGAAGAGAGAGATGGGGATAAAATTTGCAACTCAAAATCTTATGGAAGTGAATGTTGAAAACTAAAAATAAATAAATAATTTTTTTAAAAAAGAAAAAAAAGAAAGAAAGAAGAGAGTTTGCCAAAGAACATGATTGGCCAAATGTAATGACACCACCCTGGATTCTTCATGTGCTATTTTCCTTCACAGTCATTCTGAATTTAATCTCATTCATTTCCAGAGTGGGCTGGGGAGTGATACAAGTAAATATTTATTTCAGGTATCCAACAATAACATAGGTCATGAACCACCACCAGCACTACCACCCCTGCTCCGCCCAGCCCCAGCGATGCCCACCATCAGACCCCCTTCCTTTTCTGGGACTCTCCAACTGTGGCTTGCGGCAGGAGTTACCATTTCATTCCCTAACACAGAGAAGAATGGTCAGCAACTCCAGCTTCAAGAAGCCTGCAATCTTTATAGAGATGCAGTAGGCACACATCCCCTCACACTGTCTGCCCCCTCAGACTGGACCAGTATCGCACCTCGTCCATGCTCCTTGACCCGCCATCTGTTCTTTGGTCTATTTTTATCGTCTCCCTTCAGTAACTATGCAGGCTTTCTGTAACACCTGTCCCAGGAGGGCACAGTGACCTGTGCATTCTGTCAGCAATGCCCTGTGGTGCAGAAATGAGAAACTCAACCAACCCGTAATCGCTCCAGTCCTACCTGAGCATCCTTCAGACTGCTCTCTCGGCCCTGTCTCACAAAATCTCTCCCTCCCTGCTCAGTCTCCTACTTCAAGTCTCCTTGCTCAAGGTTCCCATGACCCAGTCATTAATAACTACAATGATAAGACTGTAATATGATGAGTTTCAGCCTCAACAGTACAGCTGCCTTAACCAGAGACAGGCAACAAGACAGATAAGGACAAGAAAGAACCCATTCCCTCTTGGCCAAAAAAAAAAAAAAAAAACACAACCAAAAAAAAAAAAACCCTCCCTCATCCAAAGCCATGGAAGAATTCCAGGCACAATTATTATACCAGAAATTATTCTCCAAAATCATTCCCACTCTCATCACCAAAAAGTACACATGAAAGAAAACCACCTTTTAAAATATATTTGAAGTATTATTACCAAAAGCCTTGAGTTGGGGGTGAAAGGCAAGAAAAGAAGCCTATGGGGCAGCTAGGTGGAGCAGTGGATAAAGCTCCAGCCCTGGAGTCAGGAGGACCTACGTTCAAATCCAGCTTCAGACACTTGACACTTACTAGCTGTGTGACCCTGGGCAAGTCACTTAAACCCAACTGCCTCACCAAAAAAAAAAGCAAAAAAGAGAAAAGAGGCCTACAACTATTGGCCAAAACCTATCCAGCTACATCAAGATCCAAAAGCATCCTAAGGATGCTACTTCTACCCATTTTCTTCTCTTCTTCCTTTCTTCCACTTTTCCCTAGCTAGGACACAATGGCAATGATAAGAGTTTACATTTACACAGAACTTTCTAGCTCCATGGCACTCTTGCATACATGACCTCACAAGAACCCTTTGTGGTAGCTAATTCAAGTACTATTACATCAAGAATTATTATTCAAGTATTATTATTTTTATTCCCCCTTTTTAACAGATGAGGCAACTGAGGGTCAGATAGGTTACATGCTTGTCCAAGGCCACAGAACTAGTATGGTTCAGGTCCAAGATTTGAATCTAGAACTTCTAACTGCAAGGCCAGGGCTTGTTATAACATAGTCCACTGCTTCTTACTGCTATGATTGAAAATGATCCAAGCAAAGGCCAGAATGAGGCCTCTTAACTCCCCTCCCTTTATGCAGAATGGCTTCCTATCCTCTTTCATTCCAGTTTCTCCATTCAGACTTCATTTCCATCATATGTAGGACAGTCATAAATAAAATTTAACTCTATGTCTCCAAGCTTATTATGTACCATGGGTTAGCCTCTTCCTCTCCTAGGTCCCTAAACATATCATAGGACATCACGGAGGAAGGATGGTGGTGATTAAGATTGACTCTAAGGTGGGGGATTTTGCTGTTTTTAGCAAAATAATCACATGACCTGACCTACTCCCCTCCCTGAGTTCTTATGACTGGAGGTGGGGATCAATTGCCATGAAAAATAAATGGAAATCTTGAGGGGTGGGAGAATTCTCAGTGTAAGCACCAGCTACTTGTTCAAAGAAAAACAGGAGGCCCCACAATGCCCTATTCAAAGAAAATATGGTACATTACCACTGAAACAAAGCCATAGTAAGATGCTGATGCTGACTGAAGTCTCAAAACACATCAGGCAGATCTCTCAGGGTATAGGTATCTCTGGACTCCTGTTCTAGATAGTGACATTCTCCCACTTAAGGCAGTTACCTACTTCACCAAGTCTAGTGGCCGGATGGATGGGAAGGCAGATAACATTACCACCTAGATGGTCTATGATCACCTCAAATTCAACATGTCTATAACAGCCCTCATTATCTTCCTCTATCCTTCTCCCCAAAATCAGCTTCCTTTCTAGACTCCTCTTTCTCTTGACGATGCCATCAAGAATGCCTGGATCCCCTTCTGTCATTCTGACTCCTCTTTTCTTACCCATCTATAATGGGGGAAAAAGCATTGAACAAAAAAATTTGACTCTGTGCCTTGCCAAGTGCTAAGGATAGAAATATATAAGCAAAAAACTGTCCCTGCCGTCAAGGAACTTAGGTTCTTATAGGGGAAGTCAAGGTAGGGGAACTAGTAAGTGTCTGAGGCCAGATTTTAATTCAGGTACTTTATCCACTGTACTACCTAGCTTGCCAAGCAAGGGCATCTCAAACGGGACTTTTAGAGATGATTGGAATGTGGTCTTTGGGGGAAGGAGGGAAGGAAGTAAGAATGTCACCTAGTCCTATCACTCCTGTCTCCCTGATTCCAGTTTCTTCCCCCTCCAATTTATTTAGCACATTGCTAACAGATTACTTTTCTTAAAATACTGCAACTGAACATGGCAGCTCACGCCTATAATCTCTTTTACTGGGGAGTCTAAGGATAGGGGATCTCTTGAGCTCAGGAGTTTTGAGCTGCAGTGGGCTAAGCCTACGTACTGGGTCTCTATACTAATTCAGACATCAATCTAGCAAGTAACCCAGGAGTAGGGGACCACCAGATTGCCCAAGGACAGTCGAAAGGGCCACATGTCAGAAATGAACAGGTCAAAATATCCATGGTAACAAGCAGTGGGATCTGCCCCTGAATAGGCACTACACTTCCAACCTGGGTGATATAGGGAAAATGAGTCTTTAAAAAACAACAACACAATACCACGTTACCGCCCAGGCTTAAAATTTTTCAATAGTTCTTCACTGCCTATGAGATAAAATCCAAACTCCTTACTCATTCAAAGCCCTTCTAATTTTATCTCTTACCGCTTACCTACTCAAACCCTCTACTCCTGGTCAGACAGGTCTGCTTACTCTCCCCTCAACACACTAGGCACGCTTGCCTCTAGTCCTCAGCGTGTTCCTCTTCAATCTCTCCCAACCCCAACTAATGCTGTCCAAGTCCACTTCTGCTGATCTGAATCCTACCTGTGCTTCAAGGATAGCTCATCTGACCTCATCTTTGAATTCTTTCCAATTCTCACTCCTTTATCTTCAGTTTCTATATTTTTTATTGTGTATTCCATTCATCTGGCACTTATTTACAATCTCATCAAATTAGTTATCTTATACTGTGTTAGTCTTACGGTTTCCCCAAATCCCCAACTAAATTGTAGGATCCTTGAGAACAAGGATCAGATCTAATACTTCTTTGCAGCAGGAACTGTCTTCTTTACATCTCCAGAACCCAGTAGAGAGACTTAAAGGCACTTCATAAAGGCTTAATGAATTAAATTAAAGGCTCTCCTCCAACTCTATTATCATCACCACCCAGGATGAACACAATACCTTGCCCCCCCTAGCTGAGGAAGAAAAAAAAAATTATTGACTGACTGAAAAGATCCTGGATCCAAAAAGTACCTGCCATCTTTAACGATGGCTGGACTACACTTGGAATTCACCACCGGATAACTATTGGCCTTGTGGGAGGTGGTAGGGAGCCCTGTTTACAAAAGAATTGTTCCAATTTGCACATCCTAACATTCCAGTCTTTGCCTTACCATATTTTTATTTTGGTTTCTATTTTGATTCTTCTGACAGGACAGTGGACTAGGAACCTAGAACATTCTACATTCACAATCCTACAGAGTTCTGCCAGTAGACAGTGTAGCGTGGTTGTCACCCCAAAGTTTATTAAGCATCTCCTCTACTCTCATCAACATGCTAGGCACTGTGGTGCATATAAGAGAAGACATGGTCTCTGCCTTGGAGAAAGGACCTCAAGGTCTAATTATTTCTTGTTCTCCAGCAAAAATTGTCATCTTATAGAAAAATCAGGGCAGAACCTTCCTGTTTGCAATGTAACAACTACAATCTACAATTTCATGCAAACCCTGTATTTTATCTTAGAGAAAACCAACCACAAGCAGAATTCAGCACCAATAGCTAAATTCTCCCACATATAGGTCACTGCAGTACACCTGGTCACACAGCCGCCCTGGAGCTCAGAAGGGTGAAATGTGGCTCCCATCCACCTGCCCTGCCTTCTCCATATGCTGCTATTCCCCAGCTGAGGAGAAAGATATCCAGTAGTGTCATTACTTCATGCTACTCCCAGTATCACCACCAAAACGTCCTAGCTCTTTGCCCTTTCCTACACAGGGCCCTATCCATAAAGTAGTTTGTGGCTGGGAGGTTCTAAGCAAAGGATCCTGATGACTTTCCAAGAACTCTATAAACAGGGGAGAAGGATGAGGGCACGTGGGGAATGAATGGATGGATGGATGGATGCATAAAGGTTACTCTAGGGTCTGCAGAATCACATAAGGATGCTCCTTAAAGGAGGCAAGATTTGAAGCTTCCTTCTTCCTCTCAGTAGCGCCCTTAGTCTTTGACGATGACTGAGGGCAAAACCCAGCTGTGGAGTTTTCCTTCCCACTGCAGTGGGGCTCCAGGGCTTAACGGGTTCGAGCCCGCTGGCACAAGCGCCAAGGGCCTCACGTCTAGATCTAACAAAGTCTAGCTTCCAGAGGAAATCGATACCACCAAAGTCCGAAAAAGCAGGCCCACGTCGGGGGGCGGGGGGAAGGGGGAGAGGGTGTGAACACCAGCACGCGTTTGCTACCCACGCAACTCCCAAAGTAGAACTAGTGGAGCAAGGATGGAAGTGGAAGGCAAAAGGGGAGTAGAGAGGGGAAAGCCCCACCCACCTCAACCTCAGGCTACAAAGAAAGGCAGGATGGAAGCCCCGGGAGTTTAGAAAGGGGCGGGGCAGCCGATGGAGGCCGACTGCCGCCCAGACAGTTCGCTCTCCCCGTCTCCACCCACTGCCCCACCTCTCCCTCTCCCTCCTCCTGCGCAGCACGCAGGCCCACGTCCGCCCTATCCTCCTCCTCCTCTTCTACAGCAGCCAAAACCCTCTTCTGCAAAACAACCTCAAAGCCTCCCACGAGCGCCCTCTCCCTTCTACACCCCTCCAGCCCGATACAGCCATTTCTAGCTACCCACTAGCCGCCACTCGCCTGCGAGAACACCCCCGGTGCACCCACGCATTAGGTAGGACGCGCGTACGCACCAGAAATACACTCACGTACACGGGCGACAAAACAAAAACACACAAAAAACAAAACAAAACAAAACAAAGCATGGGCACGCTTCCGCACGCGCGCTGCACCCAAGCATCGGCTCCTTTGCAACCAGAAACCATGAACACCGACCGGGCCACCGGCCACAGACAACCTCGGAGTCAAGACTGGACGCGAGGGGTTGGTCGGGGTTGGAGGGTAGAGGGTTTATCCCTGGCACCTCCAGAGGCTGCAGAGCGGACTCCTCAAAGGGTCACGCACGCCTAGCATCGCGGGTGTTTTTGCATTAACTGTTCGCTCACCAGGACCCTGCGGGTAGAGGCAGAACGGCACTGGGGGATAGAGGCAGGACGGGTTTGGGTTGGGGAGGGGGCCGGACTCACTGGGATGTGCACCCGCAGCGATCGCCTCTTCTGGCCCGAATTCTTCTTGCCGCTGCTTCCCCCGGGGCTAGAAACATCTTTCTTCTTCTTGGTGTCCATGGCCGCACTTCCCATAACTTTAACGAGAAGTTAATTCCGGGTGACTTGTTCCTGGAATCCAGCAGCCAGCAGCCTTGTGCCCCCCGCTACCCCGCCCGCCCCCCGCCCCCCCGGCCCGCTTCTCTTGCAGCGGGAGGTTGGCTCCGTGGGTGCCTTTTTCTGACTTCGCTCCCCCTCCGCCCGGGGCCAAGTGGCTTCTTACTGGGGACTCCCGAAGGTGTCAGGGGAGTGGGAGGACGGGGCCGGTAATTCGCCGCCGCTGCTGTCACCCCGCGAGGTGGCGGCGATGAGGAGCCACCGTGGAGTTCAACTGTCCTCTTTCTCCCGCGACGGTCATCGGGAGCAAAGCACAAAGTCAAAGAAAATGCTGCCCCGCGTGGAGCTCTTCCACCAGATCGCACATGCCTACGGGCTCCTGCGGAGTGACAAAGTTTCCTCCCCTCTAGTAAAGTTAAATTTTCTGCACCCCGCCACCACCCCCACCACCCTGCACTCCAAAAGCAGATTCCAAGAGACAGGTGCCAAAAAAAAAAAAAAATCGTGGAAAGGCTCCTCCCAAGCGTTTATGCCTTAATTGGCAAATCTGGCGACCGCGAGACAGTTTGCAAATAAATACCAGCTCGGTGCCTGGAACTGGGTCCGTCCTCTTTTCTCAGGCAGGAGGGGGGGAGGAGGAGGAGGAGGTGCGAATGCAAATACTCGTTGCAATTGGGCTACCTCTTAGCTAGAAGCAGAAGGGTTCCGGCCGCGGGGACTCGAGGGCTACTCTCACGCTGCAGGAGAGAAGGGGGACCCAGGGCAATTGCTCAGTGCCAGCTAAGCGGGCTCTTTCCTCAATCCGCCTGCGACCAGTAACCCCAGGTAGCAGCAGCGAACTAAGAAAAGAATACGCGGGCGGCAGCAACCATGCACACAAACCCTGGGCTCTAGAGCAGAGGAGGGGGTGCGTGCAGCGGACCCAGGCAATCTGGCTGGAAGACTGCAGGCTGCGCTACAGGAAGTGCACCGCAGAAAATGCAACTTTCTCTCTGACAGCCTCCTTCCTCCAGGCACATCTCTGGAGCCTCCGAGCCCAAGGTCGTGGCTTTTCTGCCGGGCGCCACAGGGACGCAGCCCAGCCAGGGCGGCCGAGGGTCCCTCCCTGGCTGTGCTCTTGCTCCCGAGCAGGATGCAGAGTTGATTCTGGGCTTGCATCCTCTCTGTGCAAGCTGCAGACTACCGCACCCGGAGCTGTGAAGAAGAGACAATGATTTCTCCGCGCCCCCCCCCAACCCCTAACCCCCAGCTCCCAGCCCAACACCTTGCTAACAACAACAACAATACTAATAAATAACACAGGCCTCCCCCACACTCCCAGCTGCAGTCCTTCACCTTAGTTGCAGAGAAACCCAATTTTCTGGAATGCCCCCCTTCCCGAATACGTGATTTTCCTTTCCCCCAATCCACCCCACCACCCTCGCCTCCACTGCGGATATAATTGTGTACAGCGAGTCCTGGGGCTCTTGCGTTTTCTGCTTTTTTTGGTCCTCCAGGTCCATCAGCCGTTGCGCAATCCGTCCATCACGACGTGACCGTCCCGGCGCTGTGGTGTGGGCAAAGATGCGGAGCGGGTGGGCGCCCCTCAGCCGCGGGGTTGCCAGCAGACCCGGGGAAAAGGGTGGGGAGACTCCCAAAGAGGGTACGAGGGCTTTGGTTAGGCAGCTGCTGCTACGCGGAGTACGCGGAGGACCCGGAGGACCACGTGTTTGCAAAGCTAACACTGCGGCAACCACTGCCACCTCTTAGGCTGCAACGTGCCCCGCAGCTCCTTCCCTGGTTCTGAGAGGGAGGAGAAGTGTCAGTGTTTCGTACTTACCGAGACCATGGATGTGCTGGGTGCCCTCCTAAATAGACACAAGGACTGGAAGGAGGGAGGGAGGCGCATTGCTTCTGCAATTCATCCTGGCTCACTAGACAGTCCGAATCAAGCCCCCTCCCTCCCTTGTGGGAGGGGGCATGTTTACCCCCTCACCAAAGGTCGCCCCATCTTCTCGAAGGCTTTCGAAGCCAAGTCTGCAGTCTCTTCATTCAGCAATGTAAAGCTGACATTCAGAAATAAATAGTGTGCTCCTATACGGTATCCCTTTGGGTGACGATATTGCAGGCTTGGGAGGAGAAACATTTGGATTCATTCACAATGCTGTTACTTCCTCAACATAAGTAGCATTGGAGCCTAGCTTTCTGCTTGCGGTGATGTTGATGGTCCTCAAAGGCCATGCATTAGCAGTCCTCAAGCATTCTAAGAAGCAGGTACTGCTTTAGAAGACCCTTTCTGCTCCACATTCCTAATTCAGTTTAACAGATATTTATTAAGGACTGCCATGTGCCAGGTACTTGAAGATAAGCAGACAAATAAAAATTAAATAGCTCACGCATGATCCTTTGTTTAACAATGGACTTTTCTCCAATTATAAATAGTACCTCTAATTTGTAGGAGGAAATTGACTCTCAGAGAGGATAACTATATGTAGCTGTGAGTGTGTAAATACACTGGTCACACCGCAAGTGTCAGTCTGTATTACAGCCCACTCTATCACTGTTGTCCACAATGCTGTCTACTTAAAGATGAGAAAATGAAAAAGAAAGAAAAAAAACCAATCCTTCCTCTAGAGCTCATAACATAAAGGTCATGTATGTACATGAAGAACCATGATGCCACAGTAAAGTTAATTGGGACAAACGGGAGCATCCTATTTCTCTATGACCATAACTAAGGTTAAATAATCCCCTCTACAACACAGGGACCCTTCTTCTTTGGGGAAGAACACTGTCTAAATTAAGGGGCTTCTAGATGGCTCCGTGGTTAGAGCTCTGGACCTGGAGAAGGGAATCAGAGAAGGTTCTCTACAGGGGCGAGGTAGCCCCTGATTTTGGCTTTGATTGAAGAGAAAATGTATTCCAGGCACAGGGGATGAACTGAGAAGGGCTCAGAAGTGGGAGGTTAGGGAATAGCTAATAACCCAGTTGGCTAAAATATATGTGTATGAAGAGAAGTAGTGTAAAATCAGGTTGGAAAGGAGCCCAGTTAGGGAGGGCTTTAAATTCCAGGCTAAAGGGTTTATATTATATCCCATCGGCCACAGTTATCTACGGGATTTGAGCAAGAGAGTGACAGGAAGATTGGAGGCAGGGGCAGGGGACATCTATTTGAATGATGAAGAAGAGATTGTTGGCAGAGATATGAGGGAGGAAGCAAGAAATGATCAAGATCAAACATGGTCTAGAAAAGGAAACAGCTGGCCCCTCCCCTCACAACTCAGTAGAAACTGCTGTCTCCAAGGTTACCGGTGATTTCTTAATTGCCAGATTTGGTCTTTTCTTCATTCCCTTCATTCTTGACTTCTGCAATGTTTTACATTGTTGACCACTCTACCTGGGTAGTCTCTGTTCTGTAGCTTTTCTTGATGCTACCCCTTTCTCTGACCACTCCTGCTCAGTCACTCTTGCAAACTCATTATTTATATCGTGACTTTGGGGATCCAGGGCCTCCTCTCTTCACTCTTCACTCTATACCTGCTGATCTCATCAGCTGCCATAGATTTAATTGTTATCTCTACGCAGATAACTCAGATCTATATAGTCACTCACAGTCTTTTCTCTGAGCTCCATTACTTATTGCCTATTGGACATTTCAAACTGCACGTCCAAGAAACATTGCAAACTCAGGATCCAAAACTGAATTCTACCCCCAAACTCTTCCCTCTTCCAGATTTTCCCTATTTTGTTGAAGGTACCACCATTCTTCCAGTCTGCTGGTTCATAACCTTAACAGTATCATCAACTCACCTTCACCTCCCATAGCCATTTACCAAATCTTGCCATTTCTACCTCTCAAACATCTCATAAAACTCTTTTTCTTCATTTACACTGGTACCACTTGAGTTCAGGCCCTCCTCATCTTTTGGCTAGATTATTGCAACAACTTCCGAATCCCTCTCCTTGATGTAAATGTCTCATCACTCCAGTCCATCCTCCATTCTGCTGCCCAGGTGGTTTTCTTAACCACAGAGCTAATTTTGTCATGCCTCTTACTAGAGAAATTCCATTTGGTCCCCATTTCCTCTAGAATGAAATATAAATTCCCATTTAGCTTTTAAAACCCTGCACAACCTGTCCCAAATCTATCTTTCTAACCTAATTGGACATTATTCTCACTTCCCAAAGCACTGGTCTAACCATGATACCCCCATCTCCCATTCACTAAACTCCAGTGGCTACTCGTTGTTTACCTCCAGGATCAAATATTAAGTCTTCGTTTCATTTTTAAAGCCCTTCCCACCTTCCCAGCCTATCCAGGGTTGATATTGGAACAAAGAATTGGAAGAATTTGGCATCTGAGTGAATGTGTGGGATAAGGGTGGGAGGAGAATTAAAGATGACTCCTAGATCTTGACTCTCCGTAACTGGGAGGAAGGTGATTTTGACATCAACAGAAATAGGCAAGGTTTTTTTTTTTCTTTTGAGGGAATTGATGAGTTCACTTTGGGACATGTTGAGTTTGAGGTACTTGGGGAGCACCCAAAAAAAGATGCTGAACTGTAGTTAAGAGGTTAGATGAGGGCCGTGTAGATTTGAGAGCCTTGTGTATAGAGGTGATACTTGAAGATCAAAAAGCTGAGAGGACAGAGACAGGGGAGGTTAAGTGTATAGTCTTGGAAGACACGCATATTCAGGGCTCAGAAGAAGGATAATAAACCAGAGGAAGAAAGACAGGAAAATTAGGACAGAGCAGACTCACAGAAGCCAAGGGTGGGACACAGTATTGAAGAACCATTGGTCAAGGGTGTGAAATATTAAAGAAAGATCTCGGAGAATGAAGTATTAAGGGAAAAAAAGCTCATTGTGACAATTAAGAGGTTGCCCTGGGGTGGGGGGAACAGTTTTAGTACAATGTGGGATAGAAACTAGAAAGTAAGGTATTAAAGTATGGTAAGTGGTAGAGGAGACTGTGTATACTCTAGAAATTTGGCTGTAAAGGGGAGGAGAGATAGGGATAGCTTGAAGGAATCATCTGAATGCTTTTATAACAGCTTCCTTTGGTTTGGCCCTGGGGCATAGTGGGTTAACTTCCCACCCACACAACCAATTTGGAAAGTTGTTCAGTAGTGTCTGACTCTTGGTGACCCCAATGGATCATACCCTCTGTAGGTTTTTTTCTTGGCAAAGATACTGGGGGTAATTTGTTATTTCCTTCTCCAGTGGATTAAGGCAAACACAGGTTAAGTGACTTGCCCTGAGTCACACAGGTAGTAAATATCTGAGTCTGAATTTGAACTCAGGTCCTCCTGATTCCAGGCCCAGCACTCTATCCACTGAGCCATTTAGCTGCCCTTTAATTTGGGAAATGTTGTTGTTGTCTTTTTTTTTTTTCTGGTCATGTCTGACTCTTCATGACCAATTTGGAGTTTTCTTGGCTGAAATGGTTTGTCATTTCTTTCTCCACCTCATTTTACAGATGAGAAAACTGAGGCAAAGATGGTTGAGTGACTTGCCCAGGGTCACACAGCTAGTAAGTGTCTGAGGCCACATTTGAATTCAGGTGCTCCTGGCTCCAGGTCCATCGATCTATCCACTGAGCCATCTAGCTGCCCCTTAATTTAGAAAGCATCCTTCCCCAAAGAAGAAGGGTCCCTATGGTGTGGAGGGGATTATTAGACCCTAGGTGGTCTTAGCTTCTAAATCCCAGAGTCTTACATGATCTGTCCTAGAGGTTATATTACTAGAGGTGAAAGGCACAGCTGGACTGGAGCAGTTCAGTGATTTTTTTTTCCATTGTGTTCACTACAGTTAGAATTAATAGCTAGGCTGACCCATCAGCTTCTGTGATATGATTCTAGGTGTCAGGATTGATTGATTGATTGATGATTGAGTGAATGAAAAACAGTTTAGTGTTTGCTACGTACCAGGCACTGTATGTTTCCCTTCTTACTCCCCTTACCCTCCCCACCATACCCCTTGCAAAACAAAACAAAACAAACAAAAAACCCAGTTGCCTCTCAAGGCTTGGTCCTGAAATACCATCAGGAAAGCTCTGTCTCTTTAAATCTTTAATCTTTAAAATGAGATGGGGGAGGAGATATAAATTTTAAGTTGTTATCAGTTGTTAACACTTCAAGGCGAATGCCCTCACTTGAGCTTTTCTTGAGAGCAGTTTTTAATTTGGAGGGAGGTAGGAAAACCACATGAAAGCAGAAAGGAGGGATAGGGAAGGGGAGCCACTGAAGAGTGAAAAGGTAAAGATTCCTGAAAAGATGAGGTCCTGAAGGTTCACCTACCTCACTTTTTTGCTTAGACTCTGTCCTAATTAATCAGGCTTTGTTTAGAAGTAGCTACATTGTTTCATTCAATTGGTTTTTATAAACATTTCATTTTCTCAATCCTCCTCGAAAATCCTACTCCCTGGCTCATCAGGGAGTATCTCAGGTACTCAAAGACTGTCAGCGGAGTGTAAGCTCTGGCCCATCAGACAGCTTGAAAGGATTCCAGGCAACATCTAGGAACCATCGAACAACCACTACAGTTTTCAGGTGCAGGCAGGTGGGGTTGGCTGCCAGGTGATGGTTTTTGTTTTTTTAATTTACAGCAATTGGTGCCCAGAGGAGTTTCACTCTGTAATGGTGGGAATGAAATCACAGGTGCTTGTGGTGCTGAAGTGACTTACCAATCTTTTGTGTCAGAGATTCCCCCCCTCTCACCATCACCCAAATGGCCTGAATATTTTTTTTCTGGTTTGTTGACCCCAGGTAGATAATATGGGAATTTCAACATCTATACCCCTCTCATGAAGGAGATTACAAGTATGCAGGTTCACAAAGTTGAAACATGAAAAGACTTAAAGGGTTTTTTTTTAAAGGAAATAAAAAGAACTAGTATCACACCTGTACAAAATATCAATAATCACCAGATCCTCCTGTTAACAGGATTTACTGCTCTTGGGGATCATTACTTGGTGGGTCACTGACGTGGCCGCTGCAGTGGTGAGCATGAGACCAGCTCAATACTCTTAACCCAGAGGCGCATTGAAGAGGCGGGAGACAGCGAGAATGGCAGAAGCTCCCTTTTTAAGGGCTAGTAGCTTTCTTTTATATCCCTAGTAACAGCTGATCAAAGCATGATCTCCACGTGATAGCCAATCACCAAGTCTGCTGGACACCTGCAGCCCTCGTGTCAGGGGTATGAGTAGGACTTTTCTCCCAATGAGAGGAGAGCCGAGCCAACCATGGGAGCTGTGTGTCAGCAAAGGACAGGTCTTGGGAGATTTTCTTGTTTTTGCCACGCAACAGGTTGTGACCCTCAGCTTCTGCCAAGAGAAGCTAGAACTCCCATGGGAAAATTCTCCAGCAGGTCACAGGACCAGAGTTCTGTGACGGGAGCAGGATCTACAGTCTTTGATTCCCTTCACTTCAAGAACTCAGGCAGAAGGGTGCCAGTGGTCGTGAGCCTTGTCAAGGTTTAATTGATCAATTCAAGCTGCATCGTGAGTCCGACTCACAAGCTGGAAAAGGCAATTCTGCAAAATCTAATCTATTAGTATATTCATTACACATATCATATTGATTATTATAAAAATCAGAATTCCCTCCACGCCCACCTACTACTGTCCTCTATCCTCTTCTCCTCTTCTCAATTAAACTTCTTGAAAACAACATGTACAATGGGGCCTCTGACTTCCTCTCCTCTTCCTCTCTTCTAACTCTCAGTATTCTGGCTTACAACTTCATTTAATTGAAACTGCAGTCTCTAAGGGTAAATAATGACCTACCAGTTGTCAAATCTAATGACCTTTTCCTGATCCTTTTACTTCTTGACCTTTCTGGAGCATTTGATACTGTTGCTCACCTTCTCCTCTTGTATTCTCTCTGATCCATGAGATTTCTGGGGACCCTCGTCAACCAGTGGGAACCAGCCTCTAACCTGTGGTGGCCAGAGCCCAACAAAGCAGTCTAGAAACAGGAGGGTCAGGAATCAAACAGAAGTTTAATTTCAAAGTGAGGGAAATGGCTTGCAAGCAAGGTCACATACTCCAGAGCCCTACCCCTAGTGAGGGGAAACCCTTTTAATGTGGGAAGATCTCAGTACTCATACCTCTGGCTATTCAGTGGTCTATAGGCCTGTCAATGAGGAGTTACAGCAACAGTGTGACAGGTTTGATTCATAGCAGGGCTTTATGACCAGAAACAATTCTGGGACTTTGCTGTGGCTGAGATCATCCAGAGGGTAAGTGCAAAGGATTGTTGTTCTGCTAAGCTCAGGGCACAGCTTGTAGACTTTAGCTCTGGAAAACAGCGTGACTCCTAATATGTTGATATTTCCCCCTTTTGGCCAAAGGGAGAGAGTCTGAAAGAACCCCTACCTTTATGGCCAACAAAGAAGAGGCAGGTATAAGCCAAGATGCCACAAGGGGCTAGTTGGGCCAGGATGAGATGTTCGCAGGGGGTTAGTTCCTTGAGAGGACCTATTGAGGAATGTGTCTCAGGTATCATTGCTAGCCATTGTTTGCTTGCCAGAAAAGGCAGGGCCAAGAATGTAAGGGGAGAAAATGCCAACATGCACTTCAATCAGGGCCTTAGTGGTTGGGCACCTAACAAAAGGGAAGAGGAAAAAAAATCCTAGGACTCAGCCCTCAATCAGAATTTTGGGACAGTTGTTAGTTCAGTCCTAAGCGAACCTTGAGGTCCCTGGAAGGTTCTGCCATGCCCTCAGGAGCAGGGGCTTTCTTCAGATGATCCAGGAGTCCATACCCACAAGGTTGACAGCTATGGGAGTACTCAGAAGGACCTAGTAGGGACCCTTAGAGAAAACTCCTTCCACTCTTTCCTTGGAGAAAACTTCCTAATACCACAAATTCAGGTTAAAATTGTAAGATGTTCATACTTGCAAATTCTATTATAGTAACTTGGAAATGTTCCAGTATCGATCCATTTCTAAATTGATTTAGTATTGTACTTAGAAAACTTCTTGATTATAAAAATTTGCTATAAAAAGAAAAAGAGGGATATAGTTATAACAACGTCATATATCAGAACAGAGGGAAAAACTCCCTTAACTCTGTTTGATTCTAGGCATGAGTCATATCTAACAGCCAATCACGTACAGGGTGTCAAAAGCAAGGCTCAGGATTAACCGGGGCAGGGGTGAGGGGGAATTTCCTTTTTAGAAAGGACATAGTCCAAATGGGGAAATAGAGTCAGGAGGCTCCTACGTAGGCTGTGCCTAAGTCATCCCTAAAACTTTTCCCAGGCACAGACATCCACCTTCAGCAGTTGCCATACTGCAGCACATGCTGTTTTCTACTGTTGGCTTTACAACAATTCAGACAACTATCCCTGTAATCAAAGTTCAAAACAAGAGTAAATTACAGTCCCTAAGAATTTTTACCTTAAATGGCAAAATTTCACTAACCACAGTTTTGGGCTTGAATATCTTTCCTGATGTTTCACTAACAGTTAACATTTCATTTATCCTTTACTAATAAATTAAAACTACCCATATTCTGGGGCTTCAGACATGTAGCAAATACCTGATATTTGGCTCATCATTTATATGTTGAAGCTACATCTTTAAACTACCCAATGCAATTTCCTAATAGCCAAGGATTTCAAATGAAAATGTACTATTATTATATATTATTATTATCTGCTTTATAACAAAATATACCTTGTTAAATGTTTAATAGTTTTCAAATATCTATTTTTGTCAAGTTTTTTTAAAATCCAAAATTTTTTTTAAAATCATGTGCAACACCATCCAGATTAAAAAGTTGTTTTGTCTAACAGCATTTCTGTTACAATAGTCTTTCAAATTTCACAATATAAGAGAATTTAGAAATAGAATAATAACACAAGCAACACCAACATCATGTATTTAAATCATGAAACAAAATTTCAGATGACATCAATTGCATTTCCAAATTATCACACTGATCTTATTACCTTTGGGACTTTAGATCCACTTTAGAGTTATCAGGTATGCAACAATTACATTCAATTAAAGAAATAACGATAAATGTAGTGCTTAGCATATGCCAGTCACTGTGTCAGGCACTTTACAATCATTATGTCATTTTGATCTTCACAACTACCCTGGGAGGTGGGTACTATTATTATTTTTTTCTTTTCAGATCAGGAAACTGGGGCAAATGGAGACAACTTGCCTAAGATTATACAGCTAATAAATTTCTGCAACAAGAATAGAGAAGGAAGGGCTCACCAAGGGCAGAAGGTAGCTGGTCCCCACCCCCACCTCATACTGCTATACTAGGCACTGCAAGGTATACCAGGACCTGCAGCTGGGCAGGGCCTGCCAAGGGCTAGGCCTGCCCTGGAGACACTGACTGGGCTTGGGGCAGAGGGCACTGGCTGCAGAATGGAAATCCCAGGGGCTGGGGTGCTGGTGTCATGACCTCCCCATTGGTGGTGGTAGTTCCTGGTGGCAGGGCAAAGCAGATGCTGGCTGTGGGGTCTGACTCCCTGACAGCGGCAGCTTTGGGGCCAGGCTCTACTGGGGCTAGGGCCCCTTGCAGCTGCTGGGGAGGGTGGGCAGAATGTACTGTGCCTGGGTCATGTCCCCAGGCTTGCCTAGAGGGGTGGGCTTCAGGATGCCTAGGGGCACAGGGTTGTTGGGGCCACTGCCAATGGGAGGTCCCGCTGCAGCTGCTGTCCCCCCCCCCACCAGGTGGGCCCTGCACAGTTGGAGAGGCAGAATGTAATTCAAGTTTCCCTGCATTTTTCCAGCATTTTTTTCAACATCTGATTTGGGGAATCTCATCCAAGATGAGAGGGGTTAACAGGGTGAGGGAAAGGGTCTCTGAACTGGGGGAGTTACAAGAGATCTCTGGTTTAAAAAATCATTCAAGGAAGTGTTAAGAAGAGGTTGCTGTAAAGTACAAACCATTTACCTAATTTTTTTTTCTTTCTTCATTCTGGGATTACTTCCAAACTACCTGCCTTCCTTCATTGCCCTAGAACAAAGAAGCTAACTATCTTAATCTTCAGGGGGGAAATTATCTAAATGTTATTTTACTTTTTAAAAACTTTATAAAAGTTAACCCTTATTTTTCCTTAAAACAAATTCTACAGAATGGTACCCGAAAATTTACGAAGATATTTCAGAAGGGAAGAGTTCTTGGAATTACCCCAAAGCCTCAGGAGGTCTCTTCTACAATCTTAAAAAAGGATAAATCTTCAAACTCCTTAATCTGCTAAGATGTTTTTAGTAGTTCCACAAACTTTAATTATCTGACTTTATTTCTGTAATTCCAACATGGCCAAAGCTGAAATGACAAGGGAAAAAAGTGTCTTACAGGTTTTTTTCTTTTTTTCTCTTTTCTTCTAACCTAATTTCCCTTGGAAATCCTAAAGTGGGAGTTATTCCTCTTGCTGGGACAATTGCTTCAACTATGAAAGTTCATTAATCTTTCCTAGTGTTCTAAAATCTCTAGCTACAGCCCTTCAAAGATTTTCTGGCTGGCTGAGTTTTAAGTCTTTCAAGGTAGCAGAATCTAGCTCATAATACAAACACAACACAGACATTTTACATTTTACATTTTACATTTACACTAACAGACAAAATGAGAAGTGAGAGAGACAGAAACAAAGAATTCTAACAAAGTGTACAATTACAATTCTTATTTTAACCATTTCGGCTGAAGCACACAAGTTTTGCAGAGGGGTGCAAAAAGGTCAATTAACAGAGGTGTGCAATTAGGAAAGGATATCCTTACCAAAGTGACCCATGATGAACCAGGTCAAAGGAGGGGCCCTGAAGTTTTCCTCACAAAGAATGCCGAGTTCAACCAATGTGGGAGCTCAGAGGATTGGAGCAGGAACGAGGGCAGAGGACTCATCAGATGAAGTGGGGGTTGGACTCCAGAGAAATGAATCTTCCCTTGACACCTAGTCCATTCCCACTGGTACTGGAGAGTCCAATGACCTGGTTCCATGTCCAATACCACTTCTGAACTATGCCCAAAGGGCTATAAAAATGTGCATACCCTTTGACCCAGCAATACCACTTCTAGGGCTATATCCCAAAGAGATCATAAGGGGGCAGCTAGGTGGTGCAGTGGAAAGAGCACTGGCCCTGGATTTGGGAGGACTTGAGTTCAAATCCAGCCTTAGACACATAATACTTACTAGCTATGTGACCCCGGGCAAGTCACTTAACCCCCATTGCCCAACCAAAACAACAAAACCAAAGAGATCATAAAAATGAGAAAAGGACTCACATGTACAAAAATATTTATAGCAGCTCTTTCTGTGGTGGCAAATAACTGGAAATTGAGGGGATGCCCATCAACTGAGAAATGGCTGACCAACAATTGTGGTATATGAATGTAATGGAATACTATTGTGCTATAAGAAATGATGAGCAAGTAGATTTCAGAAAAACCTGGAAAGACTTGTATGGTCTGATGCTGAGTGAAGTGAGTAGAACTAAGAGAACATCATACACAATAACGGCCATGTTGTGCGATGACTAACTTTGATAGACTTGGCTCTTCTCAGCAATGCAAGGATCTGAGACATCTCCAAAAGTCTCATGATGGAAAATGCTATCCACATCCAGAGAAAGAACTATGGAGTTTGAATGCAGATAGAAGTATACTGTTTGCTCTTTTTTTTTCTTCTGTTTTGTTTTGTTTCCTCTTTCTTTTGATTCCTCCTATTGGTTCTAATTCTTCTTTACAACAAGACTAATGTGAAATATATGTTTAATAGGAATGTACACATAGAACCTATATCAGATTGCATGCCATCTTGGGGAGGGAGGTGGGGAAGGAGGGAGAGAAAAATTTAAAACTCAAAAGTTTATGGAAGTGATTGTTGAAAACCAAAAATAAATTAATTAAAAAAAAAACATTTCTGCCACTGATTAAAGTCAACGGGATAGAACTGACCTCTAACCTGTGGGTGACCAGAGTCAAACAAAGCAGGCTAGAGACAGGAGAACCAGAAATCAAACAGAAGTTTAATTTCAAAGAGGGAAACAGCTTATGGGCAATTGAGGTTAAGTGACTTGCCCAGGGTCACACAGCTAGTAAGTGTCAAGTGTTTGGTCTGAGACCGGATTTGAATTCAGATCCTCCTGACTTCAGGGCCGATGCTCTATTCACTGCACCACCTAGCTTCCCTAACAAGTTTGATTCATAGCAGAGCTTCATGACCAGAAATCATTCTGGGATTTTGCTGTGGCTGAGATCATCCAGAGGGTGAGTGCAAAGGATTATTGTTATGCCAAGCTCAGGGCACAGCCTGCTTGCTGCACCTTAACTCTGGAAAACAGGGTGTCTCCTAATATCTTGACACCCTGCACTCTCTCTTCTCTTCCTACCTGACTGACCCCTTCTTCTCAGTTTCTTTTGATGGATTTTCTTCCAGGTAACAGCTGCCAAAGTGATTTTCCTTCAGTGTAAGTCTAACCATTTCATGTATACCCTCCTCCCTCCGACTTAATAAGCTCTCTATTACCTCCAGAAGCAAATAAAAAAGTCATTTGTGAGTCATTACTCAATTTAAAAATGGTCAAAGGATTTGAATAGGCAGTTTTCAGAAGAAGAAAAGCTATTAATAGTCATATAAAATGCTCTAAAATACTATTGATCAGAAAAATTAGAATTAGAACAGCTCTGAGATATCACCTCATGCCTCTCAGATTGGTTAACATGACAGAAAAGGAAAATGACAAATACTGGAGGGAATGTGGAAAAGTAGAGACACTGATGCATTGTTGGTGGAGTTATGAACTGATCCAATGATTCAGTAGAATAATTTGGAACTATGCCTAAAGGTCTATAAAACTGGGCCAACTGGCCAAAACTGCTTTGACCCAGCAATACCATTACTAGGTCTGTATCCCAAAGGGATTAAAAGAAGGGAAAAAGATCTATATGTACAAAAATATTTATAGCAGTTCTTTATATGGTGACAAAGAATTAGAAATTGAGGTGTTGCTCATTAATTGGGGAAAGGCTGAACAAATTGTGGTATATGATTGCAGTAAATACTATTGTACTATAAGAAATGATGAGCAAAATGATTTCAGAAAAACCTGGGAGATCTTACATGAATTGATGCAATGTGAGGTGAGCAGAACTGGGAGAACATTGTACACAGTAACAACAATATTGTAACAATGATCAACTGTGAAAGATTTAGCTATTCTGATCAAAACAGTGATCTAAGAACATTCCAAAGGACCTATGATGAAAAATGCTATCCACCTCCAGAGAGAAAACTAATGAACTCTAAGTAGAAATTAAGGCATACTTTTTTCACTTTATTTTCCTTGTTTGTTTTGTGTGTGTGTGTGTGTGTGTGTGTGTTTTCTTTTGCAAGATGGCAACATGGAAGTATGTTTTGCATGACTGCACATTATAATCCATATCATATTGCTTGCTTTCTCAATGGGTAGAGGAGGAGTGGGCAGGAGGGAGAGAATCTGGAACTCAAAATTTAAAAAAAAATGAATATTAAAAAAATTTAAATGCAACTGGGAAATATTTAATGGAATACACATATACACATATCGCAGTTAGGTGGCACAGTGGATAGAGCACCGGGTCTGAAGTCAGGAAGGACTGAGTTCAAATCTAGTCTCATACCCTTACTAGCTATGTGACCCTGGGCAAGTCACTTAACCCTGTTTGCCTCACTTTCTTCATCTGTAAAATGTGCTGGATAAGCCACTTCAGTATCCTTGCAAAGAAAGCCCCAAATGGGGTCACAAAGAGTTGGACATGACTAAAATGACTGAACAACAATCCTCACACAAACACGCACATATATTAAATATAATATACCCTCTATGATCCAGCCATATTGGCCTACTCACTATTGCTCATGCAAGACATTTCATCACTTATCTTACTAGACAGCTAAATAGCACAGTGCACAGAGCTATGGGCCTGAAGTCAGGAAGACCTGAGTTCAAATCCAGCCTCAGTCACTTACTAGCTGTGACTGGTTACTGTGACCTTGGGCAAGTCAGTTTACCTTTGTTTGCCTAAGTTTCCTCATCTGGCAAATGGGGATAACAATAGCAGCTACCTTCCAGAGTTGTTGTGAGCAGATGTGTGAAATGTGGGGCATGCTCTAGTGCAGAACAAGATTAAAATGTAATTAACTTAACAAAATAAATAGAAATACAGTATCACATAGATAATGTTAATATGTGGCTTTCAAAGTCAAAATGTGGCCTGCAGGGATCCTTATGTATGATTTAGTGGCCCAGTTTCTAATTGAATTTGACAGCACTGGTTGTGAGGAGCAAATGAGATAATATTTGCAAGGCCCTTAGCACAGTGCCTTGGCAAACATAACATACAGAAATATCAGCTATCATCATTATTATTATTGTTGTTGTTATGTGCTTTTGCACCGGCTGTTTCTCATATGCTCTCACTTCTAGTTTCTTCATTCTGAGAATCCCTGGCTTCCTTTAAGACTCAACTCAAATGTCAACTCCTTAAAGAGTATTACCTATCCCTTTCCCAAACTAGTAGTGCCATCCCCTCTAAGTTTACCTCCCACCGATTTTGTATTTATCTTGTATGTTCTAATTCATATATGGTGTCTCCACCCTTAGAATGTAAGCTTCTTGAGGGAAGCTTTTTCTTTGTATCCCTAGTGTTTCGCACAGGGCCTGGCACATAGGCCCAGCAACCCTCCTAGTAGCAGCCTGTACAATGTTTCTTGAAGCATGTCCCTGTGTAGGATTCCAACATAGGGTATCTCTTTCTGCCTCTCTCTTCCTCCTTCCCTCTCTCTCTGTCTCTGTCTCTGTCTCTCTCTCTCTCTCTCTCCCTCTCTCCCTCCCTCCTCTTCCCTCTGCACCAACATACACACACACACACACACACACACACACACACTAATAATAAGCAGGACTCTCTCCCCACTTCCATATTGGCTCATGGCCAATTATCCCAGTTTCTGTTCTTTCTCCACCAGCACCCAGGTAGGAGCATTGATGAATTAGAGGAAGTATTGGGAGTGAGGCAACAACCCATTCTCCCCGATTATCTGTCAGAGCTATTCCTTTGGGTAGGGTGTGGGGCAGGAATTTGATCCAATTAGACAGGTCTGTTTCTAGGTGAAGAAATAGGGAGGAGTCATACTCAGAGCCTTTCCAGTTGTGTTGACCCTGCCAGAATTTGAGCCCTAATAATCATTTTCTTCTAGAACCAATGGTTACATCCTTCATGGGTCAGACATCAGATGAGGACTCAAAACTACAAAGTTCTAGGAAACCATCTTTTACTATGAAAATGAGTGCTCCTCTGGAGGCCATATAATCTGAGTCCCTCTTTTTTCAGATGAGGAAACTGAGGGCCAAGGAGTGACTTGCCCAAGGTCACACAGGTAGCAAGCATGTATGGTAGGATTTAAACCCAGGTCCTCTGACTTTGGAGTCAGTGTTCTTTCTACTACACCTTTCTGATTAATTCATTTATTCATCTGTTCATTTATTTCTTCTGCATATATCTATGGAGCACCTACTATGTCTATAACACTGTGTACTGAGGAGGAATGCCACAATGTTCCTGTCCTACTAACCTTTAATAGAGGGATAGGGATAAGATTAGACTCATGATATCTTTGGTACAAGGAACTCCTGGATGAGATAACTCCCTCAGCTTGACAGTTTTATTTGTAATTTATAGTTTAAGAAAGTTGCCTAGTACAATTTTTACTTGGTTTTTGGTTTTTGTCTTTTCTTTCTCATGGTTTTGCCCTTTTGTTCTGATTCTTCTTTCACAATATGACTAATGTGGAAATAAGTTTAACATGATTGTACATGTATAACCTAAATCAGATTGCTTTCTGTCTTGGGGAGGGGGGAAGGGAGAGAGAAAAATTTGGAACTCAAGATTTTACAAAAATGAATGTTGAAAACTATCTCTACATGTAATTGGGAAAAAATACTATTAAAGCACAAAGAGAGAGAGAGAGAGAGAGAGAGAGAGAGAGAGAGAGGGAATTGCCTAGACCTAGACGACTGAAAAGTTAAATGATTTGCCCAGGATGCAAATTACACAGCCAGCATATTGCAGGGTTGAGACTGAAACCCAGATTTTCCTGGCATGAATGCTAGCTTTCTATTCACTATGCCATGCTGCCCTCACATCGGTCAGTCAGTCAATGAGCATTTATCAAATGCTTACTATGTGCCAGGCACTGTGTTAAGCCCTAGAGATACAAAGAAAGGCCAAAAAAAATTAAAAAAAAATCCCTGTTTTCAAGGAGCACATAGTCTAATGGAGGGAGATAACATGTACAGATAATATGTAAACAACACGTGCAAATAAAATATACACAGGATAAATTGGAGATAATCAACACTAGCATTTAAAAGGATTGGGAAAGGCTTCATTTAAAAGGTAGGATTTTTAGCTGAGATTTGAAGGTAGCCAAGGAGGCCAGGAGACAAAAAAAAAAAGAATGGAGTGAATTCTCAGGGTCCTCCAATGAAAATACCCCAAATTGGTCAATTGAGTGCCTTGTGGGAGGACCAGCAAAAGGATAGTGTCCCTCGATGGCACAGTACGAGGTGGGAAGGGGAGTAAAGCATAACAAGTTTGGAAAGGTAAGAGGGAGTCAGATTATGAGAGCTTTGAACACCACAACAGTGGATTTTATATTTGATCTGGGGGTGATAGAGGATCCTCTAGAATTTATTGGATGGAAGTTGGGGTGGGGAGCGGCAGTGACGTGATCAGAACTGTGTAACGAAGATCACTTTGACAGCTGAGTGGAGGATGGAATGGAGTGGGGAGAGACTTGTGGCAGGCAGATCTACCCGAAGGCTATTTGCTGTAGTCCAGGCATGAGGTGATGAAGGTGGTGACAGTGCCATGTTCCTGTCTTACTACCATTGGGCCACTGTTTCTGTCAAGCCTTTAATAGGGTGAATAAATGACTAAAATTGGAGGCAAAAGTGCAGTTTTTAGGTGTAACTTTTTATGCCAAATCTGCAAAGAATCTGAAGTGTCCCTGCTGGGTAGGCTCACAGGGCTGAATGTCCCTGCAGGTGGCTCCCATGGTAACAGGGTTCACCTATGTAGACAACGATAATTTGGAAGATTTTGAGATGGGTGACACATTCAGAGAATCAGAAATGAAATCTGCCCTGTGGATTCAGAATCTTTGATTTGGAAAAGATTTTAGAGGTTATCTATTTTAACTTGGTGAACTAGAGTCTGGGGTAGCGGAGTGGAAGGGGGAGGTGAAGATATGGGCACCCAGGGGTGTCTGGGCATGGCTGAATTGTAAGATTGGACTTTAGGTCCAGGAGTGCTGGAGAGTTAAGAACTACTGTCCTTGACTTAGCTCCATTACCATGTCAATGAAGACAAGAAATAACTGCAATTAACAGCCTTTTTTTCCCCCTGGCCTTTGCTATATATTTTTTGTCATACCATAGGCCAATTTCTTCATCTCCCTGGGCTTTTGCTTCCTCATCTGTAACATGAGTCACTGAGGTTCCTAGTCTCAATCATCTTTGACTCTTCACATTCCCTTTTTAACCCTCCCACCCCACTACCCTACTGTATCCAAAATCAATTACCAAGTCCTGTTGATTCTGTTGCTGAAACATTTCTCCTATTAGTCTCTTTCTCTCTACTTACTCACACAGATCTCATGCCGTCATCACCTCCCTGATGGACTAGTATAATTTCCTCCATGTACTCCCCTCTCCAAGCCATTCTCCACACAACTGGTTAATTGATATTTCTAGAGGATAATATTCCTCCCCTTTGGTGTCTTTCTCTTGCCTTTAGGATAAAATACATATTCCTCTGTTTGGCATTTAAAGCCATAGAAAAATCTGGCTCAAACCTAAGCCTATCTTTTTAAGTTAATGACCTATGACTCCCGGTCTTGAACTCTATAATCCAGCCCAGTTGGCTTACTTGCTCATTCCTCTAGAATGTGACATCCTAACTCTGATCTCCATGCTTCAGCACAGGCTATTCCCTACGTCTGCAAGGCCGCCCCCACCTTGGTCTTGTAAAATCCCTACCTTCCTTCAAAGCAAAGCTCAGGTGCCACCTACATGAGGCCTTTCCTGGTACTTTCAGCTGGTTTTTTGTGTCAACTCATCTGTAGGTATATTGTCATTTTTTGTAAGCTCTGTGAAGGTAGAAACTGTTTTGTTTTTGCCTTTGTATCTCCAAGCTCTGAGTGTCTGTTAAACAGTAGGTGCTTGATAAATGTTTGTTGAATTGAATTGGATGAGCCAAGCGGATTAGATGATCTCTAATATCTCTTCCGCAGCCAAATCCAGTGACCCTGTGACCTCCCACCTGAAGTTTTTTTGGATACTTCCAGTCATGAGGGTTCTTTATATGAAACAGAAACCTGCTTCCTGGTAACTTCTACCCATTGGTTCAAGTCCTCGAGGTAGCTAGATGGCACACTGAAGAGAGGGCTGAGCCAGAAGTTAGGAAGAGCTGAGGTCAAATGTACTTTCAGGTACTAGCTGTGTGACCCTGGACAAGTCATTTAGCCTCTGTCCGTCTCAGTTCCCTCAGCTATAAAATGAGTATCAAAATAACACCTACCTCCAGAGTTGTATGAAGGTCAAATGAGATAATATCTGTAAAGCACTTAGCACATAGTGGGCACTTAATAAGTGCTTTTTCCTTCCTTCTCCCTTCTTAAGCAACAAGTCAGCTTGCTCAATTTTTTTTTTTTTTTTTTGGCTAACTTTGCCCTGCCTATTGAAAGTTAACCATAGAGGAAACTTCTTAATGACTAAATTGTACTCTAATCCACTGATCATTTATGGAGACCCTGAGCAAGTAATAACTTGTCTGATCTCTTAAACATCTCTGTTTGCCTGGTAAATGGGGTTAGGGGGTTTCTGCATCACCAAGTTTCCTTGACAAAAGTCCTGAAGGAATTGGGTACCCGAAAAGAGCCACTCAGTGAAACAACAACAGCAAATTAAGAAACAATTCCCAGCCCCCAGCCCCCCACACATGATATGTACTCTTTGATAAACCACTTGATATAATACCCTCTTACCCAAATGGAGGGAGTGTTATCTAATCACTGGAACACTGAACTAAGAGTCAGATTCCAGGGTCATTTTTCTCCTAGCTTAGCATTGATTACTTTGCACAACCCTCCTGATATCCTTCCTTCCTCTATGTAAATGGAACTATTAATATTGAGGGAGGAAGGGAGATGGCTTTTTACCAGTCTGTGGTGTTGTCCTGGCTTTGCCATTAACTTTCCAAGGGGTTTGGCATGGAAACTACTTTCTTTTTTGTCTCAGATTCCCACCTATCCCTGATACCAGCCATCCTTATCAACAGTCCTCATTGTATAACACACACCCAAGGAAGAGGAACTCCCCCAGGGATTCTGAAGCAATAATGAACACGAGAATGTGAAATATGTGATAATCTCCAAAATGTTGGTTTTTCTGGCCACGTATTTTCTTTAGAAAATAAGCAAGTGTATCAACGAGTTCTGGAAATGAAGAGAAACTTTGCACCTTTGAAGAATGTCTGATTCAGCAAACAGGCTAAGGCTGAGCAGCTTTGTACAACTGTGGGGCATCTGTTTGCTAAATAAAGGAATGAGTAATCCCAAACAATTACCTTCCTTTATTTGCTAAGGATAGCGGCCATGAGAACAGTACTGATTGGGAATGGGTTCTTTTGTTGAGTCAACTATTATAGAGAGGTTCCATGTGGGTTTAGTCAGCAGTGTTGTAAAGAGGATTCCTGTTCAGAAATGGTTTGAACTAGCTGGCCACTGAGGCCCCTTGCAATGGTGAGAGTCTGTAGTTCTATTATAAGGAAAGTGGAGTTGGGGATGTATTATACCTCCACCTCAACTAAAATAATATAAGCAATGCAAGAACATGAGTTGTATATGTGCAAACATTATGGTTGATTCCCTGTCACTCCTTTCCAAAGTATGAACCTCTTTCATCAGGTCTAGCAGGGAATAACTTATTGGTTAACCAAAGAGGCTAAGCCCACCTCTGAATGACTTTAAATGGCTGAAGGAATTTCAGCAGAGCTCAGTTCATCAGAGTGGACAACAGGTGGAGTCAACAGGTATCTTTGCTCTGGTATCAGAGGGCAACAAAGGGGAGGGGGGCAGAGAAGTGAGCCTAAGGGGAATGTTACATTCATCACTCCCATTACTCCATTAACCATGTCGTCAGAGACACTGAACCAATAGGAAACAACCCATCTATCCAAGAGCAGAGAGACACAACAAGGAATTGCTGAGTACAAAGATAGATGATCACTGAAGCAGATATATAGCCAACCAAGAGAAGAAGTAGTTTAGAGGAATGTAATACCTTGAACCAGAGAGGAATGTTGGCTATGGATTCAGGAAAAGACTTCCAATAACCAGAAGTTGCACATTTGTCCTTTAGCCATACATTTTCTGGACAGTTAGAGCCCATTCTCCCATTGACTTGTGAGTACTCGTGAGAGAGAGTACCCTAGACTTTAGGTGAATGTTTTGTACCAACTATTCTTCCTACACCACCATAGTAAATGCCTTTCTAATAGTAATTAATAATAATAATAAAATAATTAAGTCTAGGTGATTACCAATGGGAAGCACACTGGTGATGGTTTGTGAGTGATTATACTAGAAACCCAGCCCCTCAGTTTTACCCCTAGAACCATGAGAGCAGTAGCAGCCACTCATTGGGCATTCCAACTACCCATGTGAGTGCAAATTTGGGGTGTAGCTCTAGAAGAGATGTTATCATCTAATTTGAGGCTGGAAGATTGCTTTCTATCTAGCTGGAGAGATTTGGTTTCTTCATTTATAGAATGCTACCACAAGTCAGTAGGGTTTAGTGAATTCAATAGGTCACTCTTAACTTAGTTTTTCGTTTTGAAGACATTAGTGTAGTGGAAAGGATTACATTAGGAACTTAGAGTCAGACGACCTGGGTTCTGTTGCAGCAAGCATGTGTGAACCTTTCTTTCTTATCTCTTTCTCATTGCCCATTTGAATGTGGGGAAAGGAGGTGGAAGGATTCATGTGTTGATAGGAAAAGATGGTGTGACCAAGAGTACTTGTAGTCACAGAATCAAGTTCGAATTCTAGCACTGTTATTCACTACATGTATGAGCTTTTGTAAAAACGAATGGTCGGTATTAGGCTCTGAGGTACTCTCTGTATATAAAATGATAATCCTATGATACCATGACTTGGTTTCCCATAATGCTGTGGGCTCAGCGTGCATGCCTAGAGCAGCACCAAGGAGTGATTACTTGGAAGAAAAATCATAAGGAAAAAAGAAAAAGATTCCAGGAGGTGCTGGCAAGGAGAGAAGTGGGCTGAGGCTGTGGCTGAAAAATGAGCAGCTGGGCTGAGTAGTGAACATAAGTGCCTGAGCCATGGCTGGGTACTAGATACAAGAAAGCCAGGGCGGTAGGATAGGAAGTGGTAAAGGTTGGGACAGAGGCAACCCAGTTAAACTATCCCCAGCACCTGCAATAGCAATACACCTAACCCACTAGTATTTGAGAATTTGTGCTGACTGTGATCTGAACAGCAGGGGAGGAAGTCTGTGGGTTTGGTGTGGAGCACACTTCCTATCACCATTCCTGTTCCTATGTCTCATGTGCTCAAATGACCCGGTGATCTCAGTTGTTTGCAAGAAGAAAGTGAATACCCCTAGGAGAAAATTAAAAATGAGCCAGAGTTAGGTGTTCTCAGGGCAGACTCAGAGTGGGAGAATAAGCTTCAGGAAATGATGATTGAGATCTCTCCATAATAGTGAACTCAGGTTCCTGTAGTATAGCAGCTTTGGGACGTGGGGTACTCTTTGAACCTCAGCTTCTTCATCTTTAAAATGAGGATAACATTACTTGTATTACCTACCTCATAGTGTTGTTTAGGGAAATCAAATAAGATACGGTATATAAAGCAAAAATGCTATATAAATGTGAGCTATTTCTTATTTTTGGCAAATTCTGAATCCCAGGATTACTTCCTTCTGCCTCCCACCAGACATCTGGGAGTCTTTGCATACTCAGTCATTGGAAAACAAGTCTGGGCTCTCATCTGGCACATAGCAGGTGCTTAATAAATGTTTATTGAATTGAATTGAACTTTTATCATTTTTTCCTCCATTGTTCATGCTTAGGATTGTTTTACCCCTTTTATTAATGAAGTCCATAACCATACCCAGCCAGCACAGAAAAATGTCCTTCCCCAAAGTCTTTCTTTACCTCCTTTCTCTCTTTTAGGTTGAAGTGGGTACATTCCTTTGAGCTCTCATTGGTGCCGCCTGACAACCAGTATCTTGGCATATCAATTACCCTGAAGCTTCCCTTAACAATGTTAAAGGGGTGGGAGTAAAGCTGTTGCCTTTTGCCCTGAATCTTGGAAGCTGCACCCAGGTGGCTGCCCTTCCTTATACACAGATATTCCAAATGGTCATCAGATCTAGCGGTCTGGGCTGTGATTTTCAGGTATGCTAATTCATCAAGGATTCACAAAAATACTACATTTATGTATGCTACACCAAGGATTAGCCACCTCTTATCAGTGGTGTGCCAAAGTTCTGACCGCTATTCTTCTGGCATTTTGAGTGAGTGTGCACACAGGTGTGTGTGTGTGTCTGAAATCCTACGCCAGTTTTCTAAGATGGGGGAGGAGGGCTTAACCTTTGTGTAAGAGAGGCTGCTACTGTCCTGAGTCTCAAAGCAGATTATAGTTCTCAAAATTTACCCTTGAAAACTTTGCTTGGAGGAACCTGGGCCCCTGAAGTGCCAAATTATCCTTCTGCCTTTGTGTCTTCGTCCCTCTATACCATAATCAATCCTTATCTATTCAGCGCCACAAAATGGGCCAGCAAAGATTCTCAGTCCAAGGATTTACTTGCAAACAGAGCATAATGGTACTGGACAGATGTATTTATGTCATGAGGGTCAAAAGACATTTGGTGAAAAGTTCCTAATATAGCTTTCAGCATAATTATGTTGCACAGGGTCGATGGGGATAGGGGAGAGGAGAGTACTTTCCAGTCAGGGATTTGTATTGCAAGCTCCCATGGTCCATCTTGAGATGATTAAGAGGTATCCTTCCTATAACACTGCTGATGCAGAGGGAAAGACTGAAAGAGCTGGGGGGATGGGGATGGGGGTGGGGGCAGAGAGGGAACAGTCCAAGAGTTTGGAAAGTTTCCTCATACCCATTCTTTTCTACATTTTTGCCCTTTGTTTTTTTTGTTTTTTTTTTTTTTGCCCTTTTGAATTCAGAAACGCATGATTGACATTTACAAAGGTCAGCCCATGATTCCAGGTGACCTGTTGAAGAAACTATTTTCCAGCTCTCTTGGAACTTGTCCCACCCTGGTCCTAGTTCATAGACTCTTGAATCTTGAATTGGAGGGAACCTTAACCCTTCATTTATTTTGACAGACAAGGAACCTGAGGCACACAGAGGTGAAATGATTTCCCCAAGGCAGCACGTGAAAGCTCAAATCCAGTGTTCTTTCTACTACAACATACTCCCTGTGTAGTTTACTGAGATGAGAGCAAAGTACTATTTATTTGGAAGATTTTTTGGAACGAATAGATTATTTCATGAGATGAGGTGAGTTAGTAATTTCTGATGTAGGATTATTGATTTAGAACTGAAGAGGCCTCAGAGGTCATCCAATCCAAACCCCTGGTTTTACAAACAAGGAAACTGAGGTCACATAAATAGTAAGCGGCAGAATCAGACCCTGACTCCAAATCCAGTGTCCTTTTTCATGCTACCATACTATATAGAATACAGGCCACTTTTTTTGAGGTATATAATATGACTTTCTATTCAGCAAAATTGCAAAGCAGGCAAAGTTATCTTTAACTCAGTTGTAAATTAATATGGGTCAAGAAATGCAATTTCAGGAAGAGTTTTGAGGAGTATCTGAAATTTGAGAGAGTCACCGTGAGTCCAGTGTCAGCTCTTGAGCTTTTCAGGTTCGGAAAATAGACTTTTTATTTAATTATTTTTGCCAAGGGGCTGGTGATCGACCTCTGAGGAAATGAGCCAAACGAATCAAGCTCGTAAGAAACTGATTGATAAGCGAGAATGCTATTTTATTGGTTAGTCAGTATGTATTTGTTAAATACTTACTAAGGACTGGTATACAAAGGCAAAAAATAAAATCTCTGCCCTGAAGGGCATTCTGATAGGAAAGACCACATGCTAATAACCATATGCAAAATATATAGTGTAAATGCAGAGTTATTTTCCGGGTCCTGGGGGGATGGGAAAGGCCTTTTGCAGAAGGTGGGCTTTGAACTGAGTCTTGAAGGACTCCAGAAAAGCCAGGAGATGGAGATGAGGAGAGAGAGCATTCCAGGCATGAGACCGACAGTGAAACTGCATAGTCAGGAGATTTTTTTGGAGTATTTTAGGAGTATTTTGTGCAAGGAACAAGGAGACCGATGTACCTGGATTGTAGAATATGTCGAGGAGATAGGCTGGAAAAGTAGTAAAGGGCCAGGTTATAAGCGACTTTAAATGCTAAACAGAACATTTCATATTTGATCCTAGAAGTAACAGAGAACTATTGGAGTTTCTTGAGTGGGAGTTGTGGTGACATGGTCAGAGGGTCACTTTAGTCACTGAGTGGAGGATGGTTTGGAATGGAGAGACATTTAAGGCAGGGAGATCAACCAGAAGGCAAGAGTGTAAGTGATGAGATCCTTCACCAAGATGGTGGCTGAGTGAATAGAGATTGGAAGAAATATAGAAAAGATATTGTGGAGGTAGAAACAAGACTTTGCAACAGATTGTAAATATGGGGTGAGACTGAAGATGGAGTGGAGGATGACGCCAAGCTTACAGGCTGGGGTGCTGGAAGAATGGTGTTACCTTCTACAGGGGGCAATAGGAAATCTGGAAAGAGAGGAAGGTTTGGGAGAAAGATAATGGGTTCTGTTATGGATATTTTGAGTTTGAGATACCTGTGGGACATCCGGTTCGAGATTTCTAAAAGTACTAGAGGTCAGGAGAAAGACTAGGTCTGGGCATATAGATCTGGGAATCATATACATAGAGATGATCATTGAACCCACGGGAGCGGATGAGATGGCCATATGAGATAGTATAGAGGGAGAAGAGAGCCCAGGGTAGACACTTGGGGAACACTCAGGGTTAGTGGGAGTGACCTGGATTGATTCACAGGAAGGGACATACCTCTCCAGTGACCAGAATACTCACGCCTGCTATTTAGGGAAGCCTCTTCCAAGCAATAAGGTATCTAGGAAACGGAATTAGTCATCAAAAGGTTGCTTGGTGAGAAGAGAATCAGAGCAGAGGGAGTTTTCACCATCTTTTAGATATTTTACCAGGTGGTGGCAGAGCTTGGTGGATTGTCCCTGATTTACTAAATAAGGAACCATTTTAGTGCCCTCTGCTTGCTTCAGCCAAAGACTTTACCTCCCCCTCCCCATTGGCCTATGCTGGACAATCAATTTTGTATTCTTTTTTTTATAGTTCTCCCTTTTCAGTATTCCTCACCCGTCACCAAAAGTTTCTGGCCTTATATCATTGCCTCTGAACAGACATGTAATAGTGAATTAAATTACAATTTATTTCATGTTATTACTTTTTTTACATTTATTCTTCTTGTTTAGGAAGATACCTTAAGCTCATAGACTTGAGAGATGGAATGAACCTTAGAAGACTTCTGGTCCAGCAATCTCCTTTCAGAGATGAGGCGACTGGCCTTCAGAGAAGAGAAGAGATTTTCTCAGGGCTGAATAGGTAATAAGTGGCAGAACTGGCAATCAAATATAGGTCCTCTGACTAAATCCAATGCTCTTTCTGCTTTACCAAAGTGATCTTTTGGAGACACCTTAATCTCATTATCATCACATTTATAAACTATCTCATAGTTTGGGGTATGCTGGAGCCAGCTCAAACTGGCTGAAGAGAACTGATTGTAAAATTTTCAGTTTGAGTACTTATGCCTCAGCATTTGACAAGCACTATAAATCCAAGCTTGGCTTATTGTTTTGTTGATTGTCTAGACTTAAAGTGATAAGAAAATGTTAATAATGCAGATTAAACTTAACAGCGTGTTGTGGGTACCTGGCTTTTTAGTGAGCCTATAGTTGAATATTTATCAGCATACTCCTGTTGTAAAGTGGACTCTATCCTGAGACAGTTTCCCACAGATAGCATCCTGTGGGTATTAGATTCTTTTTATCTGTAATAGTACTTTAGGACCCTGCCCCTCTCCCTGCCTCTGTTCCATCCTTCTCTACTGCCCCCAGGTGGTAGTTGGGGATATAGTCACTTCTGTTAGCATGTTTTGAAAATGCAAACTTGTTCCAGTGAGATTGAGATATTAGGGAATATGTTGAGCAGAATTCCAGTTTTGACTTTGTCTCTGCTCAATTTCTTTCTCTAGAAACAGTGAAAATGCAGAAAACTGCACCACTTCAAAGTTACTCAAAGCTGCAACCTCTCAGATGTCCAATGCCTGCTTCCACAAGCAAATTTCAGGTCTTTGTCAAGGTTAAGTACCATATTTATTGTGTATCTCTTGGTGCAAAAGGAGCTGTAGGTGAAGGAGGTGCTGGTCCAAGCTACCTCCTACTCCCCCCCTCAAGCCCAGCCTTATCCCCACCGCCATGCCCTTCTACCATGACTACCTTCCTGCAGGTAAGAGCCTATACCAAGTAGCTGACCAAAGCCACGGGTGGTCGCTTTATTGCTTAACTGCTTAACGTGTATAAAACTGCACTACTATTTTTGTTAGGTTCTTTTTTTTTAATGTATCACTGACAAAGTTTTTGAGCATTGTACCTCATTTCCCCATAAGCTCTGTGGTTTTGTATAGAACGGTGTTTTTACTTGGTGGGAGTCCCTCCCCACTCTAGGGGCTCAAGGGCCCTGATGCTTATTCTTTCCCATAGCCTCTCCCCCTAAAAACTCTAGATCTATTCCAGGATCCTTTATTCACAGAGAGATGAAAATGATTACTAATAACTTTAACAAAATCCTGAATTTTATATAAATTGCAAAGTTTGCAAAACTCTTTATTGTCCCTGGGAAAAGAGGTTACATTTTAGCAAAAAAAAAAAAAAAATGAAACCCTGAAAATAGAATTAGGAAGGATTTGGGGAAACATACTTTCTCAGCGGTCCCTAATTCACTTCATCTGATGATGAAGAAATTCAGGCCTGATATCTAGCTAAAAGTCTCATAGCAAAGTAGAATTTATAACCATGGCCCTTCGATGGTTATGAATTCAATGTTTTGATTCAAATTCAGTTCAAGCTATCAGCTATATATTCATTGCTTACCAAGTAAGTTTAATTACTCCTAACTAATTAATAAATAATTAATTTCTAATACAAAGTACAAGTTTGGGCTCCCACTCTTAAGGAGCTTGCAACCTAGTTGGAAACCCAAAAAATAACATGGTGATACCTTATATTTGAATCTACATTTGAGTTTGCACAATACTTTTACACACTTTGTCTCATTTAATCCTAGTACCGATCCTGGGAGGTAAGGGAGACAGATATATTTATTCCCATTTTGCAGATGAGGAAACTGAGGTTTATCAATCAACAAGCATTTACTAAATACTTCTATGTCCTGGGCACTGTGCTAAGTTTTGGGGATACCAAAAAAAACCCCTGAAAACAGTCCCTGCCCTCAAGGATATTATAAACTAACGGAAAAGGCTTAGAGAAATTATGTCACTTCCCTAAGGACCCTAGACATAATACATGAAAACAGAGCATCCCATATGTAGATCATGCCAGTAGCAGGAAAGACACACACACGAACTACTAAATTTGTGCAGTATGACTTTGTTTCTGAGCCCCCACAAATATTCCACCCTCAGTCTCTAGTGCTTAGTTCTCTTCTTTGTAATTATAATTTGTCTCCCTTACATTTCTAATACCTATGCCCCTCCCCAAAGACTAGGGCCATTTCAAAATTATTCATAGCTGTTCACTTGAAGGTGAGGGAACGTGTTATAATTAATAAAGAGCTAGCCTTGGGCCAAGAAGACCTGAGTTCAAGTTCTCCCTCTCTCTCTCTACACACACACACACACACACACACACACACACACACACACACACACACAATTGTTCAGTTATTTTAGTCATATCTTTTTGTGACCCAATTTGGGGTTTTTTTGGCTAAGATATCAGAGTGCTTTGCCATTTTCTTCTCAGCTCATTTTACAGATGAGGAGACTGAGGCAAACAGGGCTAAGTAACTTGACTAGGGTCACACAGCTAGTAAGTGACTGAGGCCAGATTTGAACTCTGGAAGAGGAATCTTCCTGACTCTAGGCCCTGCACTTTATCCACTATACCACCTTGCTGCTATATATACATATATGTGTGTACATGTATATCTGTATATGTATAATGTGCATGTGTGTTTATATGTGTATATCAATAGACATATATATACACACATACATGTGTGTATTTATATACACATGTGTGATGCATGTATAGGTATATAGGTGTATGTGTATTTGTATATATGTTTATATGTGTGCATATGCCCACTGACATACATACACATACATACCTTATATATGTTTATATACACACATGTGTATGTGTATATACATATGTATGTATATATAGGTATATAAGTGTGTGTATGAGTGTGTGTGTGTGTGTGTGTGTGTGTGTGTGTAAAAGCTGTATGATTATGAGGAAGTCACTTACCTCTCAGTACACCCAGGCAATTAATATTGCAGGTTAGAAAAAATTGCTGATCTGAATCACTGGATGGTATTTCCTGACTGGAAGTTCTCTACAGTGATAAAAATCGCAGGTCTGTCCCCTCTCAATTCTCCCCCTCCCCCGACAGCTTGAACGATGGAGGGATCAGAAGACATTCTTGGACAGACTGTGACTGTCCTATGTTCAGAGCCAGTGCTCTCTCTTTGCGCTTGGGCCATGGTTAGAGACCGTATCTACCCTTGAGGTAGATAGAGCTCTGCATGCTGGCTCCTCTGTGGTTAGCTTGAATGATTAACACAGTGCAAAATAGGCCAAAGTCATGTATTGTGGCTTTGCCTCATTCACGGCCCCAAGCTGTACACTTAACCTAGGCCACCTAGCCTGGCCTCAAACAGGATTGCAGAAAGGCAATAGGGTAGCGGATGCCACGCTCTATTTGAAGTCAGAAACACTTGAGTTTGACTCCTGACTGGAGACACTTGCTAACTTAACCTCAGTCAGTCTCAGTTTTCTGATCTATAAAATATGGATAATAATTGTACCTACCACACAGAATTGTTTTAAGGATCAAATTAGATAATGCATGTAGAATGCTCTGCTAACCATGCAGTGCTACATAAATGGGAGTCATTATTATTAATTTGAATATAGATGAATACATATAGATCTATCCCCAACAAAGGGATAACTCAGTGTATATCCCAAACCCAACATATGAAAATTGCTATAGAGATAGCGCGGCATGATGGAAAGAGCACTGGGTTAGGATTCAGAGGACCTGGGTTCAAATCATGACCTACTATCTGTAATGAACCCAACTGGGCAAGTCACTGTGTTGTTGACAGGATTCATGCATAAGATAGGAATTGAAAAAGATGACCTTCCAGGTTTCTTTCAACTCTGAAATTAAACAATGCTCTGATTCTGTGATTTTTAAGGGTTAAGAGGATGACACCCTGGTAGGGTTGGGCAACGTCCACAAAGCAAGATGGCTAAATTCCCACTATAGCAGGCCATATGTTCTGGGTGCTACAGGTCACTGTGGCTTACTAGAATCCTCTGGAAAAATGCAAAACATTCAGGTTATTCCTCAGGCCTCTGGGCACTGCTTTCTGGCATTCTCTGCCCTTAGTAGAAAGCTCTTATTTTCCAGGAAGTGATGTGTCAATGAGTTTTGGATCTAGCTGGAACTAGATTAAGAAAATATATGGTGGGGAACGGATCCCTTTGTTGGGAAGTAGAATTTACCTTCTAACTCTTTCTCTAACCAGAAGTTCTTAACCTTTTTGGTCCCTTTGGCAGTCAGATGAAGTTAATGGAAGGAAGGAAGGAAGGACACAAACATTTATTAAACATCTACTGGGTGCCAGGCACTGTGCTATGCACTTTACAAATATCTCATTGGAGCCTCACAACAATGCTGGGAGGTAGGTGCTAATATTATCCCCATTTGACAGTTGGGGAAAGTGAAACAGATAGCAGTTAAATTATTTGCCCAGGATCACACAAAAAGTGTCCAAGTCAAGAATTGAACTCAGGTCTTCCTGACTCCAGGCCCAGTGCTCTACCTCTGGACCCCTTCTCAGAAAAATGTTTTCGACTGCATAAAACAAAACACATAGGGTTACAAAGGAAACCAATTGTATTGAAATTCAGTTATCAAAATATTTCTTAAAAAACAAGTTCATTGAAATCTATCAATGGTCCCTCAAGGAGTCCAGGTTAAGAACTCTTGTTCTACCCCCTTTTATAAGACGGCTAAAGTGGTCCACTTGGGCAGTGTTATGGTAGCTAGAGACAGAAAGGCTGCATCCTGGTGACTTCCTCTTGGCAAAGAGATGAGTGTTCCTCATCAGTCACTATCCATGGGAGAGTGTAGCCAGGGATTGGATGTCTGGCAGATTGGATCACATGTTGCAAGACTAAATGAGCATTAGACTTAAGACTAATTTGAGGAGAGATGGTTAAGATTCTAGAATTTAGATCTGGAAATATATTTTAGAAATTATCCAATCCAAGGATGAAGCCCAGAAAGATTAAATAGCTTGTCTGAGGTTGTATGTGACAAGCCCTTTCTCCACTACAATAAAGATAACATATTGGACTAGTGATAATGAGTTTATTTTCCAGTTAAAAAACCAGTGATTAAATACTGTCCCCTTTTCCATTCTAAGTCTGCAGTCTTTCTTCTGCAGAACAAAGGTACATGATGCTAAATGATGGATGTATATGTAGATTTGAGGCAGGGGTGTGCTGGAGCCAGCTTGTACTGGCTTGAGAGAGCCAATTATTAAATTTTCAGTGTAAACATTGACACTTTGGAAATCAGAGACAACTTCAAGTGAGAGCTTGATTTATTTATTTATTTATTTATTCATTTTTATTTCTAGAACTAAGAAAGTGATAGAGACAATGCTAAGGATGCAGATCAAACTTCAAAGTGTGCACTTTTCAGGGAGCTGATTTTTGAACATTTACCAGCACACTCCTGGTTTGAGGGAGGCTCATTTAATTAATGATCCATAATGACTGGCAGGGAGAGAGGACTACAAAAAGATAAATTGGTACATGAAGAACTAGAAAATAGGAAATTAAATTCTTCCTAAGAACCAGAGAAAGGGATGAAAGTAATTGCCATAGAAAGAAATTAAAATAAACAGCATAACTAGGCCAAGGCAATGGTGCTTTGCTCCAGGGCTCCTATTTTAGAGGGCATTGATATGACTTGCAGTCCTTCAGCAGCATAGAAGCAAACAGGGCCAAGCACTTAGTTAATATAAATAATTATTTAAAATAGGAAGCTACCAAATGGGTTGCTGGAGTGCACTTCTCCCCCATCCGTCACTGTTTTTCCTCCCTAGCTGTAGCCCTAGGATTTCTGTCTTCTTGCCCTAGGGAAGGAAGGAAGTATACACCTCTTCCCTCCCCATCCCTTCTACTCACAACCACAACCACCGAAGTTGGCTTCTGTCCTATTTGCCCCAAGCACTTTTTATCTTACTTGTCCAGGTGCAAAAATTTGTAATGACAGCTCTCATTAAGATAAAAGAAAGACGAGGCATTCAAGCTAGAGTTAGGAGTGGGGAGAGAACTTTTGTGAACTGGTCTTAGGGTCTCAGGAAATAAAAGAGTTCAAGGGTTTCTTGGTGCAGAATCTAGGGGACCATGGTGGGGGTAGTGGGGCGGTGAATCTCAGTGTTAAGGTGACTTTGGAGAATGTACTTTCAAACCAGGACTGAGAAGCTGGGTCTGGAGCTCATCTATAAAGGCCCCAGTTTCATTAGGACCTAAGGGCTAAAAGGGCTAAAAAGGTAGCTGGGCAGTTTGGAAATAAAACTAGTGGAACATGAAAAATCCAAATGTATATTAAACTACGACAAGTAGAATCTGTGACTGAGCTAAATAATGATAATTTACTTATTTGTTATAGCCTGACCCCCAATTTCCTCCTGTTTCAGTAAATTAGGCTTTGGATTCTAAATGATCCACCCATCCTGTACTGTGCTGATGGCCTCTTTTAGAAGGCAAAAGAGGACCAATTATCTATTTCAAAGTGTCTAAAGAGGATAGGCACTAGCACTGACCCTGGAGTCAGGAGGACCTGAGTTCAAATTCAGCCTCAGACACTAATTGTGTGATCCTAGGCAACTCACTTAACCCAGATTGGCTCATTAAAAAAAAAAAAAAGTATAGGGACTAGACCTATGATTTTAGTGGTATGGAGCAATGGTATCAAAATCAAACAGAAGCAGGGTCCCCTAAACTGTACATAAGGATCCCTGTTGTTGTTTAATCATGTCCAAGTCTTTGTGACCTCATTTGGGGTTTTCTTGGCAAAGATACCGGCATAGTTTGCCATTTCCTTCTCCAGTGTGTCTCCATTTTACAGAAGGGGAACTGAGGCAAATTGGGGTTAAATAACTTGCTCAGGGTGACACAGCTAATAAGTGTTTGAGCTCAGACTGGAATTCAGATCTTCCTGGCTTCTGGTGCTCTATGCACCGTACCACCTAGCTGTCCCTGAAGGTAAGCTTATTGACTTAGAAATCCAGTCATTAATATTATCTGTTTTATTGTGTTTTTATTTATTTTGTTAAATATTTCCCAATTACGTTTTCATCGGTTGTGGCAGCTCTCCAGAAGGTCACATGTGGTCTGCAGGCCACATGTTTGACACTTCCATTATAGAAGAAACTCTCTACAATTTATAGTGTTGGAACAATGAGATTAAGTGATTTGCCAGAGGTGGTTCTTGAAAAGAAGTCTCCCTGGTTTTGAGGAAGCCTGGCTCTATCCAGCGCTACACAATGCCCTTTAATTCTTGGGGCATGGGAAGGACTAACATTCAAGATGAAGAATGAGACACGTTTTGTTTTTTTTTTTTTTGGTCTTTTGTTTTTGTTTTTTGGACATAGCCAATTGGGGAATTTGTTTTGCTTGATTATTAATATTTGTTAAAAGGATTTGGGATTTTAAAAAATGGGGAGCAGAAGGGGAGAAGGGAAAGAAAATAAATGCTTATTAATTGAAAAAAAAAACCACTTTTTTTTTTTTTAAAGAGAAGGGACCAGAGTCACATATGGAGAGTCTTTTACATAAGAGCACCTTAAATAGTTTCCTAGTAAAGTCAATTCCATTCATCTGCTGAGAAGGGGCGAGAAGGCTTCTAGACTGTCCACCTGCCCCATAGCATATATACTCTTCTCTTCTGGCCTAGAATCTTGTGTAGGCTGAATTGTCATTTCCAGAAAGAGGCCTAACTAAAGAAAAGGCATGAGATGTTTGTATGCTCTGTCTGGGGATTTAGATGCTAATTGGTGTTAATGGAATTTGAGTGCATAAATCCTTTTGTACAGGAAGAGATTTTTCCCCTTTGTAGTTACAGAAAACCTGACTAAAGCATACTAATGACTGGGATTATCAACGTCCATTAGCAACTTTAGAAGTTAAGGAGAAGGAAAAAAAACAACACAACACAAAAAACCCAAGAGCAATTACAGAAGCTAAGGCTTCAGTCTTACTGAATGTATTTTGCTCATTTATTTAGCCAGACATAATTTAGATTTAATTATTTATGATGGAATTCCATGGCATGGCACTGTAACTGGAGAACTCATGGTCTGTGATTCTGGGCTGAGAGGCAGGATGAGACAACTGGGTTGTGAAGATGGTTATAAAATGTTCAGGTTTCCACTTCATGGAATTAACCAGAATCGATTATACAATAACCTGTTGTTCCTCGGGGTTCTTCTCTCCTCATTAGTTCCTTTGACCCCAATATCTTTTGCCCTTTCTCAGTTCCTGTTTCACGGAATCATAGAGCTGAGAGCTGGAAGGACATCAGAAGATAATCTGGTATGGCCCCTCTGCCGTCAGTTCCTCTTGATTCATGTTTCCAGCCCTGATTCCAGTGGGGAAAATGGGAAGGAACTCAGAATAATTCCAGGACCTCCAGCCCTTTCAAGATGCAGATAATTTTACAGGATGTTATTATGAAGTTATGCCATTTATTTCTAAATAAGCATGCCATTTCAAATGAGAAATAGCATAACATAATGTTTTCAGAAAAAAAAAAAACCTGGGTTCAAGTCCTTCTAGATACTGGTTAGGTGACCAAGGGAAAGTCACTAAACCTCTCGGGGCCTCCAGGCAACCCACAAAAACAAGAAGTTACAAATTGTTGATCTGCTTTGGTGGACGGGGTTTCCACACCAAGAGGTCCCTGCGCCAATAAAATCACATGTGTGGAACAAAATTAATTCAAATATATGAGTGACTACTATATGTGCATTGTGCCCCTAAGGCATTTGGGAGGGATACAAAAATATGTAGATGTACTCCCTGCCCTCAAGAGCTTACAGTTTAGCAGAAGAGATAAACGTGTACAAAAATAACTAATTCAAAGGAGTATTTCCTGATGGAGGTCAAGGAAGAGAGAGATTACTTCCAGCTGCAATGATCTGGGAAGATTTCATGGAGGAGGGAACATTTGAACTAAGTCTTGAAGGACAGAAAGGCGTATAAAATGGCTTTGGAGGGACTATCCATTTGAATAAGTATTATCTCCTTTACCGCATGAAGCCGTGTGACCATGGGCATTTCTTCCTCACTGGAACCTCTGCTTTGAGGTAGGAGCAAAGAGGTGATTTCCAGCAGGGTCACTCTCTCGCATGTGACTCCCAGAGCCATCTCATGACCTCACACTGGGAACAATCAGATACATAAGGAAATGTAAGGACAAGGTCAACCACAGGTATTTTTGGGAAGTCATATTAGATCAGTCAAATTCAGCCTTTAACAGAATAAAAGGATATGAGAAGGAATGCGTTGCAGTCTCACCCACTTGCCATAAAACAGAGAGAAGAGAGGTTAGGACTGTCTGTTCTTTATGACTCAGGATTCCTTCCAGCCACTGGAGTGACCACCTGTGATTAAAGAAAAAAACCCAAACCCCAAAAACCATAATACCTTTCCTCTTGCCTATTTAGAGCATGCTTCTTTTTTCCTTTTTTCTTTTTAACATTCATTTTTAATAAAATTTTTGAGTTTCCAATTTTCTCCCTCCTATCCCCTCCTCCCTAAGGCAGTAAGCAATTTTATATAAGTTATATACATGCAATCATGGAAAACATATTTTTGTATTAGTCATGTTGTGAAAGAAGAAACAGAACAAAAGGAAAAAAACACGAAAAAAATGAAGTGAAAAATAGTATGCGTCGATCTGCATTCAGACTCCATCAATTCTTTGGATACGGACAGCATTTTCCACCATGAGTCCTTGATGAGTTGCGTTGGATGATTGTATTGCTGAGAAGAGCTAAGTCACTCATAGTTGATCACCACACAATGTTGTTGTTACTGTGTACAATGTGCTGCTGGTTCCCTAGAGCTCACTTCTGATGGTCTCTAAAGGAGGCTTGGTATGAAGAGAGATTTGATGGATGTCTCTGTCCATTTGACTCACTGCTGTTCAGTGTGTTGAGGGGAAGGGAGATCCCACTACCTTCCTCTGTTCCTCTTATTCTCTTCTCTCCTCTCCTTCATGGATTCTTTTTAAAAATTTTTTTTATTTATTTTGCGAGGCAATTGGGGTTAAGTGATTTCCCAGGGTCACACAGTTAAGCATCAAGTGTCTGAGGTCAAATTTGAACTCAGGTCTTCTAGAACTCAGGTTTTTCTGACTCCAGGGCCAGTGCTCTAGCCACTGCATCACCTAGCTACTCCTTCATAAATTCTTAAAAAAAAAACCAAAACAAACTCCTGCTGAGTATAGGAAAATACCAACCTTCCAGTCCTGATCTCACCTTAGTTTTCTCTCTTCTTAGGCTGGGGGTAAAAAAATACAATTTCCACTGTCCTTGTAGCCATCCCAAGCCTTGCCAAAGAGTTGGTATATATTAATAGTTCACATCTATATGGTGTTTTGCAGTTTATAAAGTGTTTTCATGTTCACTAGTTCATTTGATAACAATAACCCATTTCTTTTTTAAGCTTCAAATATTTTGTTTTTTATTCAATTACATGTAAAAACAATTTTTAACATTTTTTTTAAAATTTTGAGTTCCAGATTCTCTCGCTCCCTCCCTCCCTCTTCTCTCACCTCTCTTAGATGACAAGCAATTTGGTATTAGGTAATAACCCATGTTTCTTCAAAATTTTGATAGACCTCCCTAGAATGGATATTATTTTCACCAAAATGTATTGAGAACTGTCCCTGTTTTCTTACCTTTATCATGCTTACCTATGTACTCCCACAAATACTTCATTTTAACATTCAGAGGTCACCCGTGAGACATTTGGGTTGTCATTTCTGTCCGAAGCCAGGGCTGAAGAAGAAGAACCAAGATACCTTGAGGGAGAGACAGTGGTCCACACATACCAAGCCAATCAAAGCATTGCCACCACCTTCCTTCATCAGACCCTGAGGGAAAAAGCCTAGGACACTGAACCCAGAGCACCTTCCACAGGACTGGTCATGCTTCCAGCCCAGCCCCCACAACCATCCATTGTCCAGGGAAGTTTACCCTTGTGGACATTCTACCTGGTCACTGCCTTTGGCACTGATAAATGGTTCAGCATCAGAAATGGATATAACCTTATCCTGGGAAATAATATGAAAGAACATGAATTACCATCAGCCCAATAGCTGAACCCTAAGGACCATAGGGCTTTTCCATTTGATTTGCAGCTGAAACTCCCTATATGCATTTTCTCCCCTCCTTAGAATATGAGTCCTTGAGGACAGAAAGTCTTGCTTTCTTCTTTTTTCTCCCCAGCACTTAGTATGGTACATAGTAAGTGCTCAATAAATCCTTTTTGATTCTTCCATCCATCCATCCATCCATTCCAACACAATTGACTCACTTTCTTTTCCGAGCAAACATTTTCATGTTGATAGCTTTTATATTACTTCTTGTAAACCCATTTTTGCTATAGCACTTTAAAGTTTACCAAGCACTTTTCCCAGAAAATTATGAGGTAGAGAGTGCAAATATTATTATCTCCCTTTTACAGATGAGGAAACTGAGGCTTAGATTTAGTGACTTGTTCATGGTTACACTGCTAGTAAGTGTTGGAGCTGGCATTTGAATCTAGGTCTCCCAAATCCAGTTCTAGTGTCCTACCTATACCACACAACCAGTTGGTTAGTCAATAAACATTTAGTAAGTGCCTACTACATGCCAGGCACTGTACTAAGCCCTGGGAATTAAAAAAAAAGGTCCTGTCCTCATTGAGCTCACAATCTCTCCGTAGTAGCCTTATGAGACTGCCAGATTTTTCATATGAGAATACTGAGGCACAAAGGGGACTTCTGTATGACCAGTGAGAAAGGACATCTTCATAACATCCATTCACATGCCTGTCTTCAGGGGTGATACCGTCTGTGGGCCCGGCCCAGAAAGCAGAGAGTATAAGCCAAACTTGACTGTTAACATCCCATCTAGTCACAACATCAGAGGTAACAGTACCAGAATTTTAAAAATGAAAATCTGGTAAAGATTTGGGTCAAACCACAACACTTTAATCCATTTAGGACTCAAACTCCCCAATACTCTTTCTAGTTCTCTGTGGAGCATAAGGTACCAACTAGGTCAGGGGTGAGGAACCTTTGGATTCAATCAAAGGGCCACCCTTGAGGACCTAGAGGGCCACACGTGGCCTTGAGGTTGCAAGTTCTCCGCTCCTGGGTTACATCTTGCCTCTCAATGCTAAGTGTAAGGATAATGATAGCCCTCATTCCAAATGAAAATTAGAGAAGAGACAAGTTGTGATCAATACTATAGCAACCCAATTTAGAACTAACATGTTTATGTCTTAATTAGAAATCACAAAATGACTCATATCAACCTAATGCCAGAGAATGACTACATTTTCATCAATGCACTATGTAATCCAAGAGATTCTTTACAATAGTTGGCATTAGGGGATAGGAATACATCCACCTCAGAGGCCAACTGGGCTCTATAATGGTCCCAATGTTTGTATGTGTTATGTTTTGGAGACATGATTTAACTTGAGATTTATTTGTAGAAATGTAATAATAAGTCTAGCTATAATGAGATTCTTTCTCCTATCTAGCTATGGTTTAAGGCAAAAGAAGATGATCACTCCAAACCTCATATTTTTATTAACAGAAAGGGAATATGCCTGTGGGAATGAGGCATTCCGAGTTGCCCAAAGAATACAATTAGCAAATAAAATTGAGGTTAGAAAGTCAAACCCCCACCCTGTCCCCATAATAATAATAATGTTACTTGATACATCCTAAGTAGGTGCCTGAGGCACATAGAAATGGAAAAAAAAAAGTCCTCCCAGGTTCAGGCTCCTCATTGATTTTGGGGTCAAGAAATGTGGGTTTGAATCTTCGCACAATATTATATAATACCTGTTTTAAAAACTTGAATTTTGCTAATGTGATTGATATAATAGAAAACATTGTGAGCCTAAGTCAAATTTCGTGTTTGTTTTTGCTCCATTTCTTCCTCAAGAAACAGTGAGAATGCAGAAAACTGCCCCACTTCTTAACTGCTCACAATCTGCAGCTCTGCCTGATGAGGTCTAGAGGTTAGGGGTGCTGGGACCCCAAGATCACGACACTTGGGTCCTGCCCAAAAGAATTCAACCCAAGCCGTCTTTCAGACAAAAACAAAGCTTATTAAAGATCCATACTGCCATACTCTAGAGGAATCTAGAAGTCTGCAAGTATTAGCTAGATTCTAAGAATCTGAGCAGTGGCTAGGTTTTAAGAATCTAAGCACTTTAATGGAAACAATATGGACTTTATATACAGAAAGCTGCGGGAGGGATCTAGGAGTGGTTAAGTAGTTTGGAGGGGTCTAAGGAAGGTCTGGATGGCAGTGGCCAGTAAACTGGGGTGAACAGGACTCCTGGGACCTGGATAATTGAGCCTAGCTAGGATTAAGTGTAGGAAATGGCCCGGGGCCAGAGGGAAGGCTAGGCTAGGTTAGAGGTAACAGAACTGGGAGATTGGATGTAGCCATAAAGAAAGGCTAGTTGATATGATTATAACCTCAAGCAAACGCCAGAGATTTGGCCATGTGGGAAAGACCAGGGTTTTTCCTTTTTGGGATTTAGCTCCTATCTTCATCATGCCCATGGCCACAAGCACACTGCAGATCTTTGTCAAGGTAAAGCACCATATTTATTATATTTCTCCTGAGACAAGGGCTGGCCTGAACCACCCCACCTCTACCCCTCCCTGTACAGCCCTGCCAGGACCTAGGCCCTGGGGTGCATGCAGAGGCCCAGCCTGAAGCTGCTGATTTGGCCACTATTGTTATTTATGCATTTCTTAACCATTTCACAAGTATAAAACTGTGCTATCTTTTTTTTTTTTATCAGGTTCCAATCTTTTTTTTTTTTAACATGTCACTGATGGAGATTTTAAGTTGTGTTCCTAACTCCATTTTCCCCATTAAGTCCTATGGTTTTTATTGTGGAATTTTGCCTATCATGATGTTTTTGGGGAATTTATATGTCCCATTATAGTACAACTGATGATACTTGCCAGATGACCAAGGGCAAGTAATTTCAACTTTCTGGGACTCAGTTTCCTCATATGTAAAATGGGGATGATAATTGCCCACTACCTACCTCATTAGGAAAGCATTTTGTAAACCTTAATGTATTATGTTAATGTTCAATATTCTAGCTAATATTTCATTTTCAAAGCAAGGCAAACAGCCCCCCTGCCTTTCAACATCTATAACCGCAGTCCTCCCTTTATCTTGCTATGCTTCGTACCTTGTTCATTTTAATCAGATTTCACTTTTGTAAATGTGCTATTGGATAAGGCAGGCCCCAAAGAAGTGTGGTATCCGCAGACCCTATAGTTCCCTATGAATGACTAAACACACTTAAACATACACATGCACACATACAGACCCACAGAGTCCAAGAACATAGAATTTAGCATATCTGTGAATTGACTTTTCTGTTGGTGTCCAAATAGACACACACATATGCACACATTTATATACATATATATGTATACATACACACATTATTATTACAATACAAGTATATGTATGTGTGTGTTATGCAAAGTGTCTCTAAAGTCTTCCAAGGGTTTTCAGCAGGGGCAGCTAGGTGGCGCAGTGGATAGAGAACTGGCCCTGGAGTCAGGAGGACCTGAGTTCAAATCTGCCCTCAGCCACATAACACTTACTAGCTGTGTGACCATGGGCAAGACACTTAACTCTATTGCCTAGCCAAAAAAAAAGAAAAAAAAGAGTTTTCAGCTTTAATAAGCCACTCTAAGACTTTGGGGACATCATATATTATGTGTATATTTATGAATATACAAGCATATATAATAGATATGTATATATCCAAATATATTAAGCTTTAATAGCTTAAAACTGTGCTAAGGATTTGGGGATACCCTGCTTCTGCCAGTGTTAGGAGACTTCTTCTTAAGAGATACAAAAGAGCAAGGTAATTCTTTAACTTACAGATTATATTCCTTAACTTATAAAACTCCAGAAGAAAACAGTACAATGGAAAGAATGGACTGGAGGAGTAGCCATAGCTCATTCCTTCAGCTAGGTGTTCTGATGGATTAGAGCACTGGATTTAGAGTCAGAAAGACCTGAGTTCAAATCTTGCTTCAGACACTTACTAGCTGGGTGACCCTGAAGAAGTCTCCTAGCCTCTGTCTGCCTACGTTTCCTCATATGCAAAATGAGAAATAATAGAATAAAATGAGGAATAATAGCAGGCTTAGATGAATGTAAATAATATTTTTGCTTGTTTGTTTTGACCAGAGACCCTCAGGGTCTTCCCCTCCCAGACTTATTTTTTTTTTATTTAAAAAGGTCACTCTTTGCCTCATTTTATTAAGCCTTAATCACTGAATGGGTTTTGCCTCAGTCAAATTGAGACCTGTTAAAGACTTTAGCTTGAAAAGGCCAAGGTCTCCCACTGCATATGGGGCCATCTCTGGTAATCCTGCTGGATATCTGGCCACTGGACCCAGATGGCTCTGGAGGAGAAAGTGAGTCTGGTGACTTTGCACAGCCTTCCCTCACTTAAATCCAATTCACTTGCATGTCATGGCATCAAGTTCCTGATGCCATGGTCCTCTTTAAGAATGAAGGACAAACAGCAGCATAATAATGGCATAGAATGGGGGATAATAACATATTATCCCCCATTTTACAGCATAATAATAACACCTACCCCCCCAGCTGTTGTAAGAATAAAGTAAGATAATAATTGTAAAGCACTTTGCAAACCTAAAAGTACTACATAAATGCTAGCTATTATTATCATTATTAAAGATTATAGGGTTTAGAACCAGAATAGGGAGGAAGAGAGGGGGGGGAACAAGCATTTATTGAACACGCACTATGTGCCAGTCCCTGGACTAAAGGCTTTACAGATATTATGAACTTTGGAGATCATCTAATTTAGAGGCAGCTACCATATAGGGTTATTATGAGAAAAGCGAGTTCAGTCAAAAAATGATTTGACAATGAAAAACAATCACTTGAATTTTTAACAATGATTTAGCATTCTACAGACAAAATGATTGGTTGATGGCAGACCTTTCAAGTTTTAAGCAGTTGCTGTGTGTGATAGCCAAGTGGTGCGTTGACAATACCTACATCGGAAGGGGGCAGCTTCTTTTACAAAAGATGTTAGGTTGGCAGCAATCCAACATCACTTCTACTAATTCTACCAATACTTTAGTCTTAATTCATTTTACTTGGACCCACAGAACATGGAAAAGGATAAGTTTAAGCCAGATAAGTCTTACACTGGTTACATATGAATTATTAACTAATGCATAGAGGATGATATTGAAAGGGAAATTTGTATGCTTTGAGGTTTACTACAAACAAATACAGTTATACCTTTCACATTGTGACTTCCCCCATCGTGGTTTCGATGTATCACATGTTGGCATTGGAAATTAAATGGGAATCTTTTGAGAATTTTGCTGAAGCCACAAATGACACATGAAGGCCATCAGATGACACAGAAAAAGTTTAGAAACTCAGAAATGCATAAAGTATATGTATAGTATTGTATAGCATCAACATATTTTATTTTTTGATATTATAGTAATTCAGATTTCTTCTCTGGTAGGAAGAGAGGGCCAAAAAAATTTTACATGGATTTTCCAGATCATAGGGGTGCCGTGCCCTTAACCTCCTCCATGTGGAACGGCAACTAGGTGGCACAGTGGACATGGGACTTGGAATCAGGAAGATTCATTTTTTTTTTTGCTAAGCAATGGGGTTAAGTGACTTGCCCAGGGTCACACAGCTACTAAGTGTCAAGTGTCTGAAGTCACATTTGAACTCAGGTCTTCCTGACTCCAAGGCCGGAGCTCTATCCACTTCGCCATTCAGCTGCCCCTGGGAAGATTCATCTTAATGAGTTCAAATCCTGACTCAGACACTAACTAGCTGTGTGTCCCTGGGCAAGTCACTTAACCCTATTTGCCTCAGTTCCTCAGATGTAGAGTGAGCTGGTGAAGGAAATGGCAAACCAGCATCTTTGCCAAGAAAACCTCAAATGGGGTCACCAAGAGTTGGACATGAAATGACTAAAAGATGACTTAACAACACAAGCAAATAACCTAATGAGTTACCAAATTCGAATAGCTAAAATCCCAACTGTTGACTGTGGCTATTATGGCAAAGAGTTGTTTGTACATAACTCTATTACAGAAGTGAGGTTCTTGGGAAGTTAATAGCTTACTATAAAACCCAAATATATTTTCACTTATTAACAAATATAATCAAACAGAAGCCTAATTTACTCAAATGGAGAAAAGCAGACTTAGGAATCAAAGACTAAAGAAAAAAGTAGGTCATGCTTTTGTTAATTATTCTTTCTTCACAGTAGACTATAACTGTTTGAATGTTTAAACATAATATTGTTACCCTGTAGAGAATATGAATATGAGATGTGACATTCATCATATCACAGGAATATTTTGTTCTTATTGAAAAAACTCTATTCTAACTATATTCTTCCTAGCTACTTGGCTTCACTCTTGGCAGGGCACAAGCAACATTTTATAACTGACAGTTAAGAAAGGGTCACATAGTTCCTTGGTTTAATTGAGGGCTTTATAGCTTTCATTGTAGCCAGTCATTTTTTGCTATTTATTTCATGTCTGGATAAAGTCCTTTTTTTGTTCCCTTTTACTTTGGGGGATTCTTTTATTAGTCTCTCTTTGACCCTGGCTCTGCATTCTTTCTGTCCCAATAGTACATTGCTATTTCTTGTCCTTCTTTCACCGCCACATCTTTTTTTTTTTTAATACAATCTTCTCTTATTATTAGGCTTATAGTTGCTTCTGAAAATGTACAATTTCCCTCTTTTTCAGTTGTTCCCTTTTTTTTTGTTTCTTTTTGTTTCTTCTCAAGGACCCTTCTAAAGAATACTTGTATTAGGAGTCAGATATTCTAACCACTAACAAGCTATGTAGCCTTGGCCACACAGATAATTTTTCACAATTTTCCTCTCTTCCCCAACTCCTGCCCTCATACTGGAGACTTCAGCATAAGTACTGACTCTCCCTCAATCACCCGAACTATTCAGTTCCTCAAGTTACTCATTTCCCATGACCTATTCCTCCACCCCACCTCGGTCACAACCAAATATAGTCATATCCTTGATCTTTCACCCACAAATGTACCACATCCATATTTAAGAATTCTGAAATCCCCTTATCTGACTAATCTATTGGCTTTGCACTTCTCCCTCTGTCTTCCCTTACCAAATTCTACTCTTTGTCCATAGCATGACCTCCAGTCCCTTGACCCCTCTGTTCTTGCGATTCCAGACCATCTCTCCTGCACTAGCCATTCTCTTCTCTTTTCCTCAATTTGACCCCTAAGTGAACCAATTCAATTCTACACTTTCCTTAAGTCCCTAGTTCACTTATCATATTGCTTATTATGCCCAGCGAAGTCTCAGACTTGGATCATTTCTACCATTTGCTCCTACTCATGTGCTGCTGAATAAAGATGGAGAAAATTACGCAACTGTTCTAATTGAGTCCACTACAAATTTATGTTACACAACCTCAACTGGGTCCTCAGATAATCTTTAGCGTTCCTCACTTTTGGTAGGCAATCCTACTAACCCTCCCTCATCAACTACTATCTCGCTTTCTACAGAAACGATTTCAAACATTTTCAGCCTTCTTGAAACCTCTCATGGCTTCCTCTCTCCCACCCTCTCAGCTGAGAACTTTTTCTCATGTTTTATAGAAAAAATTGACCAATCCACCGAAGTGATTTTCGTAATGCTTGGGTCCAACCATGTCTTTCCCACACTCAGCAAACTCCAATGGCTCCATTTCATCTCCAGGATCAAATACAATATCCTTTGTTTGGCATTCAGTCTTTCATAACCTGGCTCCTTGCTACCTTTCCAGGCTCTTTATATCTTATTCTCTGCCATGTACTCTTCAATCCAATGAAATTGCTCTCTTTCTTGGCTGTTACATGTACAAGACACTCCATCTCTCAGCTCCAGTCATTGTATCTAACTATCCCCCCATGCCTGGAAGGCTCTCCCTTTTCATCTTTGTCTAATAGATTCCCTGGCTTCCTTTAAATACTATTTTTTTGTAGGAGGCTTTCCCCAACCTCTCTTAATTCTAATGCTCCCTCTCTTAAGTATTTCCTATTTATACTGTCTATAGCTTGCTTTGAACATATTTTGTTTATGTGTCATCTCCTCCTGTTAGACTGTGAGCTCCCTGTAAGTAGGGACTGACTTGATTCCTTTTGTATCCCCAGCACTTAGCACAATGCCTGACACAAAGTAGGTGCTTAATAATTGTTTATTGACTGACAGATAAGATGGCAAAGGCTTAACCACTTTAAACCTTAGCTCCTTCATCTGTAAGATGGGACAATAACCCCTGCCTTACTCATGTCAAATTTGTCATAAAGTAAGAAAATAGATATGACAGTGATTTGAAACCCTAAAATATTTGAATCAGGGAAAGGAAGAGGCTAGAGGCATCAACCACAGAATATAGTCCAAACCTTGGTGCAGCAGTGCTATGACAATGGGAACCTTGGGTGGAAAACCCAATGGGATAGGAAAGGCAATGGGATTTTGCTGCATGGTACAAACCAGTAGAGGACCATGGAACACAATGAAGGATCTCTAGACTGCTACAGGAAGAAACTGAATTTCTCATGTCCAAAAGAGTGTTTCAGTATTCTTATGGAAAACTCTGGAAGTCACTGCCCTAGCACAAAGCCCTGAACATCCTCCCCTACTTATGACTCTGACTTCCTCAAACCACCTCTTGCTGCCTGGTTATGATGTTGCCTATCTCTCCACTTTGCCTTGTTGGGACACTGCTCTTTCTCCGTGTCATGGTGGGACACTCTTTGGGTTGGAAATAATCACTAATCTCTATTTTCTCTATCCTTTTTTTAGAGTGCTTTCTGAGAACAAACAGCTACCAACTTCAGAATATTGACTCAACCAGGAAAGTGCAAGCACTCTTTCTGAGGATGTTTTAATTTGACTTCTAACAGCTAGGAAAATAAGGAAAAATCCACTTTCATGCCTAGGAAATGTTTCTTTTCTCTCCAATATTATTGTAGATAGTGGGGACCCTCACCGCCAACCCCTGAGCTTCTCCTAGGTTGAAACAATCAAGTAAGTGCCAAGCCAGACACCTAGTAGAAATTCTTTCCATTAATTTTTTTCCTGTTCAGCTCAGTCCACTTCAGTGCACAAAGGTCTCTCCTTCCACAATAAAACTACTACTACTATTATCTATAGTACTCAACAGAATCACAGAATTTCAAGCTGAAAGGGTCTTTAGGGACACTTGGTCCAACTGATATCTGAAAAATAACTCTCACTGCCGCATGACTGGCAAAAGGTCATTCAGCCTCTGCTTGGAGACTTCCAGTGACAGAGAACTCACTACCTTAGTAAGGAAGCCTATTTCACTTTTGGGCTCCTATAATTATATTATTAAATTTCTCCTGACATCAAGCCTAAAACTGTCACTTTGTAACTCCCTCCCCCTGTGCCCTCTCCTCTTCCCCCTCCCCCCTCGCCCCAGTATTCCTAGGTCTGTCCTCTGGAACAAAAGAGAACCAACTTAATGACTCTTCCACTTGACATTATTTAAATACAGTACTTGATGGCAGCTAATTATGTCTCCCTTTCAGAAGAACAATAGCAGGTAATGTCAAAGATGAGAAGAATATAGATACTACATATAAAAATCTATGGGATGTAGCCAAAGCAATATACTCATAGGAAAACTTGGCGCACTGAATGCCTATATCAATAAGAAAGTGAGGAAGAAATTTAAGAAATTGAATTTGTAATTAAAAAGCTAGAAAAATAAGAAAGCCATACACATGTGGAAAAAAAATCAAGAGAAATAAAAATCAGCAGAGATCAATATAATTGAAGAGAAGAAAACAAATTGATAAACTAAGAACAGGTTTTTAAAGACAAGATAAATACGTTGCACAACCAATTAAAAAGAGAACCACAGACCAAAATTAGAAATAAAAATGAAGCGATTACAATGAAGGCAAAAGAAAACAAGAAACACATGAGATTATTATAGATTGCTTTGTGTCAATAAAGTTGAAAATCTAAAAGAAATGGAAGACAATTACTAAAATTCTGAAATACTGAAATTAATAACCTAAATAGATCCAGTTTCAGAAAGAGAAATAAAAAAAGCCACTGAAAAGAAATTGGTCCCAAAATAATACCATATTTTGTTGCTGTTTAGTTGTTTTTCAGTCATGTCTGACTCTGTGACCCCATTGGGAGTCTTCTTGGCAAAGATACTGCAGTGGTTTGCCATTTTCTTCTCCAGTGGAATAAGGCAAACAGAGAGTAAATGACTTGCCCAAAGTAACAGAGTTAATAAGTGTCTGAGGCTGTATTTGAACTCAAGTCCACTTGACTCCAGGCCCCTCGATCTATCTATTGAGCCACCTAGCTGCCCACTTTAATAGCATATAGATTGATTCCAACAAGACAAAGGCAAGGCTGAGAAATATAATTATAGACCAATGTTATTAATGAATATTTATGTAAACAAATAAAATACAATAATACATAAAAATTATCTATTATGTCCAAGTAGGATTTATAACAATGAGGTAATTGTGGTCATCTATGACTTCTTAGCCAGTTGTACTCTTGCTCAAGTCCTCCCACAAATCTCTCATGGGGGAAAGGGGAATCCATTCAATGTAGTGGGTCTCTTGGCATTATATGGATACCAACAGAGCACATGGGATGTTCATCAGTTATCCATTGTTCTTAATACAACACTAACCCATCTCCTCCTTTTCTGTTATATGTGTCTCCAATAGCATCATCCATGCAATCCTTTGTTAATAATATGCTACAATCTACTCATAGCCACAATGTACCTCTCTTGTCCTTTGGGTGACATCCAGGGCAGTTAGGTAGCACAGTGGATAGAGTTCAAGGCCTGGAGTCAGGAAGACTCATCTTCCTGAGTTCAAATCCAGCCTCAGACGCTTACTAGCTATGTGACTTAGGGCAAGTCACTTAGCCCTGTTTGCCTCAGTTTCCTCATCTGCAAAATGAACTGGAGAAGGAAATGGCAAACCACTCCAGTATCTTTTCCAATGAAACCCAAAAAGGGGTCACAAAGTCAGACACGACTGAAACAACTGAACAGCAACAACCTTATAAATAGAAGGATGTCATCCAGTTTTTAATTCTTCGCAGTCTGTTGTGGTCTATGACCTGTAACCATACTGGTTCACCAGAAGTCCTTCGATGTTTTGAAAAAATGATCCTTTGTTTCTGAGCAATTTTCTAAAAGTAGTCCAACCTTCAGCCCTCATCCTATGCAATACTGGGCTCAGTTTATTGCCTATCTTCTACATTCATCCAAGGTACATATTCTAATGGACCAGCTCTGTGGGCTATTCATTTGCTCCAACCCAGCATCTCCCATAAGTGTGATTAAATCCTGTAAGATTTTTGGGCTTAGTAGCATGCTGGCCTTGGAACCAAGAAGCTACTGTTGTTCATTCGTGTCTAACTCTTCATGATCCCATTTGGGGTTTCCTTGGCAAAGACATTGGAGTCATTTGCCATTTCCTTCTCCAGCTCATTTTACAGATGAGGAAACTGAGGCAAATGAGGTTAAGTGACTTTCCCAGGGTCATACAGGTAGTAAGTGGCTGAGGCCAGATTTGAACTCAGGAAGAGGAGTCTTCCTGATTCCAGGCCAGGCACTCTATCCACTGCACCACTTTGCTGCCCCTGGAATTAGGAAGCCCTGAGTTTAAATCCTTTCTCAGACAATTAGTAGTTGTGTGATGCTGAACAAACCACTTAAAGTCTCTCCCTCCCGGTTTCCTCATCTATAAAAATGATTAGTTTGGACATAATGGCCTGTAAGGTCCCTTCCAGCTCTAAATCTATGATCCTTGAAAGATGCAATAACAAAAGTAACTTTAGCTATTGTTATGGGGGATACGAATGGACCATTGATTGCCTTTAGGTGGTAAGGTCCTTGCATTGATCCTGTTTTCAAGTGATGCTATTGTACTGATCTGTATTGAGGCCCAGATCACTGCAGAGACTCTTCAATGAGATACATAATTATGCAAAAGACTTTGGGCTAATTATCTACACAGGAAAAACCAAGGGGAAGATAAATGTTTATTGTCTACTCTATGATTTTGTTTGGTTTTTGTTTATATGATTTTGCTCTACTAAAATGTTGTTATATTTTAAGTATCTTATTATGGTTTTAGTCTTTGTTTTACATGTTTATTTGATAATTTAATTTTGTATGCTTCTTAAGTGATAAACAATTTTGAAAGTATTTTTCAATACACTTTTCACCATCCTTCCCTGTGCTCAGGAATTTGGAATTAAATTATGTCTAAACTTATTTTAAAATTTAGTAAACATTAACAAAAGCATTCAGGAAAACAAGTGACCATATGTTAAGCCATGACCAAGCATTTATAGGTTTTCAGTATATATTAATTCTAACAAAATAATGACAGTGATATTCTGTAAGATGAGCAAATTGGACTGGATGACATTGAAGGTCCATTCTGCTTCTAGAATTATGATCCTATGATGTTTGTTTTTATCATATCCCCTTCTGATCTCATTTTCTCTTGTGTATTATTTTTTAAGATTCTGTTGCTGTTTTTCACAAAGTCATAACCTGGTTATATGATGTTCTAACTCTGCTTTCCTCATTCTGCATCACTTCCTAGAAGTTCTGCCACATTTCATTTTATTCTTTATCTTTATGATTTCTTGTAGTGCATATATTCCATTGTGCTCATAATCTACAATTCATTCAGCCACTCCCCAATCACTGGGCATATACATTATATCTAGTTTTTTGTTTGGAATGTTCTTTTTTTTTGGCTATTGCAAATAAATTTGATGTGAATGCGTCTACAGATAGGTTATTTTTTTCTTTTGGTGTTCTATTTGAGAGGAGATAGAATGTAATGGAGAGAGGTTCAAGAAAAACTGGACTCAAATTCTGCCTCTGACAAGAACCAGCACTGTAACTTATTTAACCTCACTGCTACATGCAACTCTCTAAGACTGTAAGTTACAGATGAGTTGCCTACCTACATCTGTGAATGGAGGTTCCACATCAAGAGTTCCCCACACAAAGGAGATTGCAGGTCCAGACTATGTATATGTATATGTATATGTGTATGTGTATGTGTATGTGTATGTGTATGTGTATGTGTATGTGTATGTGTATGTGTATGTGTATGTGTATGTGCATACATATATACACACAAACATACATATACATACATACATACCATGACGCACAGTATGTGTGTCGATATATAGATATATACACACATATATTATGTTTATATACACATGTGTACATACGTAAGTGTATATGTACATGTATATGTACACATCACAATACATAGTATGTATATACACACATACATACACACATACACATATACATACACATATGTATGTATTATGTATATGTACATGTATATATGTCTATTTATGTGTGTACACATACATATCCCTTAAGATATAGTCCAAGTAGTGGGACCATCAGATAAAAATTTATGGGTGGTTCTTTAAAATCTTAAAATATTGACATTTTTAAAATATCGCTATATTACTTTCAGAAAGATGGTGCCATTTTTTACCTCCACCACTAGTGTAATAATGTCCTTATTTTTCCATAGCCCTAGAAAATATTAGCCTGACTTGATGGACTGTGTTAAGTATTTTATTCTCTGCAATACATAGTGGCATTTGAAGCTGACCAAATGTCACAGGAAATGATGCTTCTTGTTGTCTAATACATTGCCGTTCAAAGAACAGAAATGGATAGTGGTTTGTTTGGTCTGTGCTATGGCTAGGGAAAACAATGGTGCCATCTATATAGATTACTATTGTATTGTGGCTGTGGAGGGGTGGATTGGGATGGAGGCTGGGGGGAGGTGTTATAGTATTAGCTAGGATTTGGGTACATAGAGAGGATGGTGTAGGGGTGGAGGGTAGCAAGACATCACGCCTGTGATGTCATTGGTCCTCTTCAAAAATGAAGGACCATCACCACCACCACCATCACCAACAACGAAAACAACAATGATAGCATTAGCTTTCTAAACAGAGGGAAAGTAGCAAACTAGTCTAACCCATCAGAGATACAAAGACACCCCGTAAGTGATAGATCTCAATTTTCACATTATTTAGCAAGTTTCATAGAATTGTGGATTCACAGAATGTTAGGACTGGAAGGGACCTCAAAGATAATGATGACGATTTATGTTATTTTTAACACTTTAAAGCTTACAAAGCACTTTATATACTTCATCTTATTTGCCCCTCACAAAAACCCTGTGAGGTGGGGATTATCCAATACCATTTATTGGAAAAAAAGCAGGTATAGAGACGTTAGGCAACTTATCCATAGTTATACAACTAGAAAGTGTTGGATTTCTAATCCAGGTCTCTGCTGACTCCAAGCTCAGGACTCTTTCTCCTATACTGTGGTAGAACATAAGCTTCTCCTAAAATGTAGGATTCTTGAGAGCGGGGACTATTTCATTTGCCTCTATATCCACAGCACCTAGTACAGTCCTTAGCACAGAGAGGCACTTAATAAATGCTTATTGATTCAGTAATATACTACACTGCTGCTCAAGATCGCTTAGGTCAACTCATTTTGAAGATGTTGTCCTTTGCTGCTGGTTGTCAGCTATCCTTTTTCAAAGTTCAACAGCATTACTTAGGAATGACCTAGAACATATTTTGCTTAGTTTCCCTTACCGGGACACTGAGGGTAAACATTAGAAGTCAAGCACAGTGCAGGATCACAACATAGAACAAACATTCATTCCCCAGCATGGTCACACGGTATTGTGATGTAAAACAAAGACGTAAATGCACCAGAGACTGAAATTAAACTCGATGATGCATGGGAAGAACTGACCAGGATGCCTGGGCACTGTAGCCTATTTTCAGGAGCCAGGAATTCAACACATTTTGGTAACAAATTTCAATTGTCTCTCCCTTGAAGTTTTTATTTCCCATCCTTCATCTCAACCAAGCAGATGTGTTTTACAGTGAGGAAATGAATCTTGTCAGGATGAAGCTGTTTCCCTCGGATATACCTGTCTTCAAGAAAAATCATCTGTGGGGGAAGAAATGAAGGATTTGTAGATCAATAATTAGTATGAGGGCAGCTGTTCACATTTCCAGTAAAGACCTGGCGATTATACATTACCATGGCAACTGCTGAATTCCAGAATAACTCTTTTGCACTGTAAATATGTCAAAAGCAGACAGGCGGCAGTACTTCTTCTCTGCTCCCCCTCTTCTTTCTTTTTCTTTCTTTCTTTTTTTTTTTTAATTTCTCAGCTTCAAAATGTTGAAATAGCAAGGTTTGATTCCCAGTAACAGCCATGACTTCAGCAAAAAGGTAGCTCCTCTACTCTAAATCCATCCTAAAATGCTGCTTTGATCACGATATTTACTTCCTTATTAAAAAAAAAAAAACAAAATCCATCAATGGTTCCCCTATGGTTTCCCCTATGGCAAAATCTAAACTCCTTTGCCTTGTTTTCATGTTCTTACACAATCTCCCTCTAAATTGTTTTTTTCTTGTCTTATCTACATGGTGATAGAAATCCTCTGATGTGGCTAAACCAGTCTATCCTGTGCCTCCCTCTATGTCTTTGCTCAGGCCTTTATATATGGCATAGTAGAAAGGTACTGGGTTTGGGGTCAGAGAAGCTGGGTTCAAACCCAGGGACTGAGACTTATTGCCTATGAGACTTTGAATAGTCACGTCACCTATCTGGGTCTCAGTTTCTTCATCTGTAAAATGGAGGGGCTAGGTTAGATTACTTCTGAGATCTCTTATAGCTCTATGTTACCCTGCCTGAAATTATGCTATAAATTAAATTATATGATGCCCTGCCTTCCCATCTACTCTTTGAAACTCCCATATATTTCAAGGACTGGCTTAAGTGCGCTCTTCTCTGTGAAGCCCCCAAGCCAAACATATTTGTAATATCTTATGCCTCTGCTAGATTCTAAGTTCCTTGATGGTCCACATTGGCATCCTGAGATCATGGGATCACAGATTGAGTGCTATAGGGATCTAGAGGTTATCATGTCTAACTCCTTATTTAACAGATGAGGAAACTGAGGTGTCATACTTCATTGTATCCTCCATTGTCGTTCAGTCATTTTTTAGTCGTGTCCACTCTTTGTGACCTCATTTGGGCAAAGACTGTTGTTGTTGTTCAGTCATTTCAGTCGTGTCCAACCGTTCATGACCCCTTGTGGGGCTTTCTTGGCAAAGATAGTGGAATGGTTTGCCATTTCCTTCTCCATCCCATTTTACAGAGGAAGAAACTGAGGAAAAGGGAGTTAAGTGACTTGCTCAGGGTCACACAGATAGTAAACGTCTGAGGCCAGATTTGAACTCAAGAGGTTGAGTCTTCCTCGACACCACCTAGTGCCGAATCCGCCATAAATGATTAATTTTGCACGAAGTTGGCAAACAAATCATCATCATCATTACTATCAACAGATGTTTATTGGATATCCAGCCTGTCAGGTGCAGGTATGATAAACACAGATCAACTGGGTTGAGACTTCTCCTCAATGAAAGAGAGGTTCAGTTTTGACCTAGTCTTGGGGTATGGGAGGTATACGGGGGCTTAGACAAAGCCTCTGAGGACTTAAACTGATTCTGGGGTAGAGGTGGGTAACTACTTCTCAGGGAAAGCATTGGATTCCACAGTATCTTCTCTAATTACTCCCACTGAAACATGCAGGATAGGCATACGGACCTAAGGAAATGAAACATAGGCTTCAAAGGGGAAGCAGAGGGATACGGTGGGAAAAGCATGAACTGGGATGTGGGAGTCTGAGCTCCAGCTTCACCATTTACACTCTCTCTGAGCTTACTTTGGATAACATCACCTCTCTGGGTCTCAGGTTCTTCATCAAGGAACGAAAGGGCTGGACTTGATGATTTCTAAGGTTTCCCTCCCACCTTACTCCGCAAGTTCTAACATATTATGGTCCTATGGCTTACTGTCTTCAAGGTCTTCGATCAGGCATGCAATCAGCCAATAAGCATTTATTAAGCACTTACTATGGCCAAACATTGGAAAGCTAAGTGGTTCAGTGCCAGGCCTGGAGTCAGGAAGACCCAAGTTCAAATCTGGTCTCAGACAATACCTGCTACGAGACCCTAGGAAAGTCACTCGACACTGTTTGCCTCAGTTTCCTTATCTATGTAATGAGCTAGAGAAGGAAATGGCAAACCACTCCAGTATCTTTGCCAAGAAAAACCCAAATGGGGTCACAAACAGTCAGACATGACGGAAACGACTGAACAACTGAACACCAATGACATGGCCACATGCTATGCTAAGTGCTGGGGATACAAAAAGAATCTAAAGACAGTCCTGGTCCTCAAGGAGCTTAGTCTAATGGGAGAGACAACATGCAAACAAATACAGAAAAAGCAAGCTACGTATAGGACAAATAGGAAATAATTAACAGAGGGAAGTCATTTGAGTTAAGACAGGTTGAGGAAGGCTTCCTTATAGAAAGTGGGATTTTAGTTGGGACTTTAAGAAAGCCAGGGAGGTCAGTAGTTAGTGCAGAGGAGGGAGAGGATTCTAGGCACGGGGGACAGCCAGAGAAAATGTCTGGAACTGAGAGATGGAGCGTCTTGTTCGTGGAACAGCCAGGAGGCCAGTGTCCCCGAATGGAAGAGTATGCATTGGGATGAAAGGTATAAGAAGATTGGAAAGGCAGGAACAGGCTAGGTTATGAAGGGCTTTGAATGCCAAGTGGAGGATTTTGTATTCGATCCTAGAGGCAATAGGGAGCCACTGGAGTTTACTGAGTAGGGGTGTGGCATTGGTCAGACCCACTCTTTAGGAAAATAATTTTAGTGACTGAGTGAAAGTTGGATTGGAGTAGGGAGAGACTTAAGGCAAGCAGACCCATCAGTAGGCTATTGTAATAATTCAGGTGTGAGGTGTGTGGTTCTGGAGTTTTCTTTGCTACTGGTTTAGCTGGAGTCCTCCACTGACATACTTCTTCCTTGTCAAAGGAGGAGTGAGCTTTGTCACCTTTCCTTTACCTTAGAGCCAAGAGGCTTAAGCTTCCATTCTCTCCATGAGAAACGTAGGCCCTATACACAACCAGTTGTCAGCCTTGGGGAAAGAATCTAGATTGCTTTCTCTCCATAAAAAGAGAGGTCTGTTAGCACCACGAGTCTTAGCCTCCAGGGATCAAATTCTTTTGGAACACAGAACAGCCAGCAAATACATAGAACTTGTAGGTCATCAGTCTGCCTTTAAATATCTGTCCTTTTGCCCATTAGGAGAAACATTTCCGTTCCAAGCCTTTATCTGACGTTGAACTAGAAAGTCCTTGTAATTCCTGTTTAATTGCTGATTACAAGCCTGTCTCCTATTAATGATTTCAGGGACAGTCTTCTGATAAACTACGTAAGGTTGTCTGGGTCAGATGCCCTTTGGATGTCTTGTTTCCCCATGATCCTTTGGGTTTTCCATGTAAATGAAGACAAGATAGACAAAAAAGGGGGGGGGAGTGGAGTCAAACTGAGGCATTACCCTCCAGCTCAAGCCTTTGCTCTAAATCCCCCTCCAAAAATCACTTATTTTCTCAAATCCTTGATTTTATAGGAATAAGTCCTTGATTTAAAAGGAATACAATTCCTTTTAAAAGGGAGATACATTAGTTCTTTCCTCTGACTACAGCAAGATTCCCAGCCAAATGCTGCTGTCCGGTTCGTGAATAGGTCTTCCTGAAATCTGTTTATTTACTAGGTGATCAGTCTTCACTCAGTTCTGCAGAGAGACAGACAATTTGTTTGCAGTCTATTTTAAATCTCTAGAGATCCCAGAAGGGAAAGCATCTTGTATTAGGAATCAAGAAGTTGACACTTGTCCAAAAAAATGGTATACCAAGGAAGCTAGATGTATGAGAAAGGGACTCATTCAGAGAGACAGCTGCACAGGCAGGAAGCACACATGAGCCTTTGCTGGGGGTGATTTCTCACCAGCTGTGGATGATACCAATGCATTTAAATAGCAACACACATGTTAGTCATTTGGGGTCTCTTCTAAGAAAGCAAGACAGCAGGGATATCTTCAGAATGAGGCTGCAGATTAGTCCAGAAATAGTGATCTGTGATAGCCTTTATAATCGAGGCTTCAGGTTCAAGAAACAGTACGTAAACATTGGAGAAAAAATGTCTTCTCCTTTTGGTCAAGTCTGTGTTGATTCTCTTTCTCTTAGGATCTTCAATCTCTCCCTAATCTCTGATTTCCCCCTCTTCCTTCAAACATGAATAATATAAATAAGTAAAGAACAACAGCTCAGATGTGGTGGCTCGTGCCTATAATCCATGCTGCTGGGAAGGCTGAGGCTGGTGGATTAGCCAGAGTTCTGAAGTTCTGAGCTGCAATGCTCAAAGCTGATTGAATGTCCACACTAAGCTGAGCACTAGACTTTCTAAGGAGGGGTGAGCCAGCCTGGATTGGAAATGGAGACGGTCTAAGCTCTCATGCTGATCAATAATGGGATCAGGCATATGAGTAGCTATTTCACTTCCAGCCTAGGTGACTTTAGGGAGACCTAGTCTCCAAAAATAAATACAAAAATAAAACCAAACAAAGCCCCAAAATAATAAGTATTCAAGAAAAGCAATACCACTTGCTGTTTCCAATAAACTGCTTTACCAATTATCTCCTTCCTTTTGCTGTCAAATTTCTTGAATGAGAGTTCTATACCTGTCTCCATTTCTTCACCCTCTTTGTTGTAGCTTCATTTTCATCACTTTACTGAACCAAAACTTGAGAGTTCCCATGTGACCTCCTTGCCATACCTAATGGTCATTTCTGCTAATGTCTCCTCAAGGAAGTCCCAATCTTCCTTGAATTCTTTGCAGTTTTGGATACCATTGATACACCTTTCACTCCTCATGCCTTTAAAATTTCTCTGCCCTTGGCTTCTAAAACACTGGGTTTTCTTTCTTCCTCTGTGACTTTTCTTTCTGGGTTTCCTTTGCTGATTGCCCAAGTCTCATGCTTGGCTCTCTGCTCTTCTCTTTTTTTTCTTCCTCAACCTAAGCCTGTGTCATGGCTTCAAAGATCACTTCTCTGTTGCTAACTCTGAAATCTTTATGGTCACTTCACCAGTGGCTCCTAGTTCTGTACTCTAAGACTGACTAGAATAAGTCTAAGGATTTCAAATAGCAACCCTTCAAATACCTGAGTACAGTTATCATATCTCCCTTAAGTAGTTTCTTCTCCAGGCTAAACATTCCATCTCATTCCAGCTCATTCATTCCTCATATAGTGTGAACTAGAGGCCATTTACCCTCCTGGTTGCCCTCCCTTGCTAACTCTTCAGTTATCAGTTGTTTTTTATTATTATTATTATTAAGTCCATTTCAGTGGTGTCTGACTCTTCCTGACCCTATTTGGGGTTTTCTTGCAAAGATAGTGGAGTGGTTTGCCATCTCCTTCTCCAACTCATTTTACAGATGAGGAAACTGAGACAAACAGGGTTAAATGTCTTGCCCAGTGTCACACAACTAGTAAGTGAGGTCAGATTTGAACTCAGGAAGATGGATCTTCCTGCCTCAAGGGCCGGCACTCTATCCACTGTGTCACCCAGCTGCTCTTAGCTTGTCAGTGCCCCCCCCAAAATATGGTGCCAACAGTTGAACTCCAGATGAAGTCTAACCAGGGACTATCAATTCCTTATTCTTGAAAAATTCTAAAATTAACTGCATAGTCAATTAGTCACTAAGTCCCATCAATTCTTTGAAGTGTCTCTCATGGGCTGCCCTTTTTTAAAGAAAAAATTCTTATTAGAAAATTAACAATCACCAATAACAAACATTTCAGTCTACAAAGAACAGAAAAAAGGATTGGTGTATGAAACCAGAGTCCTTTTATGTAAGTTTGTAATTTAAAAGTATATATTAAATTTAGCAAGGTAATAATAAAAGTGCTCTTTTTGCTAGTGTCTCCTACTGAACATTTTTGCTTTCTTCTGTATATTTTTAAGTGTTATGATGCTGTTTGACAGTGGTGGAGTGGATCTCTATCACTTCCTGTCTACCTTAACCTCCTTCCTCAAACAGAAGCCCTTGCTTGTAATAAGTAAATATAATTAAGAAAGGCAAATTAACATTTTGTCCATGTTAGACTACATATATATATACATATATGTATATATGTATATGTATATATATGTCTCCAACTATATACACCTTTTGTCCTTCCTTACCCCTCTGCTAAGAGGCTGAAAGAAGGCTTTATCAGTTTTCTGAAGTTAAAATTGGCTACTGAATTTATCAGAGTACTGATGCCTTTCAAAGTCATTTTCTCTTACGTTATTGCAGTTTGAGATAAAAATTTTCTTAATTTTGTTTATTTTACTCTGCATCAGTTTGTACAAATTTTCCCAAGATTTTCTGAATCCTCCACGTTTGTCCTTTCTTATGATAAGACAATTTTATTTTACATTCATATGCTTTCTTTTCTGTTCCCAGTGCCACTGAAGTTGAGTTCGGTCTCTCCTCAACTTGTACTTATACTACTGTATAAGTAGTATATTTCCAAGACTCTTATCCCTTGGTTTCAACTCACTTCTTAAAACACTAATTTTGTCTTGTTATTCTGTTGTTCAAAATCCTTTAATCCTTTCCCACTGTCTACAGCAGTGGTTTCCAAATTTTTTAATTAAAAATTGTGATGTTTCATCATAATTTTCATGAAACAATTTATGTAAATAAATTTCACACCTCATATTTTATTCAAATAAAACTAAGCATTTATCCCAATTCCTACAACAACAAATGAATTTTAAACATAAAATACAAATATAGTAACACAGGTACTTATTTATAAAAGTCTTTATGATTTTCATATTTACAAATTTTAGAAACATCAACCACAATAATATTACTAATTTGATTGGTGGGCTTATTTTTCAGCACAAAGTTTTCAAAATACAGTGTTGATATTGATAGCCTAATTCTTTTTTCAAACTCTAATCAATATTAGTATTTTGTCTTTATAGCAGAAGAACCCATTTCACACAAGTAAGATACTATGAACAGTAGTAAAATTTGTATCACTTTGATAAACTAGAGAACTCTTTATTCACTCTCAGGCAAAAATACATCTACCAATTAACAAGCATCCAAGTGCTTACTATATGCCAGGTACAGTATTAGGTATTGGGAATACAAAGACAGAAAATGAAACAATTCCTACTCTACCAAGCTTTTGGGGACAGAAAACATGTGCATCTACAAGTATATAAGAATAAATATAAAGAGAATTAATACAAAACAAATGTAAAGTAGTTAAATATAGGGTGGTTATGATGGAGGACACTAGCAGTTAGAGGATCAGGAAAGTCTTTATGAAAAGATGGTGCCTGAATTGCGTCTTGAAGGAAGAGATTGATTCTATGAGAGGGAGGTAAAATTCACAGTGTACTTATTTCAATTTACCATCACAAGCTTAATAACCATTTTTATTCAGATGGAATAACACCAAATGTAGTCTGTCTATAACAAATGAGCTCCTTATCCTTTTGTATTTTAGAATATTTTAAAAATAAAATGAAAATTACTTCTATAGACCAATCAAGTGATTAACCAGTTCCATATTCTCTTCAATTTCAATTTCATTTGCAGGCTAAGTAGCTTTTAAATTGGGAAACATTAAAATGCTATTTTGTAAATTTATTATCCGTAGCTTAATTTTTTTCATAAATGCAGTTACTTTATCTTTTTGAATCAGAGTATGAATTTGAGGATCTTACACTGATTTACAGTACCCAGGTTTTAAAAAAAAATCCAACAAATAAAAAAGTTTCAGCAAAAATTACAGAACCTCATTATCACTTAATTTGAGAGTTGGAAGGGGCTTTAGTGGCCATCTAGTCCAACCCATGCATTAAAGGACTGGAAGGCTTGAATTACACAGCTTGTAAGCATTTGAGGCCAGATTTGAGCTCAAGAAGATGAGTTTTCCTAACTCCAGGCTTGGGGCTCTATCCACTGTACCACCTAGTGCTTTCCAGATTTCTCTGTGAATACTGTCAGCCTCAGCCATTAGCACAGTGCTGTGAACATGGTAGGCATTCAATAAATATAAGTTTAACTAACCTTCTTTCCCTAACCATCTTTTCTACTGAGAAAAGAAAGAGTGGAGCTGCTGGGTTATAGTTTATAATCTTTATAGGTGATTCAAGCCTTCTAGTATCTACCCAGTGGTAAAACCTCTTCCTTGCTGACTTTGTGGCTAAGCAAGACAAAGGCAAGATGCCTCAGGGTTCCTTTTGGACGCTTACTGTCCCCTCCTCAAACTATTCCTTGGTCCCTCAGCACCTGGACAGCTCAGTGGCACTTTCTCAGCACCACCTTGGAGGGCAGCTCAGAGCCATATCCTTGCTGAGCCCTCTGGTGGCAGCTATGACCCTCCACAGCTCTTTTAGGGAACTTGGTTAAAGTCCTCTGAGTTACACTAGAAAGCAGTCCGAATTATGAAGTGCACCACCCAAGCTGCTCCTACAATCTGGACACAGGATATTAACTCTGCCTAGACTTGGACTACATTCTTATACTCCCAAGGGTTCACTCATAGAATGCTTGACTCCTCCTTGAAATATTTAAACTTCCTAGGGTAGTGTTTCCCAACCAAACTGTAAAGCATATTGGCAAAACCATGTAACTTATTTACTGCAAATGGCTTTTCCTTCTGAGTTACTCTCAGAAGCTCAGACAGAGAATTGGAGTCGGAGAGGAGGAGAGATCTGACAGCTAAAAGAGTAGAATGAAGGAAGAGGGAAGGGAAAGAGTCAGTTGTTTAAAGTTTGCAGATTCTAAAACCTCTAGTAAAGGCCTTCTGTGATGTTTCATTGTGGCACTTAATCTGCAAAAGAAAGAAGAGAATGGAGAGTGAAAACTACCCTGAATTGTCAGAAGCTATTCCAGCAGAGTTCCAGCTCTGACAGGTCCTAACAAACTGGAAATGACCTTGGCAATGCCCTGTATGTCTATTGTCTACGGACTAGTCTAGTTAAGGTCATAGGATTGATGACACCCTGTATATCTATTGTCTGAGGATAACAGTGATGTCTCAGGTCCTGCCTTATATGTCTTTTGTCCGAGAACTTGCCTAAGTTCATAATATCATAGAAATATAGTAGGAAGGGACCTCAGGGGTAATCTAGTTAACTTCAGTTAACCTCTAGTAACCTCAGTTGGCAGATGAGGAAACTGAAGCCCACAGAGGTTAAGTAACTTGCTCAAGGTCACAGAGGTTATTTAAACCCCAATGTTTTTGTTTTGTTTTGTTTTTGGGAGGCCATTGGCGCTAAGTGATTTGCCCAGGGTTACATAGCTAGTAAGTGTTTAAGGCTGGATTTGAACTCAAGTCCTCCTGACTTCAGAGCTGGTGCTCTATCCACTGTGCCACCTAGCTGCCCCCTGAATCCCAGCATTCTGATTCCAAAACCAATGAGCTAGCCATTGTACAATGCTGACTCAGGGAGGCTCGTTATTTGGTTGAACACTGGGCAATGCATTCTTTTGGCCACAGCAACTCTCAAAGGCTGTCTACTAAATTAAAGAAGTGTTCCTATCTGCGCAGATGGAGGAAGCATCCACCATGACAACATTGCAGCTCCTTAAGCGTTGAAGTATGAATTTTAAGAAATAAGAACTTCTGCTAGCAAACGTTTTGTCAACTAATAAAAATTGGTTGTGGACCAGTGTGAGTCTGTGCACCAGTTATTGAGAAACATAAATCGAACGATTACAGAGAACAGGAGAGGTAACACAGGACTGGAGAAGAGCAGATGTTGCCTTAATCTGCAAAAGAAAGAAGAGAATGGAGAGTGAAAACTACAGGCCGATGGTCTTGACTTTGATTTCAGGCAAAATTAGAGAACGTATTATTTAAGTGATGGTTTGTGTACATCTAGAAAAGAAAGCAATAATCAGAGAGAGCTGGCATAGCCTCATCAAAAGAACTCAGGCCAGCTTGATCTCATTTCCTTTTTCGACAGGGTTAGTAGGTCAGGTTGATCAGGGAACTCCTATAGATCTAATTTTCCTGGAGCGTGCTATCTCATACTGTTCTTGTGGAAAAGAGAGAGAGATATCAGCCAGAGAAGAGTACAGTTAGATGGATTCTGAACTGATTGGATGACTGGACTCAAGATTAGTCATTAATTACTTTAAGGTTAGCTATGATGATCTCCAGTGGGGCCCTCCCAGGGATCTGTACTTGGCTTTATGCTGTTTAACCTTTTTTTTTTCATCAATGACTTAAAGGAAGGCAGAGACGGCATCCTGATCAAATTTGTAGATGACATAAAGCTGAGAGGGCTGGATAACATACTGGATGTCAGGGTCAGTATCCAAAAAGACCTTGGCATGCTAGACATTGAGCTGACTCCAATAAGATGAAATTTAATAAGGGTAAATGTCAAGCTTAGAAAGGCAGCATGGCTGTGGGAATATGTTTAATATGATTGTACATGTATAGCCTATGTCAGATTGTACACCATCTTGGGGAGGGGGAGGCAGAGGGAGGGAGAAAAAATTTGGAACTCAAAATCTTACAGAAGTGAATGTTGAAAACTAAAAACAAATAAATAAAAATTTATTTAAAAAGGAAAAGAAAAAGAAAAAGAAAGGCAGCATGGCACAACCTTGGAACCAGGAAAACTTGGCTTTAAGTACTACAAATACATATGGGGGGTGTGGAGAGAGAGGAAGGGAGAGAATTTGGAACTCAATGTTTTAAGAACAAATGTTAAAAATTGTTTTTATGTGTTCCTGGGGAAAATAAAATACTAAATAAATAAAAAGGAGACCACAGAAAACCATCGATAAATCGTTTACCTCCTTTGGACCTCACTTTCTTCATCTGTACAATGAGTGGATAGGACTGAATGATCATTGAGGACCTTCCTAGCTTTATGGCTATGACCCTGTGAATTTAGCTAGGCTAGGCTTCATTCTCAGACAATAGACAAACCATTTCCAGTTTGATAGGACCAGCCAGAGCTAGCCCTCTACTGGAAAAGTCAGTTCCGTGTCACAATGACACATCAGAGCAAGCCTTTAGTGGAGGTCTTAAAACCTGCAAACTTGGGAGGGGCAGCTAGGTGTCGCAGTGGATGGAGCACCAGCCCTGGAGTCAGGAGAACTTGAGTTCAAATCTGACCTCAGACCAAACACTTGACACTTACTAGCTGAGCCTAAAAACAAAAAACCAAAAAAACCCCTGTAAACTTAAAAACAAACCAAGAAAACACCTCACTCCTTGCTTCCCTCCTGCCTTATCCCAGGCCATTCTCTAAGACTAAGGTAGAGAGGAATTGCCAACCTGTATCAGTGGAGGAAGTTTCCACATGAGGAAGTTTCCCACATGGATGAAGTCTCAGGAAGGAGGAGGAGTCTTACACTTATACTAAAAAAAAAAAAAAAAAAAGCAAATTCTCAAGTTCAAGATGAAGGCCATATGATTAGACAGCAGTTAGCCTGAAAAGGATCGGGGAGTTTTAGATGACTGAAAGCTCAGTATTAACAGTTTGATAGGGCAACCAGAAAACCCTGAGAAAGGATATGGGACTTCCATTTAAAAGAGATCCAAGTTCTATTCCAGACTTTGACACTTCCTAGTTGAGTGACTGCCACTATATGACTTGACTTCTCCAAACCTGAGTTTCCTCTTCTCTACGATGGGGATTGTGATACCTATCCTACCAAGGTTACTGTCAGTAAACTACTTTGTAAACCTAAAAACGTGGATCATTGTCTTTGTGCTGTAGAAGACATTGTCCTCTGTGATAGAGATTTCTCACAGATTTACACACAAGGAGCCCTTTTCCAAGTCCCTGGAATCACACTCCAAGTCACGGCTTTGTCTACTGCCTTGTTTATTTGTGGCAGTGTTTCAAAATGAGTGCTGTACAGCTTAATTTTTACTCTGAAGACAAACAAATCATAGTTAGGACAATAAGCCTATGGAAAGGTAATGTTTTCTGTTCTTTTAATTAGGCATTTGGTGAGATGTATTCATTAACTCTAATTTTCTAGATGCTTTAGGAAAATGATCATCTTTGGGAGAGCTTCTGCTGTCACGTACAGCCATTGTCTGGTAATTTAGTCAACGTATAACACACACTGTTATAGGGCTGCTTATTCTGGTGCTGAGAGTTTAAGAAAAGCTCTACCAAACCTTTGAACTTCTGTCTTTCAACAGTTTTGGAATACAATATTAAGGAATTGAGGCAGCTAGGGGGCACAGTAGATAGAGCACTGGGCCTGGAGTCATGAAGACTCATGTTTGTGAGTTCAAATCCAGCCTCAGACACTACCTGTGTGACCTCGGACAAGTGACTTAACCCTGTTTGCCTCAGTTTCTTCATTTATTAAATGAGCTAGAGAAGAAAATGTCAAACAACTCCAGTATCTCTGCCAAGAAAACTCTAGATGGGGTCACAAAGAGTCAGAAATGACTGAAACAAACAACTCAACAACAATGATTAAGGAATTGATGTAGTCTTTGTCTCTCCAACTTTAAAATCCCTAAATGCCTCCCCTGTCCCAGCCCAAGGTCTCCTGTACCCAAGGACTCTAGATGTTTCCATGCTTATTTCTTCTGTCCTGTAGATACTGCAGAAGCATAACTAGAAAATGTTGTACCAGGGTCAAGAAATTGTGATAATTATAGAGGTAGGAGGAAGGGGGAACAGATCAAGGATAGGAGAGGGGGGTGAGCACACAGAGAGGATATTCATCTAATGTGAGGCTTCTAGAGGGGAAGGAAACATAGCCTAAATATCCAAGCTCCTGAAAGATAAGCTGTTGCTAAGGAGATATGGGGTTTAAGGATATAAGCATCTTATAGGGAGGTACCTGTGGTCACCTCTAAAACTCAATGCCCTGGACCAAAGCCCCAGTCAGCCCTCCTTAGTTACAGCTCTGAGATTTTGCTACCACAAACTGTAACTCTGTCTCCTTCACAGCCTCCTGACTCACTCACCCTAATTCCCTAGTTCCTTCTAACAGGTTGAAAAACAGTAACTCATAAGCCATAGGAGTCAGGGACAGTGTTTTGGCTCATTCTAGTTCCATCTGTGACTTTACTGAATGGATTTAGAAATAGAACCTGATAAACCCAGAAGGGACTTGATTTTGCACATGAGACATTTTATCCATGTCATATTTTCTAACCAACTAAAATCTTATGACTACAGACTTTGAAAATGTTTTGGTCCTTCATCCCAGAGATGCTGTATTTAGTGGTTAATAAACATTACCATCATTATAATCAGTCCTCAGATTTCAGCTGGGATAGGGTTATGGAAGATGGGATTATATAACCAAAAGTGGTCTCCAATCCTTAGTCTCTGTTGCCCCTACTGTGCACCAGGCACTGTGCTAGGCTCTGAGGGTAAAAGTAAAATGAATGGTCCCTGTTCATAAGGAGCTCACATTCTAATAGGGGAGAACACACATATATATGTGAGTATATGAAGAATCAAATATGTGTATGTATATATATATGTATATGTATATATATATGTGTATATATATACACATATATATATACATGTAAAATCAAATAATTCCCCAAATAGTTAACTACAGGGTACTCTGGTACTAGCAGATAGAATAAGGAAAGGCTTCATGTAGATGGTGCTTGAGCTGAGTCTTGAAGGAAAAGAAGAATTCTTTAAGATAGGGGTAAAGAGGGAGTGCATTCCAGGCATGGGAGATAAACAGTGCAAAGATATAGAGATAGGAAGTAGGGTGCTCTATGTGTGCGGTAGAAAAGGCCGGCTGGGGTGGGTTGCAAAGTGTAAGAAAGGGAGTAGTTTACAATGATGCTGGAAAAATAGGTGGGGCCAGGTTGTAAAAGACCTTCACAACTAAACAGAAACATTTATATTTGATCCTAGAAGCAATAATGAGCCACTGGAGTTTATTGAGGATGGGGAATGCCATGATCAGTTCTGCACTTAAGGAAAATCATTTTGGGCAATTTTGTGGAGAAGAGACTGGAATGGGAAGTGACTTGAGGCAGGAAAACCAATGGAGAAGCTGTTGCAACAATCTAGGCAAGAGATGATGAAGGCTTGAACTAAGGCAGTAGCTTTGGGTGAATAGAGAGGAGGGATCCTATATAAGAGATGTGGAGCTGGAAATGGCTAGATTGGGTAATTGATTGACTCTGTGGGGTGAGGGAAAGAGTGAAGAGTCTAAGTAGAAAAATGCTGTGGTTGTAAACCTTGGAGACCAAAAGGATGGTAGTGCCTTCAACAGAAATGGGGAAATTTAGAATAGGGATGGGTTTTGGAGGAAAGCTAATTGAGTTCAGTTTTGGACATGTTGAATTTGAGATGTTTTCAGCACATCTTCTAGTCTTAAATGTCTGACTCTTTTTGCACTGTTTAATCATGATCCCGGCCAATTACTTGAGTTTTAAACTCTTTGTTAAGATAAAAGTCTGCTTCCAATGTGAAGACTGTACTGTCCCAAGCTTTGGGGGATTGTACAGCTGTTTTCAGAGATACTTCTAGGGACCTGAAAATTTTCAGTTCTTCCAAGGTGGTATGATAAGGGGCAAGGTGTTTCCTCTCCACCACCACAACAAGCTCCACTGCACCAGCGCTCCTCCTCACTTCAGGACCGCCCCTCAGAACTGTGACCCAGATCCAAGCGTGGGGCAAAGCAAGAGATTCCTACCTCAGCCCTGGCAAAGAGATCCTTGCAATCCCCTCTGATCAGCCACTTGATTCCCCCTCAGTTGGTGGGCCGGAAGCTCAGGAAAAAGCTGAGTCCCCGGGCCCAGCTGGAGACTTGAGGCTGAGACCTAGCTCCTCTCTCACCACAGTCACAGACTTTTCCCATTGACCTTCTAAGTTGTCTTTGGCGTTCCTGAGTTGAGAAGTCTGGAAACCGTCACAGCTGCCCGCGATTCAGTCCTCTGAGGCCTGCTCCAGGTTTGCTGCGGCCTGCGCGCCCACGCCAAACTACACTCCTCTCCCAACCCGGCGCGATAATACCGTTCCGATCAGCCATCCAGGTTGTCTTGGGCTGGAAATTTGTTTCACTCTGTCTTTTTGTGGGTTCTGCTGCTTTAGAATTTGTTTAGAGCCTTTTTTTAGGTATTTGGGGGGCTTTGGGAAAGAGCTCAAGCGAGCCACTGCTTTCCCTCCGCCCTCTTGGCTCCGCCCCCTTAAATGTCCATGAATTTGGACTTTGTTTTGGCAATATAGATCCATTGAAAGTTTTTGAATAATCAATATTCTAGCAAGAGTCAACGTTGTACAAGGCAGATTAACCTGGGAAGAGATTGAAAATAGGTAGAACCATGAGATTATGCAGAAGTCGGCAAACTATGGTTCAAGGGCCCAATCTGGCCCACCATCTGTTTTTGTATAACTGGACAAGTGAAGAATGGTTTCCCTTATTCTTGCTTACCAGCCATACAAAAGCAGTCAAAGGGCCAAATTTGGCTACTTTGGCTAATTTGCCATCCCCTAGGTTATCACAGTAATTCAGGCATGCAGGCATGCAGTAACAAGGACCTGAGCTAAAATGGTGGAGAGGGGAATGCAGAGGAAGGGAACAATCTGTGATGTGTTTTTAAGAAAGAATCGAAAGGACCTGGTGACTGATTAAATGATAACGGGAGACTAAAAAGTTTTCAGACTAGCAGACTAGGAAGGGGGTGGTGCCCTTAACAGAAAAAAGGAATTCCGAAGGACTTCCCTATTCTGTGCGATGAGCTACATGGTGTCATTCAGCTTCATAGATCTCTCTGGAAAATGGAAAATAACCTAGGCTTTGAATTTGAAGTCTAGCTTTTTCTCTGATGCACAAGAGCCAGGTTAAGGTCTGTGTCTCTATTCCTTAGCTATAAAATAGTTTTCATGATACTGACTTATTTCATTGAAATGCAGTAATACAAGTACATACTTTGTCTCCATTACTAGGATCTCAAAGCACTTTATAGATACGATCTAATTTAACCTTACAACACCTCTCTCCTTAATGTGGGAAGGAAAGAGTAGATATCACAATAGCTCTTTTACAATAGTGAAAACTAAAGCTCAGAAAAATTTAAAATGACCTTCATAAAATCCCACAAGTCAGCAGCAGACCTGGGAATCAATCCAAGATTTCCTGGTTTAGCCCAGCCCTTTGTTTTGTTTTTGCAGTAGACTGAGCTACCTCTAATAAGATTGGACAAAGTGCTCTATAAATATCAAGTGCCATCTAAATACTGAATAGTGCCTCTAATTCAATTCCATACAATTTAATTAAAAGAACATTTATTAAGCATCCTCTGAGTGCAAGGCAGTGGATATATAGATGAAAAAAAATGACACTATTTCATAGATTCATAGAACTACCTTCAAAGAGTAAATAGTAGGGAGATGAAATGTGCACAAGTAACTATAACACAAGTTAAAAAGTGATCGAGTACATAGGAAAGGTCAAACAGAATAACTCAGGAGATTAAATGAGGTAAAGATAACATCTAACAGGGGGAGGGCAACACCTAAACTGCACATTGAAGAAAGGAAGGATGTCAATAAATGTAAGCAGAAAGAGCTGATAAGAAGAAGTATATATAGAATGATTTTACATATATATGTATTTGTGTGCAATGTTAGTCATCTTTGGTGAGGGGCAGGAAGAAAAAAAAGAAAAAAAGACATTTACTTGATAACTTTGTTATATATTTAAAAGGAATAGCAAGTTGTATATACTAGATTTGCAGTTTCAGGTGCAATCACCTTTTTGTTTAATTACACTATGTTATGGAAATGCTCGTTTTATTCCATAAATTAAAAATAAATAAAGAAAAGAAAAAAGAAAAAAAAAAGCAGATTGGGTTCAGTCAGTTCCATGGATGGAGAATGGGCAGGTGCAAAGGGTCAGAGGGCATTGAGGAATGAAGAGTAGCCCCACTGACAAGAGTAACAATAATAATAATAATAATAATAATAATAGTCACTAGCATTTATATGGCATTTTAAGGTTTGTAAAGTGCTTTATGTATATTTGCTTATTTGATCCTCGTAACAACCCTATGAGGTAAGTGCTATTATTATCCCCATTTTACAGATGATGAAACTGAGGCACAAAGAGATTTATGTGACTTCCCCAGGGTCACACAGATAGTAAATGACTAAGGCAGAATTTGAATTCAGGTCTTCCTGACTCCAAGTCCTGGATTCTGTCTACTGTACCACCTAGATTACTGGAGCATAGAGAGCATGTAATAAGGTTCTAGTGCTTACTTTAAGCAGGGGGAAAAACTTTTCTGTGGGTGGGGTGAAATTTTATAGGGTGACTTTACTTGTACCCATTCCCGTCTGTAGAGTCCAGAAAGAGTGCTGGTGAAGGCATGCTATAGGCAGACCTAGTAACTAGAGATAGATATACCATCATCCTATTGTTTACCTAATGGTTGGTGTACCCTTCCCTTACCCCCTAAATTACTTTGTTTTTTATTTTCTATATATTTTGTATTTTTGTTAAAAGCAGTGGGGTGTAGGAACAGCCAGGTAGTGCTGTGAATAAGCCCTGGAGTCAGGAAGACCTGAATTCAAATCTGACCTCAGACATTTATAACTTGTGTGACCTTGAGAAAGTCATTTAAGCCTGTTTGCCTCAGTTCCTCATCTGTAAAGATGAAGGAAGTAAATTGCAAGCCACTCCAGTATCTTTGCCAAGAAAACCCCAAATGGGGTCACACAGAGTCAGATGCGACTAATCGATAAAACAACAATAAAGGTGAGGTGTAGTAGGCAAGGAAGGGAGGTCTGGGTTCACATCCTGCTTCTGGAATGTACTGTCTGAGTGACCACGGGCAAATCATTTAACCACTCAGTGTCCTAGGGCTCACTCTAAGACTAGAAGTTACATAGAAAGTGCTGAACTGTATTAGGTCCAGTCCTGTTCTCTATTTTTTGTATGCACTTTTTAATGTACACATCTTCACCCTCCATGGAACGTAAGCTCCATGAGGGAAGGAAAGGTTTTTGCTTTTGTCTTTGTATCTCTAACACACCCCACACAGTGCCTGGCAGATAGATAGTAAACACTTAATAAATGCATGTTGATTGATTGATTGACTGGTATATTGACAACAAGAATTCAGTTAAGTCAGCATTGAAGACAAATTCTCTGGACTGCCAGCAGTTATCTTTAGGCTATTGGTAGGAGGGTGCCATTTCCCACTCAAGCCTGTCACCTGGGGAAACAATGAGCCAGAGGAATTGGAGACAGGTGTTTTTTCCTTCCACAACCAGAAGAGATGCTTTGTAGTGTAGTGTAATTTCCTAGTGTAGCCTGATTTCTCTACCTGAAAATATGACATTGATCAGGCTAATTAAAATAAACTGAAAAACCCATTTCTACTAGGAAAATATTAATTGTTCATTTCAACTTAGTAACTGGATTTTTGAAAGTTTAACCATTCGACTCACATCCTGAGCAAAACATTGAAATATACCATATCAGTGAACGGATTCGGCAACCTGGTCAATAATTAGCTTCCCTTGTGCCACAGAATGCCCTTTTCTCACAAGGACAGATGTTAATATGTAATGAAACAAGTGATAACTTCAAAGGACCCTAAACTCCCTCCCTGATGCCACTTTCTCCTTAAAAGGAAAAAAAAAGCCTTATAAAATATAAGCTTAAGGTAGAAGGTAAGGTAGATAAGGTAGAAGAAAGGGGAAGAAATTATTTCACATTAGGTATATGTGACCAACAGATTCTTTACCCTATAAAATCTAAACTAGAATGGGTAGAAAAATCAGAGAGGACTTCCAAAAAGAGCTGGAGCAAAAAGCAAAAAAAGAACCCTTCACTTTCCCTATAAGAAGGAAAAATGGTATTGGAAGTCAGTCATGCAGGGAGCAGCAGGTAGTTATCACCATTACTGGTTGAGTAAGGATTGTTTCTTTGTACTTGCACCCCCAGGGCCTAGAAAAATACCTGGTACATAGGAAGTGCTTAATAAATATTTGATTGATTGATTCACTAATTGATAGATCATGGTAGACCATATTTGATGGCAGGGGCTACCTTACTATTCATTGTGAAAATTTGAGGCTGTCATAGGAAAGAAAAGTAGGTTAGTGGAAATAGAGCCAAAGCATAGGCTGTCAGTATGTTATGACTGGAGGAGACCTTAAAAGACCCACCTGGAAAAAAATATTTCTCCTCTCCTCTCCTACCTCTACCCCACTAGTAACACCATCAACCCCACCCTCTTGTTCTTTCAGTCAAGTAGAACTGAATGCAAGAGAAACAGAAGAAAGAAGAGTGAGATTGAATGGATAAATTCAGGTTTTAAGAAAAATGAAGGAAAGGGCAGATAATTAAAGGATAAACAGAAGAGTGATAAGAATACTGTTGAGAAGCCCAAAGTACATTGAGCTAAACTCCAGACACAATACCAATGATTTTTTTAGCTCTGTTGGTAGCAAAGGAAAGATTAAGGAAGAGATAGTTCCCCTTACTTGATGAAGTCTATCCATAGTTTTAGTAATGTCTTGGTTGAGAGCTTTGACTTCGTGTTTATCCAGTTTGTAGGAGACACAAAGCTGGAAAAGATGGAAAACACAAGGAATGGCCAAATGAGAATCCATAGAAGTCTCAAAAGTCTAGGATGGTGGTTTGACAAGTTGAAACTTAATAAGGATACATATAAACTCCTGTACTTGGCTTCTAAAAGAAATCCACTGCACATGTATAGGACTGAGGTAATGTGACTGGGGGTATGATAATTTTCATGAAAAAAAAAGACCTAGCAACTCCAGTGGATTTCCATATCAATGAGTCAATAGAGTGGCCGAAAGACTTAATTTGATATTAGGCCGTATTAGTAGAAATACAGTATCTAGAACAAGGGAAGTGGTAGTCCATCTGTACTCTGTGCTAGTCAGACCACATAATCACATGTAGAATATAAAGACTGGTTCTGAACCTTTAGGAAGAACATTAACAAGCTAACGTGCATAAAGGCAAGGTAGCCAGAATAGTCACTGTTTTGGTGAGGGGTCAGGTAGGTGGTGCAGTGGATAGAGAGTGGGGCCTAAAGTCATGAATATTCTTCTTCTTTACTTCAAATATGGCCTCAGACATTTACTAGCTGTGTGACCCTGGGCAAGTCACTTCACCCTGTTTGCCTCAGTTTCCTCATCTGTAAAATGAATTTGAGAAGGAAATGGCAAACCACTCCAGCATCTTTGCAGGAAAACCCCAAATGGGCTCACAAAGAATCAAGCACAACTGAAATGACTCAACAAGAAGAAGAAGCCTGATTCAGGTTGGTCCAGTGATTTAGGCTCAGCATTAGTACGAAATCAGATATTTATAGATCATATTGGTTGGTTGTTGGTGGTGGTGGTTATCCTTCATGCTCAAAGAGGATCAAACTGACATCACTATGTCTGAGTCAAGGTACGGTGTGTCTGGCTGGGCTCATCAGACCAATATGGGTTCAGAAGGCTCCGCCACAGGTCAGGCACACATGGTCCATATGAACATTTGGAGTGGAGAGGTCTCTAAACTTGAGCAGCTCACTTTTCTTTTAAGCTACTGCATTTCTGCTTTGTTTATAGAGCACAGCACCTTCTCATTAAATAAGCGCTATAGGGCTGTGCTCTATAAATCATATAGTATTTAACGAAAGGATTTTCATCAAAGATAAATGAATAAACTAATAAAACATTTTCAAATGTTTTAAAAATTAAAAGGGAAGTTTGTGATAACATGGAAAGGATATGCAGCAAAAATACAGCGTTGGTTCTATTAGGCATATTTCCTCTTGGCCACCACATTGGCCATAATGACACATGTAGTCAGAAAAATGTCTTGGCCCCAGGGCTGGAGTTTTATACTTTAGCCAGCAAGAAAGTACTATCTGCTATAACCTTAATCCAATGGACCAAATTAATTATCAAGGACGGCTTTGTTACCTTTAAGACAAACAAACAAACTAGTCTAGGTGGTAAGAACTTTCCATTCTTCTTGAACTGTTTGTAGTGAGTTACATAATGGAGTCGACTGCTATAGGCCCCACTAATGTTGCTTCTATCATGGTAGGGGATCTCAAAACCATGCTATACAAGACAGGATCAGGGGATGAGGTAACATAATAACGTATTTGAAGTATGGTCATATGGAAGAGAGTTTTGATTTATTCTGCTTGGTCCTAAAGGACAGAACCAGGACCAATGGATGGAAATTAAATGAGGCAGAGCTGTCTAAAATTAGAATGGGCTACATCTATGAAGTAGTGAGATTCCCATCACAGGAAGTCTGTGTGCCAGGTGCTAAGAGCTGGGAACCCAATTATAAGTAGAAAGAATGACAGTCCCTGTTCTCAAGGAATTTACATTCTAATGGAGGAAGATAACATATAAAAGGAAGCTGAAAAGGGGAAGGAATGGGGGAAGAAAGTACCCATGGAGGGGCATGGTAGAGGAAGTCTGGATAGGAATGAGACATGGCTGGCCTAGGGGCTCTCCTTAAATGGAGGAGCCATTCAATCATCCAATCAGAGGGAGAAGCTGCAAAAATGAAGGATATTTCCAATGTATAAATTCCAGGGTTGGAGTGAGGCTTCAAGATGTAGAATTGAGGTATGGTAGAAGAGATCTGAGTGCATCCTGGAGAGAAATGATCTAAGCACTTTATAAATGCTTCTTGAGTAATTGATTGACTACTGGTAGGGAGCCTTGAAAAGGACTTCACCAAATTCTTTAGGCTATCAACCTGCCATGTACCAGGGATGTTGTCAATGCTAGTCACTATTTGGTTGAGAGCTGGGCTAGGTGACTTTGAAGACCCTTGGAATCTTCTGGCTGCAGGATTTATGTTTTTTTGATTTATCTCTTATGTAAGGCAAAGGGGACATGACTGTAAATGTGGCAGAGGCATGACTGTGTTGGGTGAGGTATCAATAAACAGATAGGGATGAATGTGTTTTCACAAGACAGTCCGTTTCATCCTTAACATCCTTGCAGATTACAACCACTGGAACTTCAAAAGTATTAAACATTAAAAAAAAACACCCAAACCACAAAGGGAATAAAATTATTACTAGTATTATAGTAATATTTCAGCACCCCATGGCCTATATTCATTATGTGGGAGTCTGTTAGTCTGTTATTTTCTAGGACCTACTCTTGGCTCCAATCTGCCTAGAGCCTGGCACACAATATGGGAACCAAGAAACCTTGCTTTTAGCTTTCATAACATAATTGAGAGTGCAGCTTCAGGAAATATTCAGCCTATCCAGTTCTTTGGCCAGACTGGTGTGTGTGTGTGTGTGTGTGTGTGTGTGTGTGTGTGTGTGTGTGTG
>NW_020954630.1:2679827-2750752 GCF_900497805.2 Vombatus ursinus
TGTGTGTGTGTGTGTGTGTGTGTGTGTGTGTGTGTGTGTGTGTGTGTCTGTGGTTTGGGGATGGGGTAGAGAAACACTACACTAAAACTTGGAATAAACAATTTTCTTCTTTAAAATGCATACCGCTCTAAATTATGGTCATTATATTATCTTTCATTGGGACATAGTCGTAATTATTCTTGGGCTCACTAACATTGTAATTTCCTAAGTTCAAATTGGCTGCAGACAATTTCTAGCTGTATATCCTTAAACAAGTTGATTTCTCAGCCTCGTTTTCCTCATCTCTAAAATGTGGACGATAATAACACCTATCTCACATCATTGTTGTGAGGATCATTTGAGATAAAATATGTAAGATGCTTCGTAAACCTTAAAATGCTACATAAAGGCTAGTTATTATAATTATTATTATTGTTAGCATAAGATCTTAGATTTAGAGCTGGAAGGGACCTTAAAAGTCATGTGGTCCAACCACCTCATCTTCCAGATGAGGAAATTGAAGCCCAGAAATGTTAAATGATTTGCCAGGCAGTAGGTCACCCTAGAAGAGTCACGATTCAAACCTAGGTTTTGTCTCCAAACCTAACAACCTCCAGCCACATGATTCTGCTATTTCTCTGCAGTGGTGTTCAACATGAATACTATGGTGCACGTTATCTATCCTTTGGAACAGCTAGGTGGTACAGTAGATAGAGTGCCAGCTCTGGAATTAAGAAGTTCCAATTTAGTTGTTTTTCAGTTGTGTACAATTCTTCATAACCCCAATAGGGGTTTTTGTAGCAAAGATACTGGAGTGGTTGACCATTTCCTTCTCTAGCTCATTTTACAGATGAGGAAACTGAGGCAGACAGGTTGAAGTGACTTGCCCAGGGACACACAGCTAGTTAGTGTCTAAATCCAAATTGGAACTCAGGAAGAGGAGCCTTCCTGACTCCAGGCCCAGTGCTCTATCCACTGTGCCACCTAGATGCCCTAACCCTGCCACATAGTAGATGCTTAATAAATGTTTACTGACTTTAAAGGATAGGTTGGATTTCTATCTCTTGAAGCAGGTAGATCCAGGCATTGAAACTGACCCCAGTAAAAAACTCAAGTAACCTAGGGACTAAGACTAGGAGTCGGGAGACCTGAGATCTGAGGACCTAGGACCTGGATGGCCTTTGAGGCTTCATTTCTGACATTTGGGAGAAAATGCCTAACAAAAGCTAGTTTGACTTTAGTAACGGCTTTAAGTTGGGCAGCTAGGTGATGCAGTTGATAGAGTGCTGGGCCTGGAGTCAGAAAACCTGAGTTCAAATTTGGTCTCAGACACTTACTAGCTGTATGACCCTGGGCAAGTCACTTTACCCTGTTTGCCTCAGTTTCCTCATTTGTAAAATAAGCTGGAGAAGGAAATGGCAAACCATTCCAGTATCTCTGCCAAGAAAACCCCAAATAGGATCACAAAGAGTTGGACACAACTCAACAACAACAACAAAATGCTTTTAAATGAATTTGTATTTTATTAAGTATCTCCATATTATTAATCACCACAGAAGAGCATTTTATTAAGCACAGGAGCATTGAAAAATAGTAATACATAGAAAGAATATGATTTATTCTGTCTTCAGCATTGGGTTGGGAAGGCGCATATGATCACAGGTTGAGAGTAACTTTGCTATTTTTTGCTCTCTTCGTCCCGCCCATTCCCTCGTTCCTCTCCTTGTGCTGTGCTTCTGTAAGCCTGTCTCTTGAAAACATTTTTGTTCTCTATTCATAAACTCATGAAATTAGAGCAGAAGGCTTCCTAGCGATCACAGGATCATAACTTTTGAATTAGAAGGGACCTGGGGCGGCTAGGTGGCTCAGTGGATAGAGCACTGGCCCTGAAGTCAGGAGGACCTGAGTTCAAATCTGGCCTCAGACCAAACACTTGACACATACTAGCTGTGTGACCTTGGGCAAGTCACTTAACCCCGATTGCCTCACCAAAAAAAATGAATTAGAAGGGACCTTTGATGCCATCTAGCTTAATACCCTCGTTTTTTTTTGAATGGAGAAACTAAGGTCCAGAGAGAGGATGGGACTTACTCCAGATCACGCAGCTAATAGGTATCAGGGGAGGTATTTGAACCCAGGTCCTTTGATTCTAAATTCAGTGCTCTTTCTACTGTGCTGTGCCTTTTGGGAACTTTCTCCCTTACAGCTCTGTTCATGTAGAAAAACCTTCTTATACTTTCCTATCTTTTTGTCTTTGCACCCCTTGATTCTTTCCTACTGTTCGTCTTATAACATATCTCTAAGATATTTTTGATGTGATTTATTTCTTTTTAAAAATTTTAATCTACATTTTTTTTCAGTTAATTAACATTTATTAAGCACCCACTATGTTCCTGGCACTATGCTAAGTGTTTGTTGTTGTTTGCTCTTTGTTCTTGAAGAAGACCATGACATCAGGAAGGTGATGCCATGACTCGTAAGCGAATTGGATGTAAGTTTGTGCAAAGTCACCAGCCTCACTTTCTCCTCTGGAGCCACCTGAATCCATTGACAAGATATAGATCAGAATGACTGGAGATGCCCTCAATACAGTGGGAGACCTTGACCTTTTTAAGCTAAGGTCTTTCCCAGGTCACAGTTTGAGGCAATGCCCATTCAGTGATTAAGGCTAGGTAAGAAATGAGGCAGAGAGTGGCCTTTATTACCTAGTCAAAAAAAAAATCAATCTGGGAGGGGAAGACCCTCAGGGTTTCTGAGCAAAACAAAAATAATTCCTATTTACATTCACTCTGAGCCAATCAGGGCCCAAACAAAGACCAAGTGGGGCTTGGCCTGAGACCTATTATTGATCAATCAATGAGAACCAGAGTGAGGGATCCAAAGAAAGGTCAAAGAGAGTCCTTGCCCTCACAATCTAATGGAGGAGACAACATGCAAATAACTGTGTGTAGACAAGCTATATATAGGACAAATGATAAATACAAAGGGACAAATGTATCTAAAATAAAGTTTTAACAGATGGGCACCATCACCACTGCCTCCAGTTCATTCATCTTACTACAACAGGAATTGCTCAGTGGCTGTGTAACCTTGCAAAGAGGACTTATGTTAGAGCAAGCAGTGCAGGAAGTGAAACTAATTAAGCCATGATTAAGGGAAAGCCTTTACCAGCTTTCTGCCTCAAAAGATTGCCTTCAATTTTCATGCTAACAGTCTTCCGAAATGTTCTATGGCTCCCCCTCATGGAACTCCTTAGAACTACAATATATCAAATAAGGGCCATGACTCACCTGTTGCTGAAATCCATCAATGGAACAAGGCTTTGAAATTTTCAAAGTATTACTCAAGGGTTCTCTATGCAATGTGTAGATTATTTGTACTCCTTGATTATCCTTTATGGAAATGAATGTGGCATAAAAATAAAAGGTATTAATCACTGAAAATAAGATAAAGTTGAAAAGAGATATATCTCTTGCAATATTTCTTCCTGTTGAAATCATTGATCCAGGGATTCTCTCTAGTTCATTAGCATAATTTTGCTATTCTCCTCTCTTTATTCTATGCTTCTTTGTGCCTATCCCTTTAAACTGTTTTTGTTACCATGCTCATGCATTTAGAACCAGAAGTCTTCTTGATCACAGAATCATAGCCTTTGAGCTGAAAGGGAGCTTTGATGGCATCTAGATCAGCCTTCTTTTACTTAGGGGGAAACTGAGGCACAGAAAGAAGATGGGACTTACTCCAGATCATGCGACTAGTAGGTAGCAGGCAAAGTATTTGAACCTCACTTAATTTCTCCAAGCCTTAGTTTCCTCATCTGTAAAATGGAAATAATAAGATTTATAAAGTCTTCTTAACAGGATTGTTGCAAGGAAAGTATTTTTAAAAGTTTAAGTGCTATAGAAATTAGTACTACTGTCATTTTTTTCCAGGAAAAGCACAGCTATTTATTTCTTCCACACAAACTAAATGCTAAAAACACAAGAATAGAGATTATGCGTGGACAAGGATGTAAAACATGAGATAGTAAGTTCTAATTCCTGTTTTACTTTCCCAAAAGATCGATACATAAAACTTCAAAGCATGTAACATTTTGCAGACCTTGCTGAATAGCCATTTCAACTTTACCTTGGCTCTGCATCATCCAATTCACTCAGTAGTATTTTGTCACTTCAAGCCGTGGCTTAGGCTCATCCTCCTGACTGTGGTTAACTTTCCCGAGAAGAGCTACAATGGCTCTAGCGAGCACTTTTCATAGTGTAGCCAGTACCGTTTGAAGGACCCAGAAGCCCTTTCCCCCACCAGTCAAATACATAAGGATGGAAATGTTGACTTCTGGCTTGGCATAAAGATACCTATTCTCAGGAAAGAAACATAAAGTAGAAGGAACATCTAAGACTTTGAGATACAGTCCCAAGTTCGCTGAGCCCAGTACATGTGCTAGCTGCCAAATATGAGTAGCTCACCATTTTTGGCAGGTTAAGGGAAATGACTCTCCTCCATCCCTCAGGAAAGTCCAAGGATAAATGTGGCACCCCTTTCTAGGAGAGAGGAAAGAAAATAGCTAGCTTTGGTTGGACTCTTCCACCAAAGAAGTTAGGCAAATTCTAGTTCTTGCCCACTAAAATTTTCTGGGGCTCAGTTTCCATTTCTGTAAAATTATGGAGGTTGAGCTAGGTAGTTCTTAATGTCTCTTTCCATCTCTAACATTATATGATTCCACTTGTGGACTAAGATTTGGGTGATTGTTGATGTCTTTTGTGATGTCACGAAGACCTTCTGAGGTTGTCTGATCCTAGGGCTTTATCCAATACCGTAAAGGCAAGGTCAGACACTGAAACATACAGTCACAGTATTTGTTTGGGCCCCAAGAGACAGCAGTGCGTTGACCCAAGGGAGAATCACGTTTGGCATCTTACACTATACAGTCCCTTAATGTCTATTCTTCACCCTATTTGGAAATTACTTTGACCATAAAATAGAATTTCAAGCCAAGCAGTCACCTTAACTGTAAGTGAGGTCAGGGTGGTGGAGAGGGTTGGGCAGAGATATTGGGGAAATAACCCTCTATCCCCTCTCACTTCCATGCCATGTGTATGTATGATAATTTATCTGTGATCTCATTGATACTGCTTACAATGGTACATCCACATTTCACCTTCTTGTCCATACCCTTCTATAAATCATGGAGTCATGGACGTTGATCTGGAAGTGATCTTAGAGGTCACTTAGTCCAATCCTCATTTTACCACTGAGGAAAATGAGGCCCTTAGAGGTGAGGTAAATTGTCCAAGGTCACATAGGAAGTGAGCTGCAGTGCTAGGAATCAGACCTAGGCTCTCTGGCTCCAAATCCAGGGCTCTTTCTTCTATATTACAGAGGACCTGTCCAACATGCTAATAGATTTTCTCTAGGCTTTTAGCATTCTTAGGGCAACATGCTACCAAAATGGTATTCTTTGTTCTCATTCCTTTTCCAATCATACAATTTCCGGATGCTGTTCCTGATGCAATTTCTCTAAGTCCTTGCTGTTAATACTCTAGCCAACCAACACCCGCCATGTGTCTTCCTGTTATTCTATGGGTCACCCCAATTCTAAGATGGTGATAATTCTTGATTCATATTCACAATGTGATACAATCTTCTCTGAGGGTCACCAGCACCCTGAATTCAGCAAAGGTCTTGGGATTCTAGATGTGTATGTATGAATATGTGTGTATATGTGTGTGTATCCATCTATGCACATGTAAATGTAGGAACGCTTGCATATTTGAACTGAATCATGGAAGGTGATAACTAGCTGTCCAAGAGACTGGATTCCTAAGACCTTTGCTGAATTCAGGGTACTGTTGGCCCTTACACAAAATAACATCACCTCAGAACACAACTAGACCTTTGCCTTTGGGCTAATATGAATTTCTGCATTTTTAGTTTTTACACAGAACACACCCTGTATGTTATCAGAAAGTCACAAACTGTGGTGTTAAAATTATTATTAAGAATTTCCAGTTGAAAACTGGAATACTGGCAGTTGAATGAAAACTGAAATGTGTGGCAGTTGAAAACACTGGTTCAAAAGCAAAATAACTAGTTTTTGCTTTCCCAGGCACATTCCGATTTTTGCTGCTAAACATATATCCACTTTTAACAAAGCGTCTATATAGCTTTAGATTTCTTAAAAATTGTTGGAGATGCTTGTATTTACTTTACAAAAAATTATTGTGGAATTCATAATAATGCATAAGAAATTGATTGAATCATCTTCATTGGAAAACCACTTCTTTTCTCATAGGTGAAAAATGACTGGTACTCATGAAAGTAGGTAGAATTAGCACATCTGTATGTGCATCTCAGAGAAACACTGCAATTGAGCTGAGCATAGAATTGAGTCAGAGGAAGAGACTGAGCTTAAAGCATTTGGGAATTGCATCGTACTTTCACAGGGCCATATAGAGATGGGTACCTTAGGTCATCAAAGTAAACTCATTTTATAGATGAATCCCAAGGAGGCTAAGCTACTCTCACATGGACAAGTCACAAACTCTCAAAGCTCCAGGTAATTTTCTAAGGTGGCAATATTTCCATACTGATTCAAAACAACAACAACAAACTTCAGTTCACAAACCTTCAGTTTATTATAAAGGAAGCAGATTACCAAGCATGGCCTCTTTATTTCCACCCCACACCTTTTTTTTTTTTGTATTTCATTTATCTCTCTATTTCTCCACCCATGGAAGAGGATTTGTATTAAAGTATTTTAATTAGAAAAATTGGTTCTAAATCAATATTGAGAACTTCCCATTTTGAAAGGTATAGAAATGCTAAAGAATTGCAAAAGATATATTCAGTATTCCAGATAATCTGGGAAAAGAAATACATAAGATGAATTTCTAATATTACTTCAGTCCTTGCCAAAAAAAACAAACAAAAAAAACAAAACACAAAATGCCACCACATTTCAAAACATTTGTATGGGAATCTTAACAAGTCATATTAAATACTTTACCTCTTTAGTTAAAAAAAGAAAGGATACCAAAAATATTTTGAACTTTTTTGAGCATTTAAGATCTTTCTTGCAAGTATTAATTATTTTCTTGTGCTATAATATGTTTATATCTCTCAGGAACTATCAAGGTATGGAGAGCAATTTGTCCTTTTACTAAATGGCCCCAGACTATCCAGAGTTCTTGGATCTATTTCTGATGATTTTGTGTGTCTACTTTTACTGTCAGCTTTTCCTTCTTTGCTGGTGTCCATATGTTTGCTTCTGGCAGTTCCATTTCCCCCTTCCCCTTCTAATTTGCTGCTTTAAATATGCCATGAGTTGGAGAAAGTTGCAACCAAGCTTGTTTGAATTGTGTCTGAAATGAGAGCAAATAGTCTGATTCAGGTGGGTCTAAGAGACACTCATATGAGTAAAATATGTGTTTTAGGGGCAGCTAGGTGGTACAGTGGATAGAACACCAGCCCTGGAGTCTGGAGGACCTGAGTTCAAATCCGGACTCACACACCTAACACTTACTAGCTATGTGACCCTGGGCGAGTCACTTAACCCCATTTCCTAGATAAAAAAAAAATATGTGTTTTAGAGCATAGACTTTATGATCACTATTATGACTGTTCAGAAGCCTTTTATTGCCCCTTCTCAGTTCTCAGAACTGCTTTAGAAAATTAAAATTGCTGGTTAAATGATTACAAAGTGATAGTCTTATTCACTGTTTTTCAAAATGTGATTAAAGACTGTGAAGTTAGCTATGATTTAAATGAGAATCTTTAGTGGCAGATAATAAAGTCAGAATTTAAAGCAATGGTTAGAATGGAATGAAGGCTAGGGGAACCTGGCATTTATTTAGTGAAAAGGGTAGGGTAGAGGGAAAATAAGGCAAGACGAGGTCAGAAGACATGAAGGCAATTATGGTAGAAAAGGAAAGAAACAAAATTTAGTGATAAAATTGAAAGCGTATGACTGCAATTTACCAAGAAAGGGATATTTAGAATAAAAGTTTGGTATCATTGAAACTATAATATACTCTGATTTAGCATTTAGTTCCCCAAAGAGATGTTGAAAGTCTTCAAAAAAATGAGAGAACTAAGATGTGAATTCTATATATTCTTGGTCTTCTCATTCAAGTCTCAATTAGGTTACAAAAATAGTTAGGGGTTGGGTATTGGCAACACATTTCTTGAAGTCTTCTTGCCCCTCAAAATTCCATACTGTTTATAGCTCAGGCAATTTCAATTCAAGAAATATTTATTAAACACTTACTACGTGCAAGGTAGTATACTGATCATCTTTGATCGCTAGACATTTATTAGCAGAAATTATGGGACCAGGCAAAGGATCTCTAGGGGAGATCCAGTATGGGTGTTCCTTCACCAAAACAGACCACAATTTGTCTATGTTTAATAGATTAGTCCTGTGGAGTTCCCTGAGGAACACAGAGTCCAGCACACTATCCACTGTGCCAAACTCCTTCCTTAATAGAATTTAAGAGCAGAAAGTGTGTTTGAAAATTATTTCTTGGATATCTGTGAACCTCCAGAGAAATTTCAGGAAGCTTGGAGGCTCTTGAACAGCAAAAGGTCAATTGAAAGCCAAAGAAATATTCCATTTTCTGAAAGAATCTCTATTCTCTAGGGCTGACTTCTTTAATGGAATAGTAATGAGGTCAATGTAGGCCAATGGTGCTGCCTTGTACCTTTAATGAGGTCTAAGGAGTAGTATCTCTTGAAAATGTGCATCCTCTGTAAGATTTCGCTATTATATCTTTAAGGCATGAATTTTGTCATGTAGGCTCATTAAAAGAATGAAGTATCTTGTGCAGTAGAATTAATGAAGGTATGGATCATGTTCAAAACAGAGTATGTCTACTTTATTCCATTGATCTACCTTTGTATTTCTTAGCTAGTACTAGACAGTTTTGATAATTATTGCCTTATAATATAGTTTAAGATCTGGAACTGCTAAACCTCCTTCCGTTACATTTTTTTTATTATTTCCTTTGATAGTCTTGACATTTTGTTTTTCCAAATGAATTTTGTTTTTGTTTTTTCTAATTCAGTAAAATATTTTTGGTAATTTAATTGCGATAGCTTTGAATATATAAATTAGTTTGGGTAAAATTGTTGTTTTTTATTATATTGGCCCTGCCTACCCATGAACAATTAATATTTCTCCAATTATTTAAATCTGACTTTATTTGTATAAAAAGTTTTTTTAAATTTTGTTTATATAGTTCCTGAATTTGTTTTGGCAGGTGTACACCCAGGTATTTTATACTATCTAGAGTTATCTTAAATGGGGGTATTTTTTGCTATCCATTCTTACAGAGTTCTGTTTGTGATATATAGGAATGCTGATGATTTATGTGGATTTACTTTATATCCTGCTACTTTGCTAAAATTACTCATTGTTTCAACTAACTCTTTAGTTGAGTCTTTGGGATTGTGATGGAATACAATTGTGCTATAAGAAATGATGAGCTCAATGATTTTGGAAAAACATGGAAAGACTTGCACAAAATAATGAAGAATGAAATGAGCAGAACCAAGAGAACATTTTATACAGTAATAGCAATATTGTTTTAAGAACAACTTTGAGGGAATAATGTTATTTTATCTATTATAAATACCCAAATCAAATATAAAGGACGTATGAAGAAAGACATTATGTGCCTCCAGATAAAGAACTAATAAATAGAAGTATGTATAGAGTGATTTTATATATATACATGTTTGTGTCTAATATTAGTCATCTCTGGGGGGGAGGGAAGAAAAAAAGAAAAAAAAGAAATTTACACGATAATTTTATTGTATATTTTAAAGGAATAGTAAGTTGTGCAAAGTAGACTTGCAGTTTCATGTGTAATCATCTTGTTATTGTACTATGTTATGAAATGTTTGTTTTATTCCATACATTAAAAATAAAATCTTTTTTTTAAAAGATGATTGATAAATGAGTCAGAAGGATGGACTGTCAATGGAAGGTGTCTCCTCCTTGCCCCATTCTATATAATAACACAACAACCTAGAAGGGTTGATATATAATGTCAAGAGTTGATATAGAAGATATTAAAAAGGCAGAATGAAATGCATTTTATCTGAGCAAGAGAGGGCATTCCCGTCCATGTACTAATCGCCCAAACCTCTGAATTTTTAAGTTATCTCTGACTCGTATGCCATATCCCTGATTATATTCATGGTATTGAAAAGGGATACTAGAGAGTATAGGCCTAATCATAGGACTGCATTGAAAGAAGAAACTCTTGTTATGTGGCCCATATTCACTGAGGGGGGCAGTGTAGCATAGACAGCTGGCCTCAGAGTCAGGAGGTCCTTGGTTTAAATTTTGCCTCTGATGTACTAATTGTGTGACTCTAGACAAGGCAAACTCACTGCCCTCAGGCAACTGTAAGAGACTGTAATTTGCAGAGCAGATGCCGACCTGTACGGGTAGAGGAAGTTTCTTCCTGGGGAATTCTATGCCCGTGAAATCACAGATCCAGTCCCATTGCATCTCATTGGTTGAGAACACAGACTCAACCCTGTCATTCCACTGTTCCCATACCTTCAGTGTCTCCCTGCTTGCCTGTAAGATAAACTCCAAACTTCTCAGCCAGGCACTTATAATCCTGTATATCCAGTCCTAGCCCCAAACTACCTTTCTAGCCTTCTTTCAGACTCTTCCCTTTCACTCATTCTCTTTTTCAGTGGATTACCAGCTTTTCCCTCAAACTGCTCCCTCCTTCTCCTTTGTACCCAACTATTCCTCAGGCCTAGAACACACTCTCTTCACTAGGTTCTCCTGTTCTTTCGGATCAAAGCTTGAGTATCACTTCTTCCATGAAGCTTTCCCTGATCCCTCCTAACAAAAGGGATCTCTTCTCAGAATTTCCTAGAGTACTTTGTCTGGATTTCTCCTTTGTCCTTGTCACTTTTCACCTTGTGTCACACTTATTTTGCACACATATTGTATTTCCACTAGCAGAGCAGCATAAGCTCCTTGAGGCTAGAGACTCTATGGGTGGGTTTTTTTTTGTTTTTTTTGCAACTTTATATCCCTAGTGGCTACCAAAGGCCTTGCACATCATAAGCATTCCATGTTTGTTAAATAAAATTGAATCAAATTCCTCTTTGTCAGAGTGAATAGCCTGGAATTTCTCTTTTCCCTGACCTGACATGTAACCACATTCAAGTTCTGGTAGCAATAAATTGATTTTCCTGCAGCCACCTTCTCCCAAGGGTGAGTTTTTCCCAGGACCTCCATTTTGTTGGATGTGCTTCACGAAGCCAACTTTGCCATTATACTTCAGAAGCCTCTGACGCTGCCTTGTCCCATTGGTGAGTGCCTCCCAGAACCATCTTGTCCATTTTACCATTGAAACATCTCTTATGTACCTCAGCTTCTTTCCTCTGACACTGTTACCACTGTAGCGCAGGCCCTCATTACCTCACACTTGGTCTACTGCAATAGCCTTCTGGTTTGGTATCCACGCCTCAAGTTTCTCCCTATTCCAATCCATTTTCCACTCAACTGTTAAGTGGAACAGCTTCTAAGGGGAGAAGAGAAGGGAATAAGCATTTACATAGTGCCTACTGTGTGCCAGACATTATGCTAAGCACTTTATAAATATTGCCTCATTTGATTCCTAAAGCACACATCTGATCCCCCACCCCATTGTTGACATTCAAAGCCATTTGCAACGTGCTCCTTTCCAGTCTTCTCGACCCAGTGACACTGGCCTCCTCGCTGTTCCTCCCAGAAGACATTCTAGCTCCGTGATCTGGGCATTTTCAGTGGCTGTCCCCCATGCTTGGAGTTCTCTCCCTTCTCATCTTTGCTGCCTGGCTTCCCTAGCTTCCCTGAAGTCCCACCTATAATCCTACCTTTTACAAGAAGTTTTTCCTGATTCCCCTTAATTCTAGGACCTTCTCTATGTTGATTATCTCCAGGTTCTACTACACACACACACACACACACACACACATCTTGTTTTTACAGTTACATTCATGTTGTCTCCCTCATTAGACTGTGAGCTCCTCAAGAGTATGGACTGTCTTTTGTCTTTCTTTGTATCCTCAGCACTTAGCACAGTGCTTAGTATATCATAAGCTAGGCATTTAATAAATGCTTATTAACTGACTGACTAGCCAGGCTTCATTCCATGCCCCTCCCCGGCTTTTCAGCTGCCTTTGCAATGTTGTCTTCCCCTGTTAGAATGTAAGCTCCTTGAGAGTAAGGGCCATCTCCAGTCATCCTGATCTATATCTGGCCACTAGACCCAGATGGCTCCAGAGGAGAAAGTGAGGCTGGTGACTTTGCACAGCCCTCCCTCATTTAAATCCAATTCACTTGTAAGTGATAGCATCACCTTCCTGATGTCATGCTTCTCTTCGAGAACAAAGGACAAACAACAACAACAACAACCTTGAGGGGAGGGATGCTTTTGGAAAATGGCGAGTCTCCCTCATTGGAGGCTGTTATCCAAGGACGACCATTTTGGGGGGATATTTTATAAAGAATCCCTGGACAGGTATAGTTTTGGCTAGATGGTCTGTGAGACCGCTATAGCTCTGAGATTCTGTAATTATGTGAGGTGGAGAAGGCGGATGGTGGGTTCTTTCACCTGCTTATTTTTAATAATAGAAGATTGTCTTAGGAGTGAATGAAACCAAAGTGCTTTGAGTTCCATGGGTTAAAAAAGAGAGACTATGTACTGTAATAAGTTAATGATTATGTTTTTATTTTTCTCTCTGAAAAGTGATATGTTAGAAAGAAAAACAAACCAGAGAAGTCAACCAAGCATAAATGAATGTAACTCATCTATTTTGCTGAACGTGGTTGCCAGGGCACTAACAAATGTGCCTGTGGTTTTAAATGAAACTTCTTCATCCAAAGCTAATCATATTATCTTGATCAGTAGTCCTTGATTTAATGAGTTTGTACTGCGGAGCTGATGATGTAATTTAAGAGTAATTTATTGAAGGCCCTCCTTAAGATGGACCCAACCTATTCTTACAACCTTATCTTCCCAAATATTTTATACTCTGGACTACCTGAATCACTCACACACAGTTCCTTAATGTCCACTCTGTACTTTCTTATACCTATGCCCTTTGCTCATGCTGTTCCCCTTATCTGCAGTATCTTCCCCTTTATCAAAAATTCATTCATCATTCAGTGCTCAGCTTAGATGCTACCTCCTTCGTAAAGTCTTCCCTGAAATGCTCAACTTGATGCTATGTGTTTTTCTTCCTCTGAATCATCCGATTGTAGTGGATATGCTCTCTGGGCTCACTATCCCAGAACCAGGCTGGCTTCATCTTCCCCCTAGAGTCCTAGATGTACTCCTGGGCTGTTGGGTGTCTCCTTTTTAATGCTATGGGCTCATGCCTTATTCTGGGTCTGTTCTTCCCATAATTAGTCATCAGTAACGAACACCCCAGTTCTATTTAATCAATTAACTATCAGTTAGCTTTTACAAAGGGATATTTCCTTTGAAGATATGACAGGAACAGAAATATAAACATTTCCTCTTCCTAACACCACTCAGTCTCTAGGGCCAGTAAGTGGACTCAGACCCAGCACAGTTTCTACACGCCATGGTCCCACCAAATTTATGTCCAGATAGGACATTGCTGACAGTTGAATCCTCATCTCAGCTACCACGGGCATGGGTCCTCAAGGTTGTTCCTTGATCCTTGGGGAATTACTAAAGAGCTGACTGCAAAACCTAGCATAAATCAACTTCCAGACCCGTGAACTCCAGTATTCCAGACTGCTGGATGGCTTTCTCCTCTGACCTTTCAAACTCACAATGTTGTGGCCAACAAATTAATCTTGTTTACCTAAAATGAAGGAACAAACACCAAGGGTGCCAAAGACCAAGGGCCATTTTCACAGGACTATAGCTTCTCCGCATAGTGTTATCTCTCACCAGGCACAGTGAGCAAAGAAGGCAAACTAAGAAAAGTTTCAAACAACAGAGAGGTGGAGAGCAACTAATGCCTTTGGAAGGCACCACATTCGCAACGTGGTTAGCATACCAGAAACACGTTTGGAATATCTACACATCTCCCAAGTCTCTCTAAGGCACATTCATTACATACTATTGTCTCCCTCAAAATCAGGCTCCCCAGATTCTTCCATATGGAGAATTGTATCAGTGAGATTTCGTGCTCTTATTACACTAGCAACCTGCCTGTACCTCTTTTAGTTCTTACTACTGAGTGTGGTACCGTCACCTGGCTTAGCTACTGACAAGTGGCCTCTAGTTCATAGACTCCTAATACTTCTCCTGACCTTTGAAGATTGGAAGGATGTAGTATAGTCTACTTCCACTTAAGAGCAGAAAAGAACAAATGCAAAGAGGAAAAGAAGTGGAGGTACCATATTCATGGCCACTTATCACTCTGGGTGGGGAAATAGGTAGCTGGTAGCAAGAGGCTGCAGGGCAGCTAAGTGGCGCAGTGTGTAGGGTGTCAGCTCTGGAGTTAAAAATGCTCATCTTCCTGAGTTCAAATCTGGCTTCAGATACTTACTAGTTACATGACCCTGGGCAAGTCACTTAACCCTATTTGCCTCAGTTTCCTCATCTGTAAAATGAATTGGAGAAAGAAATGGCAAACCATTCTAGTATCTTTGATAACAAAACCCCAAATGGAATCACAAAGTGTTAGATGTGACTTAACATAGCAGGAGGCTGCCGCCGCCACTGCCACTACCCGTTTCCCCACCTGGAGCCTTACAGCTCTTATTGCCTCACTCACCACCAAGAAAGAAAGAGTGTGATTTACAAGATTGCTGTCTTTAGCCTCTCACAATGTTCTGGCTCAGGAACAAGAATCAGTCATAGAATACCTATGCATGCTCTGAAGTTGAGACCAAGACCCTTCCACTGTACATTAGCATGAACTTCCAGAAGCAGGTTCACCAAGAAGATCTACATGGTTTGGTAACAGGCAGAGTCTGGTGTGCAGGATCTGAGAATGGGCTCCAAATTGCCAGCCTCATTACATTTATGAGTAGGGAGTTTATCTGTGCGTTCCCATAATGCTTAGGGTCAAGAGAGCCTCATTTATTAAAGAAAATATTCTTTGGACTACAGCTACCAGAAGTCTGTGCATGGACCGGACAGTAGTTAGCTAAATAGAATTTTATTAAGCACTTTCCATTTGCCAGATACCGTGCTAAACACTGGCAATACAAATACAAGAAAATAAGACAGTCCTGATCCTCGAGGAGTTTCCATGCTAATCGGAAGACAATACTTACAAGGAAGATGGAAAGGTGGGCTGGGGGAAGGGTACCCATGCAAGGCTGCTGAAAAGGAGGTGGAAAAATCTAGAGAGTGAATTGAGCTGGAGCAAAGTGAAAATGGCTGGGACCCCTCGGGCTGGGGACTTATCAATCCCAAGAGCAGCCCCCAGGATAGAGGCATCTCCAGGGAGGCAAGGCTGCTGATGAAGAGGGAGAGAAGTCAAAAGAATGAGTTGAGCGAGGAGTACATGATGATACCACCCAGTATGTACTCTGATTGAATGGGAGAGTTTTCAATGCATGCAACCAAAAAGGCTGGGGAGTCTTCTGAGGCAGCTTATCATGAAGAGAGAGTTGAAGAAAAATGATAGTGGCATCTCAAGCTAACATCAGGGGCTAACATGACAGCAAGACTACAGTGTCAAGAGAGATCAGTATACCCTGGAGTACAGCACCAAGAGAAGCCAGGGTCCTCTGGACTGCAGTTGTTCCAAAAAAAGAATTAAAAGTGATCTCTACAATGCTAGAGATGTAGTTGTTGTGCTGAACAGCCAGTGTTCCCAAGTTTGCAGCTGTGCCCAATTTCCCTCACACCTTTCTGTGATTGAATTAATGTGCTCCCTATTGTTGCATTAGAGAGACAGGAAAGTTCATTGGGAATAAGTTAGTGCAGAGATTCTTAACCTGGGGTCCATAAATCTTGGATTTAAAAAATATTGCAAAAACTGTATTTCAATATAATCGTTTTCCTTTGTAATTTAAAAAACATTATTCTGAGAAAGCGCCCATAGACTTTACCAGATCGCCAAGAGGGTCCATGACACAAAAAACAGCTCAGAACTTTTGGGCTAGTGCTTCTGGGACATGTTTGAAGGTAAGAGCCATTTAGGAATGGCTGCCATGAGCACTTAATATGCTGATGAAACAAACATGATTAATTCAATTTTTTATTACCTTGGTATTCTGTTTTATTACGTGCATTTTGCTTTGAATTAATCTATTGCACGACATGGTCTGGTATATAGAGAAACATTGGTGGCTGTGGTGGTGGAGATGGTACAGACCTCTGACTGTGAAACCATGATCCAGGGGATAACTGAAGGGGAAGGGCTACACTGAAGGAGCCCACGCATTTGTGTATTTGCCTTATGCATCAAGACCGTAAACCCCCTGAGGGGCTCTCAATAATCCTTATATCCCTTGTGGAGCCTTACATAGTGGCTTGCTCATAGGAGATGCCATATGTGTATGTGTGTGTAGATAAATAGATCAATAGATTGATAAATAGAAAGAATTATTTAGGTGGAAACAAAAATAGCCTTCAGATTTGTAAATGTTACATGGTAATACTTGGTTTCAAAAGGATACTGATGTAAAAGTGTGTGTGTGTTTTAAAATAAGTTCCATTGGTGCCTTTTGTATCTATACCACAGTCATTTCTGGATGTATGCAATACCACACAATACCCCCTGAAATGGAACCTTCCCTCGTAGCAAAGAGAAATAGCCAAGCAAAACATCGGGTGCAGCAGCTCTGTCTGACCATGTATGCACCATTTCGTCCACAGGTCCCCACTTGTCTGCTAGGCAGTTTTGCTTCATTTTTATTCTCTGGGACCATTATTGTTTTTTTCATTTGGCTTCAAAAGAATGCTGGTTTTTTTAAAAATATTGAATTGGAGTTAAATGGTTTATTTAAAAGGACATTTAAGTTTCTAAAAAAAACTTTTGTTTCCTTCTCTTTCAGGAAATTGAAATTACAATGAGAAATCTCAGGACTCGCCACTTTGGCCACGGGTGCATTTTTACATCTTTGATCTGGACCATGTTGTTCTTTATTTATTTAAATTATATTGAAGTGAACCTGCTTCTCAAGAATGTGCCCCTCAAGGGTACTGGACCCTATCAGCCATTTTTTACAAAATTCTCTTCCAACTTTTCCAATAACTCAAAACAAATAAGGCCACAGTTAAAAATCAACAAAGTTGAGAATAAGTTAGATCAGGATATTAAAGCGACAAATAACATAGTGATTTCTCCTGAACTAGGTAAGTGGATTTAGCTTCCATTATTAGCTATTTTGAGAGTATAATTTAATCATTGGAAGATTTAGAAAAAAATACTTTTCTAAATTGTATTTTCAACTGAATGTTGCTTAGGAGTTTATCCTTTTGATCACAGTAAAAACTCATCTTGCCTTTTTAAAAATTAGATTTCATATTGTCAATTATATGACTGCATTTCTATGATTTTATATAGTCATCATGAAGTAGTTCTTCCATGCTTTTCATACTCTAATTAGAGAATTGTGTCCCATTCTGGTCTTGATATTTGATGAGTGGTAACGTGTCCATTGACCTTTATATACTTGACTTCTCCCTTCCCCCATTCTAGAGAGTAGGGAGGCAAGCTGATATTACTCATAACAATTGTCCAACAGGGAGCGCATAGGGAGCAGAGAGGGAAACAGACCTAGAACCCTGGCCTTTACCTTAACATTCCAAACAAGTTCTTAACAAGGTGGAATTAACATATTGGCTCTTTTCAACTACTAAGAATCCCTTCTCTTGGCCTGTTTTGTTTTCCATTTGCTGAGTGGTTGCTTTGGCTTACAATTTTAATTTTTGTTTTGGCTCCTGGATTGCTCCAGACAAGCTCTGGCTTCTGGCAATCAACTCATTTTAGTGCTAGGTAAGGAGATATCTCAGCTGTCACCCTGGAAGACTAACAATAGCGTCACATGGCAAGTGCCAGCCTGGCCCGCCCTTACTAGATGAGGAGAAACTAAGAATTTAGAGGAAAAAAAATAAAAATCAATAAAGGGATAGAAAGAAGAATTTTTTTGAGGAAAGATGACTTAATGACTTTTAGTTAGCTTTGACACACAGTGAGGTAGAACAAAATACATATAAATTGAAGATGTGATAATTTAGGTACCATATTTAATTTGGTACCTTCAACAACCCATGACTTCATTTCTCCTTTTGACATAGAACATACCTTGTCAATCAATCTTAGACAAGTTTTCCCATAAATACTCCATAGAAAAATACTAAAATGCCAGGGAGGTTTCCCTTCTGTCCTATAAATAATTTTTAGAATACTGATACACCATCTGAGTTGTCTATTCTTACTACCTGACAGACCCATATATATTTTATGGTCATACATATGCTCTGTAATCTCCTTTATGCCACTTTTTGCAAGTACATCATCCTTGGTAACATTTTTTTTAGCCTACTTATATCTATTGTGCATCACTGCATCACTGCATCCACCACAATGTAAGAAGAACAGCAGTAGAGATGCCCAGAAATCGACACAAAACAAAATTCAAGAAAGCAAGCAATAAAATCCATGGCCTTAGATGTCTGTACCCAAATGTATAAAATGTGGATAACAAGCAAGGTGGAGTAGAGATCTTAAATCTGGGAGGCAAATTTAACCTTATAGGTATCATTGAGACTATGGGATGGCACCCATAACTAGAATATGATTGGAAAAGTATACCTTATTCAAAGGGAATAGGATAGGTTAAAGAAAAGGGGGGGAAGGGCAATACGCACATATGCATATATATCACACATATACATACATAGATATGTATGCATACAAAGGAATTAGAGGGTAACTATATGGTGGAGAACATTTGGGTAAAGATTAGTAGGGACAGAAATCAAAGTGATAGTCGTCAGAATATACTATAGAGCAACTGGAAGATAAAGGAAATAGAAGAAGAGTTTAGGAAAAAGATCACAAGTCTATCTTGAAGCATGATATAGCAGTGATGGGGGTGGTGGTGTCTGAGATATCCAAAAACTTACTGTAACTCTCTCTGTCAAAAGCAATAAAAGCTAGTAATTTCTTGACTTGCCTTTATGATAACTTCATCCTTCAAAGGCAGAACAACCACAGAGGGAAATTGCTATTCTAGACCTGATTCTGACCAGCCAAGAGGAACTGGTTGTTGAAGTAGAAATTCTGGAAACCTTTGAGAAGTGATAACTACCTCTTAGAAATTATAATCGAGGAGGGGAAAGCCAGGTCGAGTCTAACATGCGCTCTAGATTTTGGAAGAGCAGTTTTCAAAGAGTTCAGAGAAAGGATAGGAGGATCCAACAGACTAAAATTCTACAGAAGTCATCCCAGGACAGATAGAATGCTCTCAAGAATTAAATTCTGAAGACACAAAAAGAAACAATTCTAATGAGAAGGAAAATGGCGACATGTTTAAAGAAGTTAGCATGGGTACATGGGGAACTCAGAAAACAACTTTAATTTTAAAAAGATGTGGAATATGAATATGACATGGAATATGAAAATGTGGCATATTCCTGTAACAAGAGTGATAGGTATACTAACACTCAGAATGAGCTGAGACTGAGGAGGAAAATTATGGTCAATGAAAACTGCCCTAAAAGCTATTTTGAAAACCAGAAGGATTAAAGAAGAGACAGCAACAAATGCCCAGAGCTAATGGAATGATGATAATAGTCAGTAGAGAGAAGACAGAAGCACTCAAACTCTAATATTGATTCTTTTTTCTCTGCTGAAGATGCAGAAAAATGTTTGGATTGCAAAGAACTAGACAAAAATGGCAGCTATTAGGTAAATCTCTCTCTTTCTCTATCTACATTTATAAATGTATAAGGTTTAAAGGGCTAATAAAGCTTTAAACTGCACTATCACTTCTATGACACCTGTTCATGCCTGTATGTGTATATATATATATATATATACACATATGTACATGTGTATATATATATGTTTGTGTGTATGTATATATGTATGCATGTAAGTTTCAGGGTCCTGAAAGATGTGATAGATGAAGTTGCTAAGTTACTGCCAGTGATCTTTGAAAGATTATAGAGGAAAGGAGTTAGTAGGACTGGAGAAAGGCAAATAAACTGATTGCAGAAAACTATAGTTCAGTGAGCTTGGCTTCAATTCCTGGCAACATTCTAGAACAACATTCTCTTCTACAGATGATTATTGTATAGACTTATTCTTCAGAATATGAATTCAGTTATCAAGAAAGAAACTCTCAGGGGTTTACTAATTTTCTATACTTTTGAGAAGAATTTATTCAATAATAGGTAAGAAACCAAGAGGAGATATTTTCTTGCTTTACATTTTGACATGCATCTACTAGTTTTCTTCTCAGACTACCAGGAATGCATCTATAGTACAATAATGGAAACATATTTTGCCCTTTGAACTTTACATATAACTATGTTGATAAGGCCAAAGAGAAGAATATTGTCAGAGTTAGTAAAAAAAAAAACAAAGAGTAATTAGGTTTACTATTTTAGAATGAATTTTGTGTTTGTCCTTGAAAGACCTGAAGGCAGAAGAAGGATGTCCTAAAGTATAAGACCAGCGAAGAAAATCATGCAGTCTAACTGAAAACAAAATACCATCTAACAAAATAATTTGGAATCATCAATTCACATGATTAGAGCTGTCAAGTATCTTAGAGATCATCTAATTCAAACTCTTCATTGAGCTCTAAGGAAATAAAATGACTGGCCCAAGGTCACATGTCTAATAGCAGAGCTAGGATCATATTCCTAGAAGTGCTTTTAGACTCCTATTACCCTAAATTCCATTTTACTTTGGAAAACAGACTCTACCTTGTCTTTCCCTATAGGTTTAAACTGTTTCTAAATAAATTTTTGTATTTCAAGAGTATTGTGTCTTTTGAAATTTTTCACATATTAGGTATGTATATTTGGGCTCCAAGATGATATTCAGACACTTAAAATTACACATAGACTATTTGAATACTTTTTGCAAACTTTTCTTTTCCTCTTTCAAATTCTTTTGTTATCTTGGGATATTATTCTCTCAGACACCTTAAATATCCAGCAACAGTCAGGCTGGGGATTTCTTATTCTAAAGAAACACAGTAGAAAAATTCTGGATAACAATAACCAAGGGTGGATATTTTTCTAGTTCTTTTGTGGTTGATTTGAAGTAGTGAACAAAATGTGTTTTTAGAACATACTATGCTTTTAGAACATAAAATGCTCACGCTTCGGCTGCTAAAAAGAAACACTGTAGGACACCTCTGGCTAATTGCTAAGGATAGATATTTTTCTGGTTCTCTTGTGGAAAATGATCTTTGGACTGGAAAGGGCAGAATAACAATGTCTAGGTTGGAAGTTGTTACCCAAGGTAAATAAGGGGATAATAATAAAGCAACATTTATAGAGCCCTTGTAAGTTTCCAGGGGACTTTACATTCATTAACTCATTCCATCCTCACAGTAATCCTGTGAGACAGGTGCTATGACTATTATTGTCTCCACTGTAAAGATAAGGAAATTGAGGCCTACAGAGATTAAATGACTTGCCTATGGGCATACAAATGAGTAAGGGTCAGAGTCTGGATTCGAACCCAGGTTTTCCTGACTCCAGCTCCAGAATTCTGTATACTATACTACAATACCCCTGATGAGTTCAGGTCATCTGGCTCATAGTATCAAAAGAACTGGCAGATCTGATTGTTGAGCCAGTCTTAGAGATCTTTTATGATAATAATAATAATAGCCTTTATGTTGCACTTTAAGATCCTCACAATAATGCTGAGAGGTAGGTGTTACTGTTAGCTCTATTTTACAGATGAGGAAAGTGAGGCTAAAAGAGATTGAGTAACTTGCCCATGGTCACACAACCAGTAAGTGTCTAGCACAGCAAGATATGAACTCAGGTCTTCCTGGCTCCGAGGTCTCTAACCTTTTGTGTTTGGCTTGATGTCTTCTTTTAAATGTTCAATAATTATCTTTTTTTTTTGGAAGGAATTTAAAAATAAGAAGGAAAACACCTATGAGAGAATGCTGCCTTTATCAGGTTACTGTCTGGAAGGTGATATGTCTAGCAAAAAGGTGCAAAATTAGTATCAGAGCTTTGAGGTGTGTTGGTGAACTAGATTAATTTTTTGGTTGAAGCACATAAAATCTTGTAAAATTACTAATTAGAAAATAGTTTATTAGAGTAGTCAACTTTAACAAGTAGTTTGTATTCTCTTGACATATATTCTGCGCAGCTCTAGTAGTCTCTATGAAGTCTGATTTATGTTGACTGAGGTCTGAGTTAGTCTTAGACCTAAGTGGCTCCCTATTGCCTCCAGGACAATATTCAAATGCTTCACTTTGGCATTTAAAGCCTTCACAATCTGGATCCAGTCTACCTTTCCAAGTTTACACATTACCTTACAAGTCTACACATCACCTTCTTCACACAATCTCTGTTCCAGCTTAAATAACCTATAGTACTTGCTGTTCTTCAGGCTTGATTCTCTGTTTTCCACTTTCATTTCTTTTGCATAGGCTTTCCACTTTTTATCCCCGTGTATGGAATGTACTCTCTCCTCCACTTCATAGAATTCCTAGCTTCATTCATGAATCATGTCCTACAGTAAACCTTGTTTGATCTCTTTAGTTACTGGTGCTCTTTCCTGCCTTCTCCAATTATCATGCATGTACTTATGTTCATATAGCATACCCCTGGTATGTGTAAGCTTCTTGAGAAAAGAGCCTATTTTTACTTGTTTGTGTCCTCAAAGTCTAGCATAGTGGTCAGTATCTAGTAGGTATTTACAAATACTTGTTGGATTGTTCAAGATTGCATTTTTATTCCTTCTATCATAGATGCTTCAGATCTAGTCTACTGGACTTCATTTAGTGACTAGGGACTGTGTAGATTAGGGTTTTTCTGAATATGGTCTTACATTGTAAGATATAATGCATCTTACATACAGTACCTCACATTGTATGTTTTGCAGATGAAGCTAAAGTTCAGACGTTTTGCGAAAGTCTTGACTTCTATCATATTTTGCTTTAGAAGCTCTTCTGAAATGAATTCATTTCTTTTTTCCCAACAACAGAGAAAAGGCAAAGCTAATTAATCCCTTTTGTTTCTTTGTTTTGTTTTGCCAAGGAGAATGACCTTTGGACTGGAAAGAACAGAACAAAAGTGGCTAATGGATAGTTTATACTTGATAAGTAAGGAGATAGTAAGAAAGCATTTAGCTTCCCTTAATAAATTCCAGACATCAGACTTTGATAAACTACATTCTTGGTTGCTGAAAACACTTGGTAGATGCAATTGATGAACCATGATCAGTAATATTTAAAAGATCATGGAGAACAGGAGAGATATTGTAGAACTAGAGTTCAAATACCGCCTCCATTTTCAAAGAAGAGATTTAAATCTACAAATTATAGATGAGCTACCTTGACTTTGATTCCTTAGAAAATTCTGGAATGTATTAATAAAGAGATGGTTGGCAAACATCTAGAAAGGGAAGCAGAGATGGTAAAGCATGGTTTCATGATGAATGGGTCTTCACAGGGTAACCTTGTTTCCTTTATTTGACAGGGTTATTCAACTGGTAGGTCAGATGAATACTATAGCTAGAGATATCTAGCTTTTGGCAGAGAATATAAGATAGCTCATGCTAATCTTGTGGAAAAGATGTAGCAGTGTGGGTTAGACAAGAGTATGTTCAGATGGATTAAAAACAGATTGAATGGTAAAGCTAAAAGAGTGATAATTAATGGCACCACATAAACTTGGAAGGAATGGAGTCCCCCCAGGGATATATGCTAGGCACTGTGCTGTTGAACATTTTTTATCAATGATTTGGATAAAAGCATGGGAGGCATCCATATCAAAGGTTCCAATGATGCAAAGCTAGAAGGAACAGCTAACACTGGATGACAGAGTCAGACTCCAAAAAAATCTTGACAGCCTCAAAATTGGGTTGAATCTAATAAAGTGAAATTTAATAGGAATAAATGTAAAACCTTATATGTGGGGTCAACAAATTGTCTTCACAAATATGACATAGGAGAAACAGTTAGACAGAAGTTCATCTGAGAAAAGATGTAAGGGATTTAATGAATTGTAAGCTCAATGTGGGTCAACAATGTGATATGGCAACCAAAAAATACTCTTGCAATCTTGGCCTGCATTAAGTGAGGAGTAAGTTCTACACATTTAGATGTATCCCTCTGTCCCTCTGATTGTCAGGTGGAGTCATGAACTCCAAAACCTCCATTTAAAGGGGCTCAGCTAAGAACATCTCATTTCTCACCTAGCAGCATGACTTTGAGACTTTTCTGACTTTTGCATCATGCCCACATGTTGGGTACCTTCCCCATTGGATGTCTTCGCTGTAGGGTACCTTCCTCAGGGTCCACCTCCCCACCCTCCACTTTTCAGTTTCCTTGTGTGTATTGTCCTCTCCATTAGATTGTAAGTTCCTTGACAGCAGGGACAGTCTTTCTTTTTTACATTTGTTTCCCCCATGCTTAGCAGTGTCTGGCAGAAAATAGGCACTTGGGCAGCTAGGTGGCGCAGTGGATAGAGTACCGGCCCTGAAGTCAGGAGGACCTGAGTTCAAATCCGGCCTCAGACCAAACACTTGACACATACTAGCTGTGTGACCTTGGGCAAGTCACTTAACCCTGATTGCCTTACTAAAAAAATAAAATAAAAGGAAAAAGAAAATAGGCACTTAATGTTTATTAATTGGTTGATTGATAGTTTTGACTTATCTGCCCGGATTAGAGACATATCTGGAATATTGTTTTCAATTCAAAGACACAGATAAGTTAGAGCATATCAAGAGAAGGGCAGCTAGGATGGCAAAGGGACTCAAGTCCATGCCAAGGATTGGTTGAAAGAACTTGCCAAAGAAAAGGCCATGCTCTCTTTCTCCACCTCCTCCCACACCCATTCCTCATCCCCAGTGCACGATAACTGTCTTCAAAAACATTCTTGAACAATTCCAAAAGACTCATGATGGAAAATTCTACCCACATCCAGAGAAAGAACTGATGGAGTCTGAATGCAGCTCAAAACATACTATTTTCCCTTTTTTTGTGTGTATATGTGTGTGTTTTTTTTCCTTTTGTTCTGTTTCTTCTTTTACAACATGACTAATATAGAAATATGTTTTACAAGATTGCACGTGCATAACCTTTATCATATTGCTTACTGATTTAGGGAGGAGAGGAAAGGGAAGGTGGGAGAAAATTTGGAACTCAAAATTTTAGGAAAAATGAAGGTTTAAAATTATCTTTACACATAATTGGAAAAAAAATACTATTAAAGATAAAAAAATTAAAGGTATGAAAAAATGTTAAAAACTGCATTAAGATTCTGGGGACATCCTGAATAAAGTTTTAAAATTTTAAACAAAAAAAAAACATTCTTGAAAAGCTGTCATGTGGAAGAAAGATTATACTTAAGCTAGCTGGTCCTACAAGTAGAACAGTCGATGGAAATTTCAGAGAAGCAAATTTCAGCTGGATGGAAGAACAAATCTCCTAACACTTAAATCATAGAATTTTGAGCTAAAATGGCTCTAGGAGGTCACCTGTTCCTCTCATTTTACATATGACGAAGTTGAAGCACACAGAAGTGTGGGACTTACCCAAAGACACACAGGTAGTAAGTGGCCGAGCCCTAATTCAGAACCAGGTCATCAGGTCACACAGTCCCTACCCCACAGTATCCTGGATTTAGACCTGGAAAAGATCTTAGAGGCCATCTGGTCTTGCCCTTTGATTTTTACAGACAAGAAAGAAGGTTACATAAACTGCCCATGATCTTGTAGTAAGGGCCAATAGTCTTTACTACATTTAAGTGACGGAGGCAGGATTTTAACTCAGGCCCTATGATTCCATCCTATCAATTTATCCTTCCACTCTACCTTATTACTTCTTTTTTAAAATGCTATCTGAAAATGGAATAGGTTGCCTAAGGTGGTGCTGGGTTCTCCCTCACTAAAGGTCTTCCAAGGGAGGCTGTGTGATCACTTGACAGGTGTGTTATCTTAAATAATCTTTTTCAGATTCAGGTAGTACTAGATGGCCACTAAGGTCCCTTCCATCTCTGAAGTCCTGTGATCTTGTGATTCAGTGATTCCCTATCCTAATTAAGGTTGATCAGAACTCTGAGGCCCTTTCCAACCCAGAGATGCTGTTTCCTGGCTTCCAACCCAATCCGCTTTGTACCAATTTAACATTATAGATTATAGAAAACTACAGCTAGAAGCCACTTTAGAGATATTTAATACAACCTCCTTATTTAATAGATACTAAGAAGTAAAATGACATTTAGGTAGCTATGTGTTATCATCAATTAATCCGTCAACAAAGCACTTTCTTTGTGCTAGGTACCATGCCAGGCACAGGAGATGCAAAGAGAAAAAATGAAATAGTTCCTGTCCTCAAACTTACATTCTGTGAATAAAACTACATGTACACATACAAGTATGTGTGTGTACATATATATATATGTATACATGTATTGGAATTGGAATTTACTTTGTGTGTATGTCCATATATACACATATATGTATATGTATATGTATATATGGACATACACACAAAGTAAATTCCAAGTAGTATGAGGGGAATACTCTACCAAACTCAAATAGAAATGAATCCCTGCAAGCCACACATTGACTTAGAAAACCACAAATTAACATGATCTATGATGCATCTTAATTTATTTTTTTAAACATTTCCCAATTACATTTTAATCTGGTTCTGGTCACATTGTGGAATTTTGCCTGTTGCTTGCAATGAGTTTGACACTGTTCTAGCAGCTGCTGATGCTTGAGCTGAACTTTGAAGAAAGCTTGGGATTCTACCAGGCAGAAATGAGGAGGGAGGTGTTAGACTTGGCAATTGACTGACTATATGAGATGAAGGAGAATGAGGAGCTGAGGCTGACTCCAGGTCTGAAAACCTGAATGACTATAAGACTAGTGATGTCTTTACAGAAAGAGGGAAATTCAGAAGAGGGGTAGATTTTGGGAGAAGGAAATGGCAAGCCACTCTGGTATCTCTGCCAAGAAAAACCCAAATGGGGTCATGAAGGGTCAGATACGACTGAAACAACTCAACAACAAGAGATTTTGGAAGAAAGATAATAAATTCTGTTTTGGACCTGTCAAATTTGAGATCATTATGGGACATCCAATTCAAAATGTCCAGTGGGTGGCTGGAAATATGGAGGAGGAGAGATACATATATATACATTGATCTGGGAGTCATGTGATCATGATTTGTTTTGTAATGCTGTATTGTAGAGTTATTGGGTTATATCTAAGTTTTTGCTATTAAAAACAGGGTTTCCAAGACCACTTTGTATAATTTTTTCCTTTCTCTTTTGTGTCATTTCCTTGGCGTGGAATCTCCTAAGAGCAGGTGCCATGTCTTAATTATATTTGTTTCTTCCCTACTCTCTGCTATGGTACTTTTCACATAATAAATATTAAATGAATGAAGAGATAGGTTTCTGGATCAAAAGGTAACAAATAGTTTTATAGCTCTTGCTAAATATTGGAAGATCTTTCTCCAGAAAGATTAAAATAATTTGCAGTGCCGTCAGCAACATATGTGTGTCTATTTCCCCATAGCCTTGCCAAGACTGTTTTTAAGCATTTTATTTTTGCTAACTTAGTTGTTTATAAGTACGTTAAATCTCTTTTAATTTGCATTTCTTTAATTGCTAGTAGTGTTGTATGTTCTTTCATGTCATATTTCCATGGAGATTTATTATTTGCATTTCTTCACGTGTAAACCATTCCCAGCTATGCCAATTATAGCTACCCAATCTTTGCCAAGTCTCCACCTTACAGGGCCTCAGTTTCCTTATCTGTATATGAAGGGATTGTACTAGATCAAGAGATCTTAGTTGTTTTTCTTTTAATTTGATAATTGCATTTCAGTATAAATTTGTTTTCTTTTAATCCTATGCATTTTGTTTTGTGTATTTAGAAGCATTCTGAGAAGAGGGCCATACATAGGTTTTACCAGACAGTGAAAGGGTCTGGTAATGACACAAAATGAACTAAGATCTCTTCCACTTCTGACATTTCATAGCTCTGTGACTTGATAAGTGGAATCTCATTGTTGACTTTAAATATTTGTATCAGTTTTCCATATTTTCTAGATGGTAAGCTTTTTATCATTTTTGTGAGTAGGTTTTGTCTTATTAATTTGTATTTTTGCCGTCATAGCTTAGCATATAGCACAGCCCTCATATGCCTGGAACATAGTAGGCACTTAATAAATACTTGTTATTCATTTTACCCATTTTACCCATCCTGATGTTTTCCTTTTGGTATTTATTTTATGGAACTCCACTGTGCCTTTTAATTTGTATATGTGAATAATCTGATAGCTTCTATTTCTGCAGTCTTCAGAAGTCTCTCCTGCATAGCTGAGATCAATGCTGTTTCATTTTATTCCATTTTTTAAAAATTTGATTCTTTGACCAACTGAAATTTATTGCAGTTTATGGAATGAAGTATGGGTCCAAGTCAAATCTTATCCCTTTATCTCAATATTTATTCTCATTGTTTCACTTCTATTTTGTCCTATCTGAAGGTCTCAGAAGGTTTGAGTCTATTTCTGGAACTTATATTCTTTTCCATTGATCAATTTTTTTTTCTGCTTTTAATTCAAATCTTAAGGCCATCATCATTACCTAAACATGATATTACATTCTTGCCAACTGATTATCGGGGGTAACATGAGAGGGGAAGAGGGAAACAGTTTTATTCTATTGGGTATAGGTCACTCCTCCTCTTGCCACTGTCCACTGGACATGATTTGTACATCTATTCTTATAGAACCATTTCACTTTCAGAAGTTTATAGGCAGCTAAATGGTACAATGGATAGAATACTGGACCTAGAATAAGAAGTCCTAAGTTCAAATATTGACTCAGATACTTACTAGCTGTGTGACCCTGGACAAGTCACTTGACCTCTCTTTCTGTCTCCTTCATCTGTAAAATGAGAACAATAGCTCCTATCTCCCAGGGATTTTGTTAGGATAAAATGAGGTCATGTTTGTAAGTGCTTTGCAAACCTTAAAGTACTACATAAAGCTAGCTATTATTAGTATGTCAAGTTCTGTAAAATATTCCATGTATTTTAATGAATATTAAATTAAATCTATTTACTATATGATTTTAAATTTCTTATATTAAATTTCTACATTTTATTAACTCTGTAATTTCAAGAGTGTTGTCATCTTTAAACATATAGCATTCTCAGCTTTATTTCTCAGTTCTCAGGATAAAATATATATCTTTGTATTTTTTTCCATGTCATCTTTGTTTTTCCGGGAAGGATTTTATCATTTTCTTTGAGTGTCTATCTTGTGTCCCAAGTCAAATTCATATTCAAGTATGATAATTTGGAGGGATATTTGACTATTCTTACTATATTTCCTACTAGTGTGTCACAAGAATAGAAATGCAAATAATTTTTGTAAATCTAACTTTATTGTACTTCTATAATGTAGTTAACTATGTCTTTCTGCAGCAGATATGATTTTTAATGAAAATGTTCAGATCAGAGACTTGGGCTTTGAGCAACATGGCTTCAACATACTTATCAGTAACCAACTGAGCTATCATAGACATGTGCCAGACACGAGGAGCATGAAGTAAGTTACTATTTTCTGTAAATGCAGTTTAACGTTATGCTTGGGGGGCCCTTTTAATTAAGTCATGAGAGTGGCATTGAAATCCTGCAGTTAACCATCAATTACTTGTTAGGAAATTCTGAGAAAGAATTCCAGTGCTATAGTACTTCAAGTGAAATCATCTGAGATTGTATTTTCAGCTGCAACTTTTTTTTTTTAAATGTGGGCCAGTGGAAAAGAATACTAAATTTGAAGTCAGAGGACATGGACTTGAATCCTGGTCCTGACATTTATCACTTGTATACCTTAGGCAAGTCACAACCATTCTGGACCTCAGTTTCCTTACCTGCAAAATAAAAGGTTTTGATTAGATGACTTCCAAGGTCTCTTCTAAATTCAAGTCTATGATTTCATTTATCATAGACACAAAATAGTGGCCCTCGTTTTTCTCTCTATAGCTTTCCTTTTCAATGCTCTTACAATTTTTATGATTACACTCACTAGTTCCTGGCATATAGGCACTTAATGAAGGCTTGTTGATTGATTAATATCTCTGTACATGTTTGTAACACCTTGTAGTTTCTGGTGGTCTTCAGCTAAAGAGGGATGCTAATCTCCCTTTTATCAAGGAGGTTTGTCTCTGAGCTCAGGACTAGGATGGCACCAGGGCAGTAATGATTTGAAACCATGAAACCTCCAATTTGAAACCATAAATCCTGAATCCAGGAATCCACAAGACTTCCTATTTTGTTCAAAATCACAAATTAGATGGCAAATAAGAGAAGAGTGATAATTATACCTAATTGAAAAATATCTCTTGACCATATTATACAAGAAAGAAGTAAATGTCTACATGTCTAATGCAATGGAGAATCCTTTTCTCAGATTGAATGTTTACCTTCCACGCATAATGATGAAGACATAGAGTTTAACATGATCTAACTTTTTTTTTTCTGTTAATATCATAGTACGGCTAAATATTAGAATATTTTAGTTGGCATGCTGGTCACTAGTTAGTAGTACACAGTGGCTAGTGGTAGGCCCCTTCCAAGATGTAGATGTGTATGAGTCCTTTTAAAAAAAAGTGATCTATTTTTCCCATCGAAACTTAGTAACACTTAACAAATTTTTAAAATTCAATTGATGTTGTAAAGCTCCAAATAAAATTTAAAAATTGAGATACTTATATTTTGGTTAGGAAAAAAAACAATAATATCACATAATATAATATAACATAACACCATAACACAATATGATATAATATAGCATACAATGTAACAAAGTAATTAAAAATAACATATGTTATATTTGTTATATTATGCTATAATATGATATGATATATGCAATGTAATATGTGTTAACAAAATAATAATGGATTGTTCTATATCACCTTCCAAATCCATCTCGTAGTTATAAAGTTTTATTGTCTTCGTATGTGTATTTTTAGTAGTTGCAGTTAATATATACTGTATGTTGCTCTTATTCTATAGCCCTTGCTATAGATCCTTCTAGATCTTTCCATATTTCTTTGCCTTCTTCAAATTTATCGTTGTGTACAGTATAATGGTATTCTATTACGTTAATATATCATCTTATTCAGGTATTTCTAAGTTGTTAGGTAAATAGCCTGTTTCCAATATTTTGCTCTTACAGATAAAGCAGGCATAAATACTGTTGTTCAGAGAGGTCTTTTCCCCTCCTCTACATCCTTAAGATAAAGTCCAAGCAATGGAATCGCTGGGTTAGTCAGAGGGGATGATCAGTTGTGTAAAGGATGGACTGTTGGTATTGCTTCACTGAATTTTATCATTTAAACCTTCTGGGGAGGGGCTAGTTTGATAGGTGTAAAGTGCAATCATAAAGTGATTTTAAATACATTCCTCAGAGAGAATTTGAACAAATTTTCTCATGTTCATTAACATGTTGCATTTTCTGCTCCAAAAATTATTTGTCCACCAGTTGAATCATTTTCTGTTTTTCCTCATTTCCACTGTGTTGTCTATGACTTTATCTTCATCTGTATTAATTCTTTTCTTGATTCTGTCTATTAACATTTTCAGATTTTCTATTATATTCTCCATAATCTTAATTCTTTTTTTCTGAATTTCTATTGTTGTTTTTGAGGGCAATGTGAGGAACCTGGTTTCCTTGCAACCTCTCACTCTGCCATATCCTCAGAATCCCCAGATATCCTGCTCAAAAATTTATCCTCTAAATTAGATGCAGATGAGAATGGGCAGTCTCCAACTTATAAATGGATTATGTTCCAAGAGTTTGTTCATAAGTTGGTGTGACACACAAATTATAAATGAGTCAAAATATAAAACCCAATTATAATAATTTTGACTAATTTGGAGAAAGACCCATTAGAGCTATAGAACACATTTTTAAATGGGTACCAAAACAACTCTTTTAAAAAGTGTATTTTTGGAGAAGCTAGGTGGCACAGTGGATAGGGCATTGGCCCTGAAGTCAGGAGGACCTGAGTTCAAATCCAGCCTCAAACCAAACATTTGACACTTACTAGCTGAGTCACTTAAAGCTAATTGCCTAAAAAACAAACAACAAAAAATACAAAACAAACAAAAAGCGTATTTTCCATGAAAACTGTAAATAGTCAAATACAATAAGATTGAGGAAAAATCTTGAGGATGCTTAAATTATTTCAGGAAATAATTGTGTCTGTCAAAAGAAAAAGAACCCCCTTTCACAGTGCATGAGGAAGGAAAAGGAAACCAGAGAGAGAATATTTCTTTCCCTTTCATCTAATGGGAAGGACAGAGAGTGAAAGAAAGGAGACATGCCAATAGAGAAACCTATCAGTTTGGGGAAGACAAAGAATGCTGTATTAAGACTATAGGATCATAGGACTAGAGGGAGTTCAGAGGTCATTTAGTCCGACCCTGCTCATTTTACAGATGTTCCTCATCTGTAAATACTGTGGACCACGGAGGTCAAGCGATGGGCTCCAGGTCACAAGGGTGATAAATGTCCAAAGTGGATTTGAACTCAAATTTGCTAACTCCAAAGCCTACTAAACTCTTTCTACTGTCCCACCCTGAAGCTTATCAACTGTTAAAACTGAAAGTTTTCATTCGATTTTTTTCTTCTTGATGCTTTTTTCTCTTGCCACTTCACTGACATGCTGCTGGATAATGTCCTGGCTCACGTTCTATAACCTCCTTTCCTACCGTCTTCCACCTTATGAAAATGAGACAGTATTCACCACAGCAAAAAGTCTGGGATGAAGATATGTAGGACCTTGGCAAAATATGTTTGTTTCTTTGGGTTTCAATTTCATCTTCTATAAAATGAGGGATTGGGTAAGGTGATCTTTAAAGTCCCTTCCAGTGCTGAAGTTCACCAAAGCAAGGCCAAACAATCATCATAGTCATAGCAAGAGAAAAAATTATTTGGAAAATATTAGAAAAAGCTAAGTGATCTCCTATTCTTTATCTTTTAACAGCTGTGAATAGCTTATTATTAATCTTATTAATAGCTAGCCAGCTTTTATAAATTCTTATTAATAGTACTTACAAATAATTGTAACACAAATATTATAAATAATTTTATTTATAAGCTTATTAAATAGCTAGCTAACATTTATAAGAGCTTTAGAGATGTTATCTCATTTTATCTTCATAACAACCCTGCTATTGTTATCCCCATTTTAAAGTTGAGGAAACTGAGGATTTGAATTCAAGACTTTCTGACTTGAGGTCCAGTGCTCTATACCCTATGATTATTTAATGAACTGAGGTGGCCTAGTGAAAGGAGCTTGGGAAGCAAAAGACCTGGGTTAACTTGTGATGATGGACAAGTCATTTAATCTCTTTACACCTCACTTTCTCCTATCTCTAAAATGGGAATATTGATACTTGTACTACTCATATCACAGGACTGTTCAGAGGAAAGCCCTTTGTAAGTAGTAAACTACTGTACAAATGTCAGCTTCTCTTATCATCATAAATAGAAAGAGATCAAGACAAGCAGAGGATATTAGAAATGGGTGTTTGAAATTTGGCAAATTGGAATCTGAACCATGCAGGGTTTTTTAATGACTATTTTTCTTCTTATCTTTATGTCTACAGATGTCAGGTCAAGTTTTATCCCTACCATCTGCCAGTTGCCAGCGTTATCATTTGTTTCTACAAGGAAGTCCTTTCTGCCTTGCTTCGGACAGTGCACAGTGTCCTTGATCATACTCCATGGCATCTCCTTCATGAAATCATTTTGGTAGATGACCACAGTGAATTTGGTAAGGAACTCTAACATTAAAAATGAAAGCTGACATCCACCTTGGACTGTAGTGATATCTCTTAGGCATTTGACTTCTCTCTTTTCTTCTGACAGTTGACATTCACACAGCTGGCATAAATAAAAGACTGTCTCCTGGCCAGCGCAGTGATTCTACTGGGACCAGGTGCAATCAAGAACTTACAAATGTTAGCTTTAAGGAAAACAGGGTATTGAATTATTAGTAACATAGATTCCTAACTGGCAGGGACTTTATAGGTCATCTAGTGACCCTCCTCATTTTATAGGTAGCTAGGTAACCCAGTGGATAGAGCACTAGACTTGGAGTCAGGAAGACTCCAGGTTCAAATCCTGCCTCAAATACTTATTAGCTATGTGACCTTGGGCAAGTCACTTAATGCCCGTCTGCCTCAATTTTCATATCTGTAAAATGGAGGTAATAAAAATACTAACCTCTCAGACTTGTTTGTGAGAATAAATGAGATAACATTTGTAAAGTATTTCTATAGCAGCTTAAAGTGCCATAAAAATGTTAGCTATTATTATTAAGCAAACTGAGACCCAATAAAGTTAAGTGACCTTCCCATGGCAGTTAGATTCCCAGGCTAGCCCACAAAAGCCCACATTGTACCTGAAGTGTTATGGGAGGTGAAGGAGAAGTAGAAGGAAGATAAGAATAAGGGAGTGAAAAAAAAGAACTTTTAAAGTGTAGGTTTAATAGATGAGTCAACTAAATAAATAATTTCAACTACATCCTGGGTTAGATATGCTTTAAAGGGGTAGCTAAGTAATGAGTCACTATTTAAAATATTGTTTTTGTGACAAAAAAAAAATCTATTCTGAGTTTCCAAACAAACTTTTGGAACAAAAACCACTTGCAAGTTGTGATCTGACTGCATTGTACTGTATCTGATTTAGGAAAAAGTGTTTGAGAAGGAAGGACATATATATCTTGGGAGAAGTCCAAGAGATAGCAGCCAAAAGAGTCAGAAAACTCAAACTCATAAAATATGAAGAGATCTGATAAGTTCAGCTTATTAAGAAGATGAAGATAGCATAATACTAGGACACCAGTTTCTAAATAGTTGTCTTAGGTCAAAGTCAAGATTATCCACTTAGGTCAAAGAAACTTTTGGTTAAACATTAGGATTTTTTTTAACTTAGAAGTTATTTAAAAACTAAAATGGTTTATGTGAAATCTGTCATTGTGAGTGTACTGTATCTTCTCCAGTTGCTCTAATGCCAGACACATTTTGGCCTTAACCACATACTCTTAGACATTAGTCAGTGGATTATCCTGAGGTCAGCTTTAATAAGCAGAGGGTGGGTGAACTCAACCTTCAGCTCAGGACTTGTCTTTTAATGCTTCCCCTAAACCTTGTAATTCAGGGTCCCTACCTGCCAAACCCTTTATGCCAGCTTGTCCTCTCACTTCCTAATCACTAGCCTTATCTCCCTACTACCTTTCTATTATGCTTCCACAGTAGAACCCCTACTTCATATTTTTAATTTTATTTTTTCTCAACAAGTAAAAACAAATTTTAACATTCATTTTTTAAAATTTTGAGTTCCAAATTCCCTCCCTTTCTCTGCTCCCCCCTCCTAGAGAAAGCGAGCAATTTGATATAGATTATACATGTGCAGTCATGCAAAACATATTTTCATATTAGAGATGTTGTGAAAGAACAGACTAGAAAACCTCAAGGAAAATAAAATTTTTAAAAGTGTGCTTTGATCTACATTCAGACTCCATCAGTTCTTTCTCTGGGGGTGGATAGCAATTTTCATCCTAAGTCCTTTGGAATTATCTTGGATCATTGTATTGCTGAGAATTGCCAAGTCATTCACAGTTGATCATTGTGCAATATTGCTGTTACCGTGAACGATGTTCTCCTGGCACTGCTCACTTCATTTTGCATCAGTTCACATGAGTCTTCCCAAGTTTTTTGGAAAGTATCCTGCTCATCATTTCTTATAGAACAATAGTATTCCATTATAATCATATACCACAGCTTGTTCGGCCATTCCCCAATTGATGGGCATCCCCCTACGCTACTAATAACAAACTCTCCTTTATCATAGAACTCTTCTTCTCACACTTCCCATCTTCTTGAACTCAGGGAAATCTGGAAGATATCCGTAAAAGTTACACTAACCTCTTATCTGCTCAATCCAATGACCATTTCAATCCTTGCCCTTCCTGTTGCTTTTGGTGCTGTTGACTGCCCCAATGTTCTGACACTATGTTCCCTTGGTTTTCTTCCTACCTTTCTTATTTCTTCTTCTCAGTCTACCTTGCTGGATCTCCCCACTCCCTAAATATGGGTCTCTCCCAAGGCTCTGTCCTCTTCTTTCTCTCTATGTTCTTCCTTTGTTGAACTCATTCAAACCTATGGATTAAATTATAACTTTATGTGATTAACTTCCAAATCTATGTATCTAGCACTAATATCTCTCCTGAGTCTCAACTCTTAGATCACTGACTGCCTGCTATCCATCTCCACTTAGATATCTGATTAGCATCCAAAACTGAATTCATTTGCCAAAAAAACCTATTTAGAAGAAGCATTGTATTATGGAATTGTGCAATTTAGGCCTGGAGTCCACATCCAACATCATCTGTTCGCAAGCTGTTTAACCTCTCTGAGCCTCAGTTGCCTCAAATGCAAAATGATGGTAGTATCTTTGCTACCTACCTCACTGGATGGTTGTCAGTTAAATAATATAATATATGCAGAGTGCTTTACAAACTTGAAATCACTGTATAAATGCTATCTATTATTGCTATTATTGAACTTGCCTTCCTTCAGACTTTCCTGTTTCTATTGAGGGCACCACTATCCCTTCAGTCACTCAGTTTAATGACATCAGAACCTCCCTTAATGCTTTCCCTCACTTCCAATGTTCAATCAGTGGACAAGTGCTTTCAAATTCTCCTTCTGCATCTCTAATATTCAACCTCCTATCTCCACTCACACAGCAATGGTCCCAGTTCAGAATCTTGTCATCTGTCTTCTAGACATATTCTTCTAGAATATTTTAGGAGCTTCCTAGTTTATCTTTCTGTTCTCTTCTCTCTGCAATCATAACTCCACAAATGGACCAAAATATTCTTCCTAAGGCACAGGTCTAACCATGTTTTCCCTTGGCTTAAAAACCTTTAGTGCCTCCTTATTGACTTTAGGATAAAATACAAACTCCTCATTCTTCACAATCTGGCTTCAATCTATCTTTCAACCTTATTTCATATTATTCCACGGCGTATGCTCTAAATTCTAGCCAAATTGAATACCAGCTGTCCCTGAGGCTCAACATACCATCTCCTGGTTCCATGTGTACATAGAAGCTGTCCCTTATCCCTTGTCTACCCAAGTATTTTTCTTTCTTTGGTATTCAGCTTTGGTACTCATGCCACCTCATGAAGTCACCTTAGTTTTTCTGCTGCCTTACTTGTATACGTATTGTATGCCTCTTTCTTGAGGGAGAGAACTATGTCGTTTTGCCTTTGTATCCTCAGCATAGATCAGAGTAATAGGTGCTTGATAGATGTTTGTTGAATTAACTCAACTCCTCTCATATTGCACGGAAAACACATGCCATTATACATGGTAAGAATATGACTTCAAGAGTCTTCTGTTTTCCTGGGAAAAGAGAAGTATAAATCCATTTCCATTGGGCCAGTTCCAAGGACTCTCATCCACAAGGAAACACAGACTTGTTATGCAACATAAATGGGACCCTGACCAATAAACCCTGATGGGTGGCCTGCTGCAATAGAACCAATACAAAACCCCTGGGCACCATCTTGTTTAGGAGAAGGAGTTCTGCAAATAACCCTCTGGTAAACTAGAAAGTATCCAGGGGACACCATGCTTGATTTTTTTACCTAAAACACCACAATCACTTCTGGAGGGTTCAAGTAACTCCTTGGAAGCATGACTACAGTTAGGATGTGTAGGCAGCTGTTTCCAAGTGCCCTGGCAGGTTATTTTCTTCCACAGCTGTATGGAAATTAACAGTGAACACAAGAGCTCCAAATGGTTGCTCTGAATTCCAAGGAGTAAATAGACTTGTTTTAAAGGACTGACATAGCTCACATGCACATATCAATGGCAAAAGATTGGACCATATAACCTCTGCTTTACAGTCTTAACTTCCCTGTTTTAAACCCACAATATATGGATTTGAATTCTATAGAACTGAAAGGATAATTTTTTTTACCTTGAGCATTAGAAGCTTAAAAATGAGTAGATCCAACCATTTTTAAAGTCACGGTGCATATATCATGTAGCTCTACTTCTGGCTTATTCCTGAATGGGTTGAAAAATGGATAGATGATGTGACTTCTATTCTGCTGCACTGATTCTTCTCCTGCTTCTCTGATTTCTCATTTTCTCTTTCCTTGGTCTTCCTCCTCCTGCACTCAACAGGGTTTCGTCTTTGGTCCTCAAGTCTTCTCTCTGTCTCTGTCTGTCTGTCTCTCTTTCTCGGTCTCTCTTTGCCTCTCTGTCTCTGTCCTCTCTCTCTCTCTGTCTCTCTTACACACACACACACACACACACACACACACACACACACACACAAACACATGGAGGAGTATCTGTAATTTAGTTTCTTTAGCTAACGAGGATAATAGTCAGACTGCTGAAATTATCAACTGAAAGCAATTGTGAACAAAAATAGAGTCTCTGAGGAAAAACTTAGAACGAAGTGAAAATTGGAAAAATGACAGAGGACTAGGTTTCCATTTCCTGGGAAATAGAAAAATGTCACCTTTCTGTCATTTGGATCCCAATCCCTGACACTGATGGATCTGATCTGCCTTGGGGGTCACTATCAATAATCTTTATCACTCAATTTTTCCACAACCAACAATTTCCCCAGACATCAAAACGTGACTCACGACTCTACCCAAAAGGGTCCTGTAAGCATTCAGACTAATAAAGTAATGGTCATAAGAGAGGTTTTATTTCACCTGACAAAAACAAGAAGGAAATAGTACCTGTGCTAATCTATAGTTAGGAAAGGTCTTTTCCCCCTTCCAGAGAGCATCAAGCAATTCTCCATCCTTGTGGGTCCCACCTTCTTTCTGGACCTATGTTGTCCACATGACTCACATTACCTGTGAAGAGATAGGTCCTGGTTGTTTTTTGGTGTATATGGGTCCCAGCTGTGCTAGTTCTTTTAGAGTGCCATAGGTGGTTCAAACTGTAAGCCTCTATCCAAGTCTGAATAAGGTTCTTTCTCTACTCTCTCCTCTCACTGGAGCATTGAATACCTTTGTCCTCTCTCTCTGATTCAGGCCTAGTCTTCTCTTTCATGTCTATATTGGGCACTGGGCCTTCGATGAACTTGGTTCCCTATAAATTCCATATGCAGATAGATGCTGAGCCTACAGCTCAGCATCTATGCTTGTGTCCCTCTCTAAGTTTCTGTGTCTTCTCCTGACTGTGTCTTCTGTTTCTGTGTACCCCCCCACCCCCACTTTCAATTCCCTTCCTCTTTTTAAAGGCCAAACTCTGATAATATGTGACTTTTGTTATCAATAGTGTGTCAGTTCAGTGATCCTCATCTACGCTTCCTAAACAAGATTCAGGAGAAAGAGAATTCATACCTTGTAGGGGATTTTACAACTGATTCAGGAGCCAGTAGAAAGGAAAGGGCTTACTCTGGCTGTGATGCCCTGTTGCCTTTAGGAACAAATGCAGTACAAACTGCTCTGTTTGACTTCTAAAGCTCTTCATTGAAACTTGTCCCCATCCTACTTTTCCAGCCTTCTTTTACGTTATTCCCCATTTTTGCAAAGTTCTTCGAGAGGAGGGACTGTTTCATTTTTGAATTTGAATCCAGGTGCTTAACAAAATGCTTGTTGATTGCTTGATACCTGGACATATCCTTTACACAAGCAATTCCCAGAAAGTAAGAGAAAGAAGAGGCTTTAGAGATTTTCTAGTTCTTATTTTATAGGTAAGGAAATAGACTAAGGAAGTATCAGTGACTTCCTCCAGGTTCCATAGCTAGTTACTATTGGAACTGGGACTAGAAATGAATTTCACAATTTTCACATTCCAATGCTTTTTCTACTATTGTAGCACCAGTTTTCTGTAATATAATCTGTATATTTTGCTTTTGTCCACAAGCTATGCCCATTTTTAGATTTTTTCTTCATTCAATACAAGCTGTTAAGTCACTATAGAAATATTAGGATAACTTTAAATAAACTAAAAATTAGATGACAAAAATAGTACCAAAGCCATTTACTTTTCTCCTCCTCCTTTTTTCTTCAAATGCATAAATTTAAAGAATCTCAAAATCTCTTTCATATTACTGTTTTTGGTAATGTTTGTGTTACCTTACCAGCAGGACCCCAACCTTGCTTTCAGAGAACTCATTGAACAATAGGTGGTTGGATATCATTTCATGGGCATCTAGGTGATGCAGTGGACAAAGTGCTGGGCCTGGAGGCAGGAAGACTCATCTTGGTAAGTTCAAATGTGACCTCAGACACTTACCAGCTGTGTGACCCTGGGCAAGTCACTTAACAATTTGCCTTAGTTTCCTCATCTGTAAAAGGAGCTAGAGAAGGAAATGGCAAATCACTCCAGTATCTTTGCCAAGAAAACCCCAAATCAGGTCATGAGAGGTAAGCATGACTGAATACCATCATCATCATATCATTTCATAATCATACTAGGGAAAATTAAATGAGATAAAATTGATTGAACAAATTGGATGATGAATCTCAATTCTGTGCCATTCAATTGATTGAACAAATTGGATGATTTACTCAATTCTGTGCCATTCAATGCCATTCTACCATAACTTGGAAAAAAGCTAAGACCATAAAATTTCTCTACATTTTCATTTTTGTATGACACACAGTTTAAAAATCAAAATGCTTTCAGAGAATAACTTCTCCTCAACTTCCTGTAATAAATGCAGAGATACAATATTTCAATGGATATGTGATTTCATCATGTAGGCATTTTCTCTATCAGCATAAACTGCAACCCATCTAGTGTCTATCAGCAACTATAAAGCCCCCGGATCAACTCTAAGACCATAAAAGTTCTTTTAAGATAGAAGGATCACAAATTTACAACTAGAAGGAATGTTAGAAGTTATCTGATCCAGGGCTGTCAAATTTAGGCCCAAACCAGACTAAAATGTATTTGGGAAATGTTTAACAAAATAAATAAAAATACAACACAGATAATGTTAATTTGTGGTTTTCTAAGTCAATATGTAACCTGTAGGGATCTAAGATCCATTTCTATTTGAATTTGACATCACTGATCTAATCCAACCTCCTAATTTCACACTTGAGGAAACTGTGGCCCAAAAGATGATTTGTCCAAGGACACACAGTAAGTAGCAGAGGCAGGATTCAAAAGCAACCCAGTTCTTCGGACAGCAGATCCAATCTTTTTTCCTCTACAACATGGAATCTTTCATCCTGTGAGGCTCATCCATGTTTTTTGTTGTCTTTGTTAATTCTCTTCCTTTCTGGTCTATTCTGAAATCCCTTTCTCTGATTTGTGAGGTATACCCTTATTTATTCCTTCTTTAATGACTCCGTGTACCTGAAATACAATTTTCTCTGATAAGGGTTTGGAATCTAAGATGTATAAATAATAAATAAAGGGTATGAGCTTTAATATTAAGGTCACATATCCATTTAAACATATTGTAGAATTTAGTTTAGGGTATTGATCTAAGCCTAATTTCTGCCAGATTGCTTTCCAGGGTTTTTGTTGTGTTTAATGGCGTTAGGAGAAGACAAAAATAGGAGGAAGGAGGTCTGTACTAGAGAGGAAAGGAGAAGGAAGCAGGAAATTGCTATTATATAATAGAGATACATAAGATGAAGACTATATATGTATGTATATATATATATATATATATATAAAACTATTGAGGAAGGAGTGGTAGGAAGGGTCATCCCATGAACCTCATGTTCATCTGACTTAAAAGAAGATTGAATACACTTACTCCATCACACACGGTGATTTTGGTATAGAAATACATTAAATTCCAAAGGGAAATAGTAGGGAACAGGGACAAGGGACAGATAGAAAGGGAAGTAACAGAAAGGCAAAGGATAGTTATAAGGGAAGTAAGAGAATAATCATAAGCAAAACATATTGGAGGAAGGAACATGAAGGCAAGATTAAAAGGAAAGGAAGAAAAGAGTAAAAATATGGGATTGGGATGGGGTAAGGAGAACAGAAAAGCTGTAAGAGAGGAAACAACCTGTTTTACAAGATCATGAGTCAAGCATATTTCCTCTCTTCTACCACTATCTTATTTATAAAGAGGGAGGTGGGAATAAAGAGAGGACAAAGTATAAGAGGACAGGATGGCACGACACAGCTAATAAATTTAAATTAAATAATTAATTTATACACAATTAACAATCATAACTGTGATTGTGAATGGGATGAACTCACCCATAAAATGAAAGAAGACAACAGAATGGATTTAGAAAGCAGTATTTAAAGCATTAATTGTTCATATGTAAGTTGAACTAACATAATAAAATGGCAATGATACCTAAATTAATTTACTTATTTAGTACTACACCAATCAAATTCCTAAAAGAATATTTCCTAGAGCTAGAAAAAATAATAAGAAAATTCACATGGAAGAAAAGAAGGTTAATAACTTCAAATGCAATAATAAAAAAAAAGTAGGAAGGAAGTGGGTATGTGACCACCAGATCTCAAACTTTATTACACAATGGCAATCATTAAAATGATTTGATACTGGTTAATAAAAAGAGAAGTTGATCAGTGAAACTGATTAGGTACTACAATTTTCTCTAATAAAGGCCTCATGTCCAAGATATATAAAGAACTGACTCAAATTGATATGATGAAGAGCTATCCCTCCATGGATATCATATCAAAGGATATGATAAATGAATTTTCAAAGGAAGAAATCCAAACTATCAATAACCATATGAAAAATCACCAATCACCAATAGTTAGAGAAATACAAATAGAATGACTTTGAGGTCCAAACTCGTGCTTCTCAAATTGACAAACATAACACAAGAAGAAAATTACAAATGTTGGAAGGGCTGTGGGAAAATGGGTGCATCATTGCACTGTTGGTAGAACGGTGAATTGGTTCAGACATTCTAGAAAGCAATTTGGAACTATTCTCAGGAAGGTTCTAAATGCCCTTTGTCCCAACTATACAACTAAGCTTATACCCCAAAGAACACACAGAGAGAAAGGATCCAGATGTATAAAAATATTTATGGCAGCTTATTTCATGGTAGCCAAAGATTCGAAACCAATAGGCTGTCCTCTTATTGGAAAATGACTAGACAAACAGTGCTACATGAATGTAATGAATTGTAATCGCGACCTAAGAAAAGATGAAATGGGCAATCTCAGAGAAAACTAGAGTGATTTTTATGAACTGATGCAGAGCACAGTGAGTAGAGCTAAGAGCACAATTTATATAATGATAACAATATTATAGGGAAAAACAAGTTTGACACATTTTCGAACTCTGTTCAATTCAATGATGAACCATAGGTCCGAAAAAATGAAGCTGAAACAGTACACTTAACTTCTGACAGAAGTTAAAAAGTGAAGAAATTAAAATGCAGAAAAGAACAAGCATTTTCAGACATAGCTAATACAAGAATTTGCTTTACAAGACTATGTAAATATTTATTGAGGGATTTGTTTTTAGTTTGTTCTTAAATTTGTTTAATGGGGAGGGTGATGAGAGGAACAGATGAAAAATATTTGGTACTTAAAAGAACAAAATAATGATTTACTGATTTACTCTGATACTAAAAATTAATTAAAATTACGATGTTATGTGTGATTTATATGTCAATGAGCCCCCTCTCCCCTGACAGATGGAGTGAATTTAATCTTGGGAGTTCTGTCTAATAATTATATCTATGGTACATTGCCCTCAGATATGTGAAGTTCAGAATATGGCTTGTGTCTCTTAAGTGTCCTCAGTAAGCATAATGAGTCCAATGCAATAAACATATGAAAGATTATTAATGACACATAAAGATTGTTGGCTAGTATCAAAGCCCCTGAAACAAAGCATGTATATATAAATATATATATTTATATATAATATAAACATATGTATATATATTTATATATAATATATATAATATATATATAATATCAAGTTATAATCCTCTATCTGGTTTGGAGCTCAGTTTCCTTTTTCACCAAGAGGTTTAATCTTAGTCACTGTGAACTCAGCACCAATAGGTGAAGTTCCAGTAGTGTGAATGGAGTCAAGGATCTGGATGGAATATAGCTTCTATCTCTTTCTACCCACCTATTTCCTTATGGCTCCTGCTGATTTCCTTGCTCCAGACTCACTCCCAGGTAATAGCTCTTGGCTGACATCTCTTAGCATATATCACAATTTTCAGTGCATTCAGCTTGAAATTCTAGATTATTGCAGCTCTTGAAGGTCCTAGTTTGGCTCTGAAACGTCATGGTTTCACTTGGTTACTGGTTCTAGGTTCCTCTCTCTTTACTGTGGCCCTATGGCCACAATTCATGGCTTTACATGTATATGTAAAGGCCTTTTTCCAGTCACTATAAGCAGGACTCCTTTGAAGGCTGCAGACTTCTTTTGCTACATATGGAAAACATTTAAAAAAAAATTTTAAAGTGCTTTCACTGGTGTTTGCCCTCCCTCTTCCTGGAACAGTGGGTGAAGTATTGGGTTTAATCAGGAAGGGCTGAGTTCAACTTCTACCTCAAACAATTACTGGTTGTGTAATCTAGGACAAATCACTTAACTTCTCTTAGTGTTGGGTTTCCTCATCTGTAAAATTGGGATAATAATAGCATCTACCTCACAAAGTTGTTGTGAGGATCAAATGAGATAACATATTTACGGCACTTTGCAAAACTTAAATTGCTATATAAATGCTAACTATTATTGTTATTTAATAAATTTTTAAAAAGGAGATTAAAGTTTCTTAATACAAATTAACACTTACTTGGTCTGTGGAGCAACCTAATTATGTTATGGATTCCAGCAAATACTAAATACTTGTGGGGCAATATCTATGCGGTTGTGTTTCATAAATATGTGATCATTCTTCTATTTTTAGATTACTTGAAAGAAGACCTACGTAAACATATGAAAGAAAAATTTCCTGAGAAGGTTAAATTAATAAGAAATGACAAACGAGAGGGACTGATTCGAGGAAGAATGATAGGAGTAATTAATGCTACAGGTATGACATACTGTGTATATTTTTTCCTTGGGTAAACGGCCATGTATATCTCAGACACAGTGTGTGGGTGTATTTAAAGTCCACTGGTGCCTCCTTTGTCTTCGTTTAAAGAGACAGGCATCGGGAGATGCACCCAACCTTTGAATAGCTCTGAATTGATTCTGGCCCACCCCGTAGATGTTTGGGAGTTTAATCAGGATTTGTTGGACGGCCAAACTCAGTCTTCCCACATGCTATTATTTGCCTTTAAAATAACATCAACCTGGAATGAGCAGTAGTTAATACTAAAATGTAACTGAACACTGTTGCTTTGATTTTGTTGATTTGGAGTGTTAAAATATGTGTGCTTCCATTGCTCAGACATGGCCAACACATTCTATGACCTTGCATTTAGGGCCAGCTTTCCCCAAGTTAGAGATAATCTGCTTTCCATTTGGAGGCATGATTCCTCTCATATGCCAATCTGAGTAAAAGATAATTATAAGATTTTCTAGCACAACTGACTCATCCTTGTGCCCTGGGATGCAGAGACCCCAAACTTGCTTCAAAAGACAGTTAACTTAGTCTGTTTCTAATTGTAAAAGGCTTTGAAAAATAGGACTGGTTTTTGTCATAGGCAAGAGTACTGCCAGCTGTACCAAATACAAATTGCTTGTGACAGATTCTGTTCCATTGGGTTGTGAGGAGGTGCATTAGAGAAGAGGGAATAAGTCTGAAAACAAATTATCACGAAGTGAAATTTTGTTTTTACTTCACTTTCTTTGACTCGTTTACCTGAATCTGAACTGAAATGCTCTTCGTGGCTTTTTGCCTGAACAGCAAGAATCAAGAACTGAAAAGTTACTGGTTTTTAATGGCTTAGATTCAGTTTAGTTTTTCAAATTAAATATTTTCTAGGCATCTGCTGTGTGCCATTCTTAGCCTTCAATTGTCCTCTACATCCAGACTCTTAATTTCCTAAGATGCACTGGAAAATTATCACCCTGTGTCTTAAAAACCACCTTTGTGCTTACCATTACTTCTCTGCATTTCTTTGCTTTTCCTTCACCAAATCTTGTTTCTGAATTCTGATATTCCCTAAGGATATTCTGAATTGAATATTGAAAAATTTCCTTGTTGGGGGTTAACAGAAAGGCCTGGGACTTTAACTATTTCTTCAATAATCCTTTTGTAACATTGAATTGATTTTCAGAAGTACATCCTACAATTAAAATTCTATCAATCTTTTCCCCTCTTAGTCTAACCAAGACAGGATGAGGTTAAAGTGAGGAAAAAGAAAAATACCCCATTAATTTGTGGCAGTTAAAACAACATGTGGTTAGACTTTAATCACGTTGGCCAAAAATCATTGGTTTGGTTTTTGGTATTGTTTGTTTATTCCATCTCCTAGTAAAAAGTTAATACTGAATAAGTTCCAACTCTATTAAATTCAATAAACATTTATTGAGGAGTTATGTACTGCATATTTGTGCGATAAATGTATAGATAGAAAGATGAATTAAGCCCAATCCCTTTTCTCAAAGTGTTTACAGTCTAGTAGAGGAGATGACAAGGATCTGCGTATCTATAGTACAAATTAGGACCTAGTTCCAAAAACAAGATACTCCATCTCTTGGCTCCAGACATTTTCTCTGGCTGTCCCTTGTGCTTGGAATGCTTTCTTTCCTCATCTCTGCCTCTTGGCTTCCTTAGCTTCCTTCAAGTCCCAACTAAAATCTCATCTACTACAGGAAACCTTTCCTGATTCTTCTTAATTTTAGTGCTTCCTTCTGTTAATTATTTCCTATTTATCCTGTATATAGCTTATTTGAACATATTAGTTTGTCGTTTCCCATATTAGACTATGAGCTCCTTGAGGTCAGGGCTTTTTTTTTTATCTCTAGCACTTGGCATAGTGCCTGGCACGTAGTAGTACATAGTAGGTGCATAGTAAGCACATAGCAGATGCTTAATAAATGTTTGTTGACTGACTGCCTGGCAAGTATCTAAGGGAGTTCCAGAAAAAGTGTTATGAGAGCTTTGAGGGGCTTCATTATAGAAACAGCACCTGAGTGAGTCTGGATAGATAGAAAAGATTTCAACAGGTGGCAATGTGAGCAAGAGTGGAACTGAAGAAATTTCAGGAGTGAGGGATAGTATGCTTCTCTTAGATTAAGAGAAAAGATTTCCCCACCTTTAGAAATGTAACTAAGAAGGTTAGAGTGCCCTAACAGGCTAGACATGCTGGTCACAATGGTTATTCCAGCTCAGGATTTAGAAGAAGCCAGAGTAGAGAAAGAGGTAAAAACTTATGAAGGTAATTGGAGGGAAGTAGGGTATTTACATATGCTAATTCCTTCTTCCCTGAGGCAAACACTATTTCCATGGCTTCTCAAACCATAACATAGTGCTACAAAATGAGTGACACTTACTCTTTAAAGAAAAGCTATGGCAAATCTGGACAGCATACTAAAAGGCATCACCTTGCCAACAAATGTCCATATAGTCAAAGCTATGGTTTTTCCAGTAGCAGTGTATGACTGTGAGAGTTGGACTATAAGGAAAGCTGAGTGCCAGCCAAATCGATGCTTTCAAACTGTGCTGGAGATTTTTGAGAGTCCCTTGGAGAGCAAGAAGATCAAATCAATCAATACTTACTAAAGCTGAAGCTTAAATATTTTGGCCACATAATGCGAAGATGGGACTCATTGGAAAAGACCCTGGTGGTGGGAAGGATTGAAGGCAAAAAGAGAAGGGGATGGCAGAGGATGAGATGGATAGATAAAATCATGGAAACAATGAACATGAACTTGGACAGACTTTGAGAGATGGGGGAAGATAGAAGGACCTGGTGTGCTGTGGTTCGTGGGAGCACAAAGAGTTGGACATGACTGAACAATAACAATATAATTTAGGGTCTTTGGAAGATAGATATTTTTTTCAATTACTAGTCCAAAGACATGTGGTCAAGAGGCTTTTGGATAGTTCACAAATCTTTGCTTCTTTTGTTTCTTGAACTTGAGCCATATTTAACAACTTATTTTCACCATTCTTCCCCTGCCTACCTTTACATTAAAGTCACCAAGCTTTATAACTTAGGTTAGATTAAGTCAGAAGGCCTTGAGTTATTCATAGCATTTCTCTACCTTGTTATCCTTTGCAATAGATATTGGTATATAAATTACAGTGATCCTCATGGTGATCTTTGGGCTTAATATTCATCATGAGCATTACAAGGCAAGATGGCTAAGTGTCCTATGAAACAATTTTTGTTGTTACCCTTGTATGCCCAGGGGAACCAACTCCATGGACCTTTTTAGTTGCTTCTCCATGGAAAACTTACATAGATTTCCATTTAGCTGCACCTTCCTCATATTGTTCCTCTCCCCCGTTCCCACAAATGAGTGATAGAACAGAGAGACAAATACTTACCAAATATGTTTGCCATGGTTGTGGAGAATACCTTGCACAGAGTGGATTCCCTTTAGCTGGGGGGATCCTTCAGATATTTTTATTTGTGGATTACATTGTTCTGATTGCTCAAACCCCAGAACACTATAGTTTCTTTAATAAGATTTATACCACTTCAAAGAATTATCCCTAACACAGGCTAAACCAAGTGGAATTCGGACGTGCAGTTGGATATACAGCCCCACTGAGCTGCCCCACAAATACACATAGCTTGGAAAAACACTTCAGATGAACAGTGAACCTCTCTAAAATTAAATAGGTATAAGATAAAAAGGTGCAGCTAGGTGGTGCAGTGGATAGAGCACCGGCCCTGAAGTCAGGAGGACCTGAGTTCAAATCAGGCCTCAGATCAAACACTTGACACTTACTGGTTGTGTGACCCTGGGCAAGTCACTTAACCCCAATTGCCTTAAAAAAAAAGATAAAAGGTGATTTTCCTCACATCTAGAAGCATTGTTAGGCAAATCAGAATAGTGCTTCCTATGAATATTGACTCTGTGTCAGACTCCTTTTAGTTGACTACAGTGGTGGAAGAGGGTAGGTATATCATTTATGGCCTGCACAATGCATAATTGATGAAATGGTCTACATAATGTATATGTTTTACATGATGCAACAGTGAAGGAAACACCTCAACTAAATTAATGACAAATATTTGAGTGTTTACCCTATGCAATCCACTATGCTCAGCATTAGGGAGACTAAAGAAGAAATGTGAGACATAGTCCCTGGCCTCAGAGAATTACTGCAGAGGTAGTGACTGGTGCATCCCATCATTGCTATTGATACCTCTCTGGATCCCCCTCCATACTGATCTTGTCTCTGGAGGAAGTGGGTTGTCTTGGGAGGTTGTGGGAAGCCTTTAAATGGAGTCTGGATGACAACTTATCAGGAGTGTTGAGGACAGAATTCTTGTTCAGGTATGGGTTGGATGAAGCAGACCTATGAGGTCCCCTCTAAATCTGAGATGGGCTTCTCTTAAATGATGGGATAGCTTACTGCTTAGCAACTTTGAGGAATTTCTGAAATGATGCTGAGATATATTGGATCCACAGCTTTGTGCGGAGTCAGACAATCAGAGAAGTTGCCAGCTCCAACATTGGTGCTGGAATCAGTGGTAGAGTATATGAATATTTTCCAGGTTCTGCCTAGAGTTTCCTATGGAATCAGCAGACTTTAATTGAATAATTTGTCAAAGGGTGCTTATATCCAGACTGAGATGGCAAAGGCCTAACTGGGCCTCAATTCCTCATGCTCCTCAACTCCCATAAAATGAAAGAGTTAAATAGGGAAGGGAATAAGGATTTATATAGTATCTACATCAAATGAGATAATAATTGCAAAGTGTTAGTGCCTGGTACATAATAAGCACCATAAAAATGTTAGCTATTATTATAAGTAAGAGCTTTACAAATATTACCTCATCTGATCCTCACAACAACCCTTTGGGGTAGGTGCTATTATCATCCCCACTTTACATTTGAGGAAACTGAGGCAGATAGAGGTTAAAAGATTTGCCCAAAGTCACAAAACTAGTATGAGGTCAATTTGAACTCAAGTCTTCCTGACTTTAGGCCCAACACTCTACCTACTCTACCACCATCTGAGATAATTCCTAAGGCCCCTTCTTTACTCTAAATCTATGATCCTATGAAATACAGTCCCAAATCAGGACTCACTTTAATTGACTGGCCTGCTCCATGATCATGGAAATCTTGCCTTTTGACTTATACAAGTTTGTGGAACTGGGAGAAAAGGTTAGTCTTACTCAAACCAGCTAAACTGGACCCACTATTTCCCAAGATGGTGAGCTTTTACTATAGATTCCTGGGAGCAGCACTTCAGCTGGCTGCCTAGCCAGAAACTTAAGGAGAACCCTGCCCACCTGTCCTCCCTGTTCTGCACTCACACAGCTCTCCATCTCCTTTCTCCATGTATTTGCATTGAATGGTCCCCATAGATGGAAAACACTTTCTCCTTACTTCCACTTCTGAGTCCCTGGTTTCCTTCAAGACTCACTCAAGCTCCACCTTCTTCATGAAGCCTTTTCTAGTCCCTTTCCATCCAGCTACAAGGGCACCTCCTCCTCAAACTACTTGGTATTCATTTTGTGTATATGCTATATATATTATATATGGAGGAGTTTGTCTCCTTTATTAGAATGAAAGTTCTTTGAGGGCAAGGAACTGTTCCAGTTTAGTCTTTGTGTCCCATCACTCAGTACAGTTTCTTTCATATAGTAAGCATTTAATAACTTTTGATTGATGGATTGACATGACTACAAACAAATTAACCTAATCTCTCATATTTGCAGTCATCCAGTTGCTATGGTCACTCAGCTCTCAGAAATAATCACATTCAGCTCTCTATGTTGCCATAGGAACTTTGGAAGAATCAGACACAGAGCTGCCTGTGTAGCTAAACTGGAATATGGCTTAAATTCTTTAAGAGAGTTTCATATGCATGTGTAAGCTTTTTAAATAGCAACAATTCCATTCAGAAAGAATTTTTGACTAAACTTCCCACATTGGACCTGATTTGTGATTGGTAGTTTCATTCATATTTAATATTTTATTCTGAGATATATATTATTCTGAGATATATATGTATGTGTGTATACATATATGTAAAAGCAGTTGAATGACAGTAGAGGATTTCACTAACCATGACCCTCTTCAGCTTAAAAAATTTTTTTTCAGGGGCTTCACATTACCTACAGGACAAAGCTTGAACTCTTCTGATCTGGCATTCAAAGCCTTCCACATTTTGCCCCCAACTTTTTATCTCCCACTCTTTCCTAATACAAACTCCATTCTAGCCAGGCTACTCTGATGATGATTTTCCCTAAAGAAGATAAATTCATTCCCACCTTGTTACCTTTGCTTTCCTTCCATGTAAAGTGTTCTTTACTCTTTTCTCTACCCCACTTGGAATTAATTCTTTCTGCCTTCTAACTAGTCCCTTTCATCCTATAAGCCCCTGCTCAAATCTTCCATTCTTGTCCAACGCGAGTTCCCTGAGAGCACAAATTGCCTTGCTTTTCTGTTTGTATCCCCAGCGCTTGGCACAATGCTTTGCTCATGATACTTGATAAATGTTTTTTTTTTCAATCATTCATTCATTCTTTCCATCCTTTAAGAAACCTCCTTTGACTGGAGTGATCTCTCCCTTCTATATTACAGCACTAATCATATCACACAGTATAGGCTTTATTCTGTAATGTCATTATTGTTTTCTGTTTGTGTTAGACATATCACCATAACTAAATTATGAGCATTTTGTGAGCAAGGACCTATCAAGCTTCTTTGTATTTCCCAAAGCATTTAGCACAGTATTTGGTACATCTTGGGCAATACTCTAATTATTTAATTGATTCAAATCCTCTCTGTCTTTCAAGACCTAACTCAATTCCTATTTCATCCTCCTCCATTCCTGCCCACTGTAACCTTTCTCTTTTCTGAAGCTCTATGGTACTTATTATCTACACTATTTTTGCACTTAATGTTAGTGGAATATAACTTTGCATTTTTTATTTTGTTATTTAACTGTTGCAAAGTTCTTGAATACAGTGGCTATGTCTTCTAATTGTCTTAAACTCTTAACAACACTGACAGCTCCTTGAGGGAAGATACTATTTTTATCTTTCTTTATATCCCCAGCACTTAGCACAGTGCCTAGCGCATATCAGCTGCTTAGTATATGTTTATTGATTTGCTGATAATCCAACATATAGCAGGTGCTCAAAAATGCCCATTGAATCTAATTGTATTTTGTTTTGTTTTGTTTTTTTTGCTAGGAAATGGGGTTAAGTGACTTGCCCAGGGTCACACAGCTATTAAGTGTCAAGTGTCTGAGGCCAGATTTGAACTCAGGTCCTCCTGACTCCAGGGCCAGTGCACTGTCCACTGCACCACCTAGCTTCCCAAATCTAATTGTATTTTAACATGGGTATTTTGGATTGAAGGAGTAGTAGCATCCAAGTTGAATGTTATTAGGACCTACTAGACCTTTGGTTTTATGTTCCTAGGAGAAGTTCTTGTGTTCCTAGACAGCCACTGTGAGGTGAATAAAATGTGGCTACAGCCCTTATTGTTTGCGATCCAAAAAGACTACAGAATGGTGGTGTGCCCTCTAATTGATGCAATCAGTGCTTACACTCTCAAGTATATGTCATCTCCTATCCTCCGTGGAGGGTTCACCTGGAATCTGCACTTTAAATGGGAGCAAGTCCCTCCATCTAACTTACTAGGACCAGAAGGAGCTGCTGCACCAATAAAGTAAGATTTCTCTTAATAGATAGAAAACTAACTAGTGTGTATTTTATAGTAAAGAATGAACTATTTATTGGAGAGGCAATTCCTTCAGTTTCTTTTACTTAAAGAATAGAAAGCATTAGGATTTCCGATGGATTGTCCCTTCTGAAATTCTTGGTGTACGACTTTTCCAGAAACATTCAGTGGCCTAACAACATTTGACAGCCCCATGGAAGGCTTTAGTTCTCTGCACGTTTAACTCAAGATGAACATTATGCTCCAAAATATTCATGGTATTGGTGCCTCATCTAATTTCACATATGTGTGAGTAATTGTTAAAGCATCAATCGAGACAGAGAAAAGGACATTGAGTCCAACGCTATCATTTTATAGATGAGCAAATTGAGACACAGAGAGGATAAGTGATCTGCCCAGGGTTACATAACTAGCAGCTGAGGCAGGATTTGAACTCAGGTCTTCATGTGCAGTGTTCTCTCCACTATGTCACCTAGCTCTCTCTATTTTGGATCTTCTATTCAGGTGCATATGAACATATTAATCAAATTGATTATATGGCACTGTTGCTGTAATTCTGCACAAAAGGCACCTCCTGTCAAGGTCAAACAGAGACTTTTCCATCAAGGATTTATTGTCTAGAGTTTGTATTGGAGTTTATATAATTTTCCTAATTCTTGTCTTTGTAAATTGTTTCTAGTAATGTATGTGGACTTATATACACACACATGTATGTGTAAACATGTATATATATAAAACACAAAAAATTAATTTACTGTTAATTCTTTGCTTTAAATGATCTAAGTCTGAAGTTTGTGATTTCTCTGTTACTGAAAGCTTCTGATAGAAATAACTTCTCATGGATGCTATAAAAAGCAAAGCACTTTATAGCTAAAGCAATTGCTAGGGGGCAACCTTGTCTAAGTAACACCAAAGCTATATGTAGATTTAAATCAAATACCAGAGGAATGGGGTCAGAAATGTTTTCTTTTTTAAAAAAATAGTAAAAGTCAGAGATATTGCACAAGGGAAAGGCCATCTATGACTATATGGAATTGGTCAAAGAGCTTTCTGTCTTGCAAGAAAGAGATTTTGCATCTTTCTTCATAGGGATATGAGATGTCAGTCCCCTAAACTGCATCTTTTCTTCTCTCCCCATAAACTTTCCTCTTTCTGCAATCTGAGAGGAAGAAAGGAGCAAAGCTGTAATAATTCTAGGCTAGCCTCAAACCCAGAAAACCAAGTTTGTGCTAAGGAGGCTTTTGACAACTAGCTAAAACAGGATGAATTAGAAAGGATAATTCTAATCAAGAGCATTATATTAAGATGAGCTTTATAATAAACTGTAAAAGAAGAGGTTAAAAGAAAATTTAGGATAGCTGAGAAAGAAACTTAACTGTATTACATTTTATGCTCTACCCCCAACCCTTCCTGTTACTCTCTGAGAATGGGGAAGAAGGAAATTGAGGGGAGGGAGAGAATATTATAATGTAGAAGTGAAAGTAGAAGGGGAAGATTGAAATAGTAAGGAGGAAGGGAGGAGGGGAAGAGAAAACCATCTTCCCTAGTAATTAATAAAATATGAGCATTAACTCTTTAAATGGCAAGGTTGGTTTTTTGTTGTTGTTTTTGTCAATGTGTATAGCCTTCTTTGGGTAAGTATATAACACATTTTTAGAACTTTCTATGCTGTTTTAAGCATAACTTTTCTATAGAGATTATCTGATTCACAAAGGGGGTGAGAAGGAAGATTAATTAAAGACTATGTAGAAGTAAAAAAGCAATTTATTTTTATTATTGTTTTAAAAAGATAAACTCATCCAGTTTTAAAATCAAGATTGGGGAACACAAAAATATATGTGTCTGCATGTGTGTGTGTGTGAGTGTGTGTATTTCATGCAGTCAGTTTAAGGAATGATAGAAGGAAAACTAATTGACAGGGGTAGAGGAAAAATCTAAGAGGCAAAAGGTACAATGTAATGGATACTAGCATCTGGTGCAAAGACCGTTTAAGGCAGGAGCAGAAAATCCAGGCTTAGCAATGTTCAAAGTAGTAACTATGGTGCCAGGCAAAAACTAGATAGTCTAACAGACCTTGCTGAAATAGTACCAAGGATAGCTCCTTAAGAGTTGTGTCAGTAGAGGTTTCACATTCTGAAACAGTACCTGCAGAAGTGAAGTTAATTTTAATTAAAAGCTGAAGGATAATGTAAGAGCCACCATGAGTTACCTTTGTCATATCCTAAATTCTTTTATGTTGTAGGTTTCAAAGTGTTATCACCTCTTATAATTTCTATTAAAAATGCTCATTAGTTTATTATAATACTTCCCCCTATTCCCATTAAGCTTCAAAATTTGGCTCATTGGTTCATTGTGCTGCTTTACTGTTTCCACTGCATCTTCTTCTAACTTCAGTTAAGAATTAACTGTTTTAGCTAGTTGTCAAATGTCCCCTTAGCATAAGTGTGGCTCTCTGGGTTTGAGGCTAATTTAGAATCATTACTCCTTTTCTTCTCTCAGATAGCAGAAAGAAGAAAGGATATGGGGCAGAGAGAAAAGATGCAGCTTTACATGCCCAGTTTTACTACCCATGTTCTGCTACCTTAAACACTTTTCTTGAAAGGGCTTTACTATGACAGAAACACCCTATCTAATATCATTAATTGGTTCTGCAAAAACATATTTTAACAGAATTATAGGGGACATTCAATAAGGTAAATACCATAAATGCTGTTGATGTAATGATGTTAGTGGGTTTTGGTCATACCATATTAATGACATTGTAAAATGGTTTTGAGTAGGAAAATAATTATGCAGGTTATAGCTATATTGACAGCAGGCAAACAGGAAATTAGCATAATAAACAAAAGGCAAAGTTAAAAAGTTACAGGGAAATAGACTTTAACTCTTTTAATTTAAATTTTCTTTTTATTGAATTTCTTTTTTTCCAGATCTTGTCTATAGAGTTAGCCAGCTCACTTCTAAATTGGTTGTAAATCAAGCTTAGGTATTTTAGCCAAAATAGATTTGATTTGACAAGGATACTAGCTTTTTCAGACATGCTCAAATCTGCTTTCTAGTCTCAGTTCTGGATGTGTGACCCTTTGGCTTATTAAAAGTATTTCTAATCTGATTGGCTTTCCAAAACTTCTTCCTTTTGGCCTCATAACGTCTTTCATGAACATCATGCATTTCCTTGCATCCTAGTCTCTTATATTTTTCCTTCTCTTTGTTTCTCAACTTCTCTTTGAGAATTGCTTTTTTCTATAATTAATGCCTCCCCTAAGTTGCCCTCCCTCTTATTTCTTCATTTCTCTTAACCACTTTACCTCCTGTTTCCCTGTCCAGTGAAATGCTTTTCTGTGCACAACATGTGAGTGTATTTTCTCCTTTGACCAGCTCAGAGTGAGGTTCAAGTATTGCCTGCTCTTTACTTCCTCCTTATTTATATAGACTACTTGCATACTCCAATAATGTGAGATTATTTTCCCCATCCTTCCTCTTTCTCCCTACCCCAGTGCATTCCTCTTTCCCTCCCTTTCCATTCTTTTTTTTTAAGATCATCAAAACATAAAAGGTTTCCTGCCTAATTAGATTCTTCCCTCTGTGATCCTTGATGATAAAGATCCAACGGGGATACATGTATTATTTTCATATATTAGAGTATAAAAAATGTATCCTTGTTTAGTCTCTTATGATTGCTCACTTATGTTTACCTTTTATGTTTCTCTTATCCCCTATGTTTGTATTTCAATGTTTCTACATAGTTCTGGTCTTTTCATCAGGAATGTTTGGAAATCCTATTTCATTAAAAGTCCATTTCCACCTGTAAGATTATATTCAGTTTTACTGGGTAAGTAATTGTTAGCTGTAAGCTGAGATCTTTTGCCTTCTGGAACATAATTCAAGTCCTATATTTCATTATAATGCTGATACAAATTAGGTGTCTCACCATTAAATTGTACTCTTTAAGGCCAGGAATTGTCTTATCCCCAGTGATTAGTACAATATTCTAGTGTTGAGGTTAGAGTTGGGAGAGCTGGTTCAGGTGTGAAAGAATTCATTAGACCTCTGCAGCCATTGGTGGTGAGTTCAGGGTGGACCCCAAGAATGTTGGGGTGTTACCTTAGGTGTGAGGAATAGACATGCATGTCCTAGTATCCTGAAAGAATTTACTTGGACAGTCTCCAAGCTAAAGAAAGGCATATATTGGGGTGATGCAGCCAAGCAGGCAGAGCATAGACCACAGGCTCTCCTCCCCTAAGGGAGCAGAGTGGTCCCTGCTTCCTGGAGGAGGCAAAGGCAGTTAGCCAGGTTAGAGGTATGGTTCAAATAAAATTTTATGGAATAGGAGGAAGGGGACAAGAGAATGAAAGGAGAAAGCATGGCTCCAAAAATGCCTGGGATATCAAGTGGTCCAGAGGTGATAAGCAAAGAGAACAGGAAAGGGAGGGGGGAATTGTTCTGGAATTGAGGGTGCTTTGTGAAAGCACACAGACAAGTCCACAATGGGGACTCCAATGCATAGTCTTCTTTGATCACTTTTCTGGCTAGTCACATCCTGCATCTTGTCTCCTATCTCACATTCTGCTTGCTCCATCTGCCTCAAGCGCTCTTTTCTATCTCATTACTGGAATATAGTAGGCACTTAATGCATACTGATTGCCTGGCTTCTGTTGGTGGCTTCTAAATCTTGGATGATTCTGATTTGAGTCTCTGGTACTTGAATTCTTTATGGCTGCTTTCAGTAGTTTTTCTTTAACTTGAAAGCTCTGAATTTTGGCTATAATTCCTGGAAGTTTTCATTTTGGGATTTCTTTCAGGAGATGACTAATGGATTCTTTCTATTTCCATTTTGCCCTATTGTTCTAAGAGATATTGGCAGTTATCTTTTATGAGATCTTGAAATGTGATGTCTAGGCTTTTTTTCTGGTCTGAGCTCTAATCCAGAATTGAGTCTGAGCAACATGTCTGTGGATTTATTCCTGATTGGAAGTTCCCCTACTGCTGGACTCTGCCACTATAATTCAGCTGGAAAACTCTGTAGACTCAGAGTGGTCAAATTGCAGGGTTCTTTTTGATCTGGGATTGTTGTTCTGGTTATTCCACTGTAGGCTTCAAACTTGGCTAGAAGCTAGAAATGCATCCTTGCTCCGTTCTTGAGGTTAGAACCACACAGGTACTATTTGCTTCTAAACTTGTTCCCTGATCATTACATAATCTAGGGCCTATGACCACTCCTCATCCTAAAATTCTACCCCTAGATGCAGGTCCTTTCCTGAGTCTGCTGTGGATGTGTGAATTGGAACTGCATAGTGAGCAATAGAGCTACCAGTTGGCACTTCTTCCCACATCCTGCACAAGTTTGGGGTCCCTGTCTCCCTGTCCTGGTGCTCACAGCCCTGGTACACAACCTCAGTTCTCTTTTAGTCCCTAGAGATGCTGTAATGCTCTAGGTAGCATACCTTCAGATGGACTTTATCTTTGATGTTTGCAGACCTCTCTATCTGTCTTCCTATGCCAATATAGACTGAAAAAAATGACTCATTGTGACTTTTATCTTGGATTTCTTGATCAAGACTTGGTCTGATACATCTTCTAGAACTTTGACTCCCAGTCTCTCAACACATTGACTATTCTTCCTTTTCTCCTTCCTCTGGTTTCCTGGGCAGGAAAAAAGTTCTTTTCCCATTGACTTACAAAGATTCTTTCGTAGGCTCTGGGCCTTTCTACATTAACCTGGGTGTTGTGCCCACTCTACTTTCTTAGAGCTTTTCCTGGCTCTAGTCCCTGTAAGTTTTTTTTCACACCTTTGACTCATTCTTCTTTTTTCTTACTTGATTTTCCTGAAGCAACTTTGTTGACTGGTTATTCTGGCTGATTTTGCACTGTTGATTAAGCTTGACTTCTCCAATTATTTCTGTAGACAAACATCTAAACTCTGAGATCTAGAGGCCATATGGCCTAGGGCTATGACGTCTAAACTACTGTAATCCTTGAGCATGCATTCCCTGTATTTGTTCTCTGCAGAGTTCCCCTGAAGACCACTCTTATTTTTCTCTTCAAAATGATTCCTCTTAAATTAAAAGTGGTATTTTCCTATTTTCAAGAAAGTTTAAAAATAATAACAAAATTTAAAATAAAAATTAAAAAGTGAAAATTCAACAAACATCTATTAAGCACCCACCACATACAAAGCCAAGGAAGATACAGATCTTAGATTAGCCTTTCAAATTTCCTTATTTCTATCTAGGGCTTCTCCATCCTCAACCCCAGTCAATCAATTGCCAAATTTTTTCATTCTACCTCCACAACAACTTTTCCATATATCCTTTTTTCTCCATTAACATACCACCCTAGTTCAGGCCCTCATCACCTCTCAGTTGGACTTTTATAACACAGATAGGTTGTGATTACTGCCAATAGTGCATTCTATCCGTAAAATAGTTGTATGAATTTGAATTTGCACTCGAAGTTGCTTCTAAGTTATAATTATGTAAAATATGGTCCTTGTTCCAGACCAATGGAAAAATGTAGTGCAAGTTCAAACAGTATGATCTCTTTGGGGAAATTCATCATTCCTATTAATCAGAACCTGGCTAGTCTCCTAGTTGCACCACAACTACCAGCAAAGACAAACTCACAATAAAAAAGCTTCTCCTTGCCACCAATGTGGAAAGAGCTATAATATCAGAATGATTAACCACTTTTCATAGCTTTTTATCTCTCAATCTCCAGCACTCAGTTCCAAATGCAAATTTTATTTCAATTCAACATTTATTTAGAGGTAGTGTGGCCTAGGAAAAAGAATGCTGAAGCCAGGAGACCTGGGTTCTAATCCCACTTCAAACACTCAAAAGCTATCTGACCATGAGAGTTAAGTCATTGAACTTCTCAGAATTGGTTTCCTTATCAGTGAAATGTGATAAGATTTGTACTACTCACCTCACAATGTGGTGAGGAAATTTCTTTGAAAATCTTGAAATGTTATACTAAAACAACATTTAAAATATCTGAGATACTACGGGGTTGGTGGAACAGCTGACCATGTTAAATTTTTTTCCAGTCACAGCATAGCAACAGAGATTAGAGTAATATCACTCCAAGGTAGGGGATAAAATAAAGTCAGGTGCTTTTTTCCTGTCCTGGAATTGGAGGTTAATTGAATTGCTATATGAATGTTACTCAGAATAATTTCATATACTAATTTCAGCAGGCATGGCATAGGTTGAATACCTCTAAAGGATTCTCCTTTAGGTTTTGTTTAAAGTTGCTTAATTTTCTTAATAGAAAGGTTTGTATTTTTGATATTAATTTGTCATGAAAAGTACTGTTTATAAATGTGTGGGTGGTAAACCAGAGAGCCAGCATTTTGTGTCTCAAATTATGCATTTCACCCCCAACCATGTGACCATGGCAATGAGTATCATATTATTGCCATTTAGTGACAGCATGGCTAAATTGAAGGCATAAACTAAAGTCATAAAGTTAGCCTAAAGGCTTTTAGCTCCAAATGATGAAAAACTCTCTAACAATTAGCATCTAAAAGCTGAGCTGGCTGCTTCAAAAGGAATGGAGTTCTTTCCATCTGACCTTTGGGCACAGAAAGGGTAATAGTGGTGCGGAGAGGGTCAGGTAGCAGATAATCACTTCTTGTGGATACATATATTCAGAGAAGGATTTTGGTTCAGGTACAAGTTGGACTGGATATAACTTGTGATTTCCCTTCTAACTGTCTGAAGAATTTCTTAACAATTAAAGATGCCAGAAAGGAAATGGGTTGGTTCAATAGAGAGTGAGTTCACTCTCATTAGAAGTGTTCAGGTGTAGGCTGAGTAATGGTTTATCAAGCAAAGGTTGGTCTAGATCCCCTCCAAGATTGCCTCTAACTCTCAGATACCATGGGTCAACCCACAGTGGGTTAGAATAGCGCTTCTTAAACTGTGGGTTGCCACCCTATATGGGGTCAAGAAAAATTTGGCAACAGTAAAAGGTTTCTAAACATGCAATGACCAAAAATTAATTAAAAATCAAATGCATAATGAATCCAAGATGTTTCTGGCAGCTCTTGCCCATGCTGCATTGCACAACTTCACTGCAGCCTTGGTTCTGAATACAAAACATGTGCACTTCGCACTGCACATGTCCTCAGGGCACACTATGCCAACTAATGCTCCTAGAACATAAAAAGGGGTCACAAGTGGAAAAAAGTTTAAGAAGCCCTGGATTAGAGAAATTAGATATAGAGTAATGAAAGCAAAGATTCTTTCTTGGGAAATTATCAATTTGAAAGGTTTTAAAAATTCTTACTAGATAGAAAAAGAAAATATTCAAAAATTTTGAAGTCAATAAAAAACAAACTACTCTCCTATTTGTTATTGTTGTTGTTAAAAAAAAGAAGCAGATATTTTGGGGGGAAAGGAAATTTATATATATGTATACATACATATATATGTATACATACATACTTATATATGTATATATATAACATGTTTTTAGTGTGTATATATATATATATAAAACATGTTTTTAGTGCTCTGTCCAGATTTAAATTCACTATGTTAGTGAATACATAAAAACATAAAAAATGCATTAGGCATAATTTAGGTTGCTCATAAAATGATCACATTTTAAAGTTTTAGATTAGTTTATTTAAATAACACACATTGGCTAATTGAATTTATGTTTAAATATTTTGTTTGTTTTGTTATAAATGGAGTGACAAGCTGCCAAAGATTAGGGAATTTTGTATTTTGTGTGCAAAACCCTGAGAATGGAAGAGACTATCAGTATTGTTAGAGAGCAAACAGAAATATTACTAGAAAGAGCGCTAAGTCCTGAAAATATGTCAAATAGACACATTCATTTTCATAAAAGGAGCTCAGACAAAAAGGAAAGGGTGAGAGGGCATTCCAGATTCACTGAATAGAACTTTTATCTCATGGAACTCTGTCTAATCAAATCAGTCTCATTTTCTGAATGGTCAGTGTCAGTGGTTTCTGTTTCCTCTGATGTTTTATTTTTATTGAAAGATAAAAATGTGAATATATCTGAATCTAGAATATTAAAGTAGATTTCAATGACCTTATCATATTTTATAGCTTATGGAAATAATTCTTTAAATAATTTTGATGGGTTTCTTAAAATTGAAATTTTGTTTTTTTTCTACCTTTTCACATGTCATTATATTTCTTAGTTTAGTATTATTATGTCCAAACAGAAGTTTTTTCCCCCCTATGCTGAAGCAGGTGAGAGAGGAGTTATGAATTAAAGTTTTATGTGGAAATATTTGTCTAGTAGCTTGTTCAGCATAAATAATTTTATCTTATGTGAGATAAAAGTGGGTGAAAAATCTAGTCTGGATCAATTCAAACTTCATTTACACAAACTTTGAAAATATCTTAAGACAAATAAATATTGGTTTAATATTCAGAATTCAGATAAACCTAAGTTCTCAGCCTTCAGTAAATAAAAGAGTTGACCCATTTGTAGATCTTAAGGAAAACTTAGGTTAATATTTAGGTTAATATTAATAATTAGGTTAATATTTCAACTCTAAAATCAATAATTGATTTTATCTTTTCTTCTCTGAGACTTTTTAGCAAGGAGAGCAGTAAATTCATCTTTTCTAATCTCTACAGGAGTAAATAGATGCATGAGTCTTTCAATGTCTAGTTAGGCATAGGGAGAAATATCCACTAACTATTTAATCCAAAGGCAACCAAAGAAAGCTCACGAGCAAAGAAGACACAGAAACTTTCTTCATTCTCATGTGAAAATGGCAGTACCTTGGAGGTAGAAATGCTTCTTGCTGTTTCATTTGAGAATTGTTCTGAATTGCTTATTCTCAGGATACAATAAGGCTGAAATTTATGTAACATTTTACAACTATCTTATTTGATCCTCACAACAATCCTGTAAGTACTATTATTATCACCATCTTACATACATAGAAACTGAGGATCAGAGAGACTAAATGTTTTGCCCATTTTCATATAACTAAAAAGTGTATGATGGTAGACTCTGACCCAGGGTTTTTCTCATTCCTAGAGCAGTGCCCTCTCTGCTGAGACCACTCCTGCTGTATGGTTTTTTGCCAAGGTTTGGAATGGAGTGGTGGGGGGGAGGTAGAAGGTGGGTAGGAATATCCTTATGTTAAGCATGTTATTCATCATGTAAAAAAAATCCAATTTTTAAAAATTTTCCTGACAATTAAAATAAAATTTAAGCCCAGGGAGGGAGGTATGGCAAGAAGAGGAAGGAACATCATTTATATTTCCTAAAATTTTTTTGCTTTGTCTTTTTCACATCTGAGGGATAGGGATAGTGTCTTAGACTTCTTTTGTATCCTTCCCAGCATTTAATATGGTGACAAACAAATTAGGCACTCAAGAACACTTTTTTGAATAAATGAATGAAAAAATTATGTTTACTATGCATAAAGCACTTTGCAAAGGGCTGAGGATACAAATAGAAAAGTGGAGATAGTCCCCACTCTCAAGGAGCTCGCATTTTCATAGGGAAGAGACAACATGTGTAAGAGGTTTTAGCTTCAAGTCATATGGAAGGTTCTCATGGCCCTTAGGGCTCAATGGAAAATGCTTCTTCTTTAATGTCCCTTCTATTAATAAAGCCATGTTTGTTTCTAATGTGAAACCATTTGACAATGCCAAGGACTTCAGTGGTGAGACATTTCTTTTCTGGGTCTGCTGTAGCTGTGGCTGCTAAAGAAGCAGTGGCTGAAGCACCCACAGAATCCATTGGCAGGTTGTACCTCCACAGAGGGTGCTTCTGGGATCAGTGGTTGCAAGGGCTGGGGTGGGGGTGGGGGTGCTACCCTTCTCTTGGGCTTCATGACTGTTAGCAGCAGTTGGTTAACAGTGTTGGTGTTGTCAGGAAGGTGGGACCCTTCTCCCCAGTGATTGTTCCTCTTGGTGACAGTTCTGGGGCCCCGAGCAGAGAGAGGGCTGATGGTTTGTGAGACACTGCTACTCCCAGGACTCTTTGATTTAGGGTCCTGAGTTTGATTGGTTTGATTGAAGGTTGGTAGTTTCGGTGATGATCATTTGATTCTCTGTACATACTGTCTCCCATCTCTCTTGGGGTGCCTTATTGCTTCAGAATGAATGATCTGTTCTGATCCTCTGGGCCCTGTTCCTGAGTGGGGATAGGAATGGGAGTGAGATGTCTCATGAGTTGAGTCTATGTGGATTCCAGGCTGCAGGTTGAAGCCTCCTTAATTGGGGAGCAAGGGAAGGACATGCAGGAAAGCCATGCAGTTTGGAGGCAGAATTGTCTTATGATAAACCGGAGTCAGACTTTAGTATACAGTTCTTGGACAGACTACCAAAGTGTCTGAAGTCAGGCTTCTAGAGTTTGACACTGAGACAAGCAGGTTGTGGGAAGGTGATATGAATTCAAGTCCCTCCCCCCTCAGTTTGCCATTTTCAACATTCTGCACACTCAGGTATGTTTTAACGTTAGTATATGTGTAGCTGGCTCTGACATCTAGCTCCTTCTAAATTCCCTGAAGCTGAAGAGCTCCTGTTGCCCACATCGCTCTCCAGTGACCAGTTCTAAGCAGTGATGGGCAGTTGCATCTTGAAGCATTTGTCTACTTGTTCCTTTAACACATAGGGTGTTTTGTACATAGGGTGAAATCAAGGTGGATGGCAAACCTTCACTTTAAAAGGCAAGTTAATGTACTTCAGGTTATTGCGAGAGTATGGTGGTGAGCCAAAAGGTACAGTAAGACCTATCATCTGGTGCTTGGCAATCAACGAAGATGCTTCCATAATCTAGTACCCATAATTTGGTTAGCATGCAAAGTGTGGTGACCTCACAAATGGAATATATTCTTGACGCTCTTCTAATTTAATATAGCTCCCTCACCAAAATATGGCTCCAAAACAGAGTTGGTATTTATTTTTTTACCAAAATCATTCTAGAAACATTCAAACCTGTACCAAGAACTAAAATTCAAAGAGCTTACCTTAATGAGACATTTTTTATTGTTCCATAATTGGAGTTAGTGAGACAAACGAACACCCTGTCAGGATTTCTCCCACAGTGGACTGTCTTTAAAAGCAGGGATTGGTTTTGCTTTTGTTTTTGTGTGCCCAGCACCTAACACAGTACCTAGGCACTTAAATACTTAATTGACTTGGAACAAAATGGAAAAGGCCTAAAGATGTGAAGGATGTATAACTTTACATTTCATGGTCCTTAGTGACAATAGCATTAAAGTTTACAAGATTGTGATGTTTGCCCATAAATTAAGACAGCATCAAGCTCCAAATGAAGCAAGACATGTCCCAGTTTCTAGAGCAAAAAGTGAACAAAAATGACATATGGTGTGAGTTGAAAATGACATTGTAGAAGTACATTGTAGATGTTACTAACACAAAAATAAAAGAATGTTAAGAATTATAGAAAGAATATGTAAAAACTATACTGTGGCTCCTAGGTGGCTCCAGGCATAGAAAATCAGGAAGACCTGACTTCAAACACCACCTCAGACACTTACTAATGTGACCCTGAGCAAGTCACATATGCTCTCTGAACCTCAGTTTCCTCATCTATAGAAATGGAGATGATAATAACAACACTAAATCACAGGGTTGTTGTGAGGATCAAATGAAGTAACATATGTAATACGCTTTGCAAACCTTAAGGTGCTAAGTTAATTCTATTTCTATTATTATTGTCAAATTAAAGCAATGTAACAGAACAGAGACTCATTTCCAGGAGAGGATATTGAGGAATTGGGGGAGGAATAGCTTCCTTTCAATGCTGCATAGGTGAACCAGGCTATTTTTGAAACTACCAGATGGTGGGGCAGCTAGGTGGCACAGTGGATAGAGCACCGGCCCTGGAGTCAGGAGGACCTGAATTCAAATGTGACCTCAGACACTTGACGCTAGTTGTATGACCCTAGGCAAGTCACTTAATCCCCAATTGCCTCACCAAAACAACAACAAAACAAAACTACCAGATGGTAACAGTTGTTCTCTCTCTTTCCAGCAGTATAAAAAGGGTGACAATCCTAATCATTCACAGCATGCCATGAACTAAGCTGGGTACAGGGAAGGGCTACCTCCCCTACTTTAGGCCCTGTGACCCAGTGCTATGAGTGACTAGGACCGTCACCCCCCTGACCATTGCCAGAAAAAGAGAGAGACACTGTCCCAGTCAGGTAGTTTGAAGGACAGAACCTGGATAGGCAATCAATGGAAAGAGCTACTGCCACTCAAATGGTAGGGGAATGCAGAATGTCTTTTCCCAAAAGCAGGCCTCTGGCATCTCCTATATGGGTGCCTTCATCTTAGATGATCTGGGCATGCGTAAAGCCCCATTACAGTGACAAAGAAGTCGAATTTGTTATTTTGAGGGTGAGAAAATAGCTTTAGAGAAAGCTTCTTTAGTTTATAATTTAATAAGCAATTTTGCTGAAAAGCAGCATATTATATTGCCCAGGAAATCAGATAAGACACATTCTTCATTGCATTGTGTTTTTAGGGTTTTGAATTTTGGCTTGTTTTCAGGGTTTTTTTTATAAAATAAAAAAATGTAGGAGAAAAGGTAATATAAGGCTTTTGTTCAAGGAAACAAGTTCAAAAATATGTCCTGGGATCAGTACAGATTCAGTCCAGTGGTCTATATACCTACATCACAGTAGATTATTGGTTATCTGGTACTGACAGCTTTATAGATAAGTGAATTTTCTCCATAAATGGGAGATTTCAGCATTGGAATTCAAAATTTAACAGGAATCTAAAATGTGTCACATTCCCAGCTTTCTTAAACAATAAATATAAGCTACTTTTTTCCTTAATAACTCAGAGCCATCATTGTGAGCATTATTATGCTGATATAGTCAGCAGTAGCATCACTTGTAGATGATGTGGAATGCACAGCCTAGGAAAGTATTGCTATTGATTCTTCTGCTTTCCCTGAAGGCAAAGACATTTGGAAATACTATCCAGGATGTACCATAGGGCATACCAACACAATGTTCCATGCATATCTATGTTGGGTTGTGTTTATTGAATTATAATATTTTGTTGAATGAAAACTATTAGCAGTTTTAAAACTTGATTTCCTGAAAAAAAATCACTAATTATTTTGGTCATTACCTTTTTTTTTTTTAAAATAAAGGTGGAAAGAAGCATGTGAAACCACAAAACCCTAGGCTAGTATGGCTGCCTTTCTGAAAAATTAATGATCGGACCAATTATTAAAGCCTTCTCTTAAGTAGTTTTCTCAACCTTCAGAGAATTTTATTCTCCACTCTTGATATTATGTCTTTTGAGTAGTCAACCTCATTTAAAATATTTATTCTAATTTCTACATCACAATCGCAATGAGCCACAGACTCATAAGTTTCTATTTTCATCACTTACAAGTAAATTTGTTCATGGAATCTGTAAAAGGTACATCCTTTACCATTTCAGAAATTTGTGCTCAGGTATTTGGTGGGGGAAGTAGCTTATTGCAAAGCCTACAAATTATCTCTCATCTATAAATTGATCCATCTGATACAATAGAAAAAAATTCTGGCCATGGAGTTTGCATGGAGATAGGGGTTTGCATCCTAGTACTGACATTTTGTGATTATGCACGAGTCAGTTCCTCTCTCTTCCCCTCAGTTTATTCACCTATAAAATGGAAATAATAATACTTATACTACTTGCTCCAAGATTATGGTATTGAAAAACTTTGTAAACCTTAAGGATTTATTTAAAATGTGAACTATGATTATTATTATCATAATGATAATTGACTGATACTTCTACCAATATGATGCCAAGTCATAATTTCCTCCAAGTTTCCTTTAATGTGCGACTTGGAACAGAATTCTAGGCACAAGCAACGTTGAAAGTACTGTATCTTTAATGTCATGACAAGATTCGAAGTCTAGTATCTTGAATCAACTTGTTCATCAGTTCTCATCTGTAATAAATAACATTTCATATTCTGAAAAACATTCACTCCAGAAACATAGGGGGACAGAAAATGGTAAGGTCTGTCTATCTATCTATCTATCTATCTACCTATGTATCCACATATATATACACACATATATGTATATACATATAGTGCCATAGAATATATATATACACACACACCCATGTTATATGTATATGCATATGTATACACGTATATACACATGCAAATACATATACTTGTCCACCTATATTCCCAGACACTGACACTGCTTCCTCAAAGTAAGCTTGGCAATTATCTAGCAATGGAATAGTTTTGATATCCTTGGCTAAGAATGTGGCTCTCAAATGATCTTTCACAGAAAACACCAAAAAGTAATAGAACGAGTCAGAAAAGATATTTTGTTCCTTTGTTTATTCATGTGTTAGCTCATACCCTGTAGACAACAGGTTTACTTATAATGCCTTCCAAAGCTCTTGAATGATGAGATTTTTTTTCATCACAAAAAAGGTTTTATTTAATAGGAAACTGCAGCATTTGCCTTTACAATACTCTCCTCAGATTTATTCTGCTTAAATCCAAAGAGAATTGATTTGTTGACACCTGTCTAGATAGAAGTTGTCAAGCATTTTCAAAAAAAGTTACCTTATGTTCAGACTGCTCAGAATTGAGTTCTCTGAAAAAAAAGTCACAGAATCATTCTGTGGTCTTTGAGTTGGTGACTGTTTTTCACTAGCTATTTTCTAACCTTTTAGTGCCTTGTTTCAGCTTAAAATACCAAAGATACATTTCAAAAATATGTCTCAATCAACAGTGTTTTGTTAAAACACGTTTATCTTTTCTTTAGCATGATGCCTAAGATAGGGGCAGCTTTCTGCTCTTTTAACAGAGAATCACTCATATAAAATCTGGTCTTGATGCTTACATATAGCTTTATTTATGGCACAGAGCAACCTAATATCTTCAAAATGAGTCAACATTGGCAAAGCCTTTGAAAAGATGATCTTTCCAAGCCTGGATACCATTTAATATGGATGATTTATTATTTTATTGATAAGATTAAGATTTCACTCTGTGCATGACCATTTTAATCCATCTACAAAGCACAACATTCTTGTATTTTTGTTCTTTGCCTTTTACAACTTTTAGGGGTTCTTAACCCAGGGGTTCATGAGCTTATTTTTTTAATATTTACATATATATTGATAACTGTATTTCAGTATATTTAGTTTACTTTAAAAAAAATCCTGTGTTTTTATTTTATGTACTTAAAAATATTATTCTGGGAGCAGCTAGATGGCGCAGGGAATAGAGGACCGGCCCTCAAGTCAGGAGGACCTAAGTTCAAATCTGACCTCAGACACTTAACACTTACTAGCTGTGTGACTTGGGCAAATCACTTAACCCCAACTGCCTCACCAAAAATAAATAAAATAAACAATGCGCTTTATTTTTTTTTTTAATTATTCTGGGAAGAAGTCCATGGGTTTCACCACCAAAATGATTAAGAACCCCTGCACCAGAAGAAGTCTGTAATACATATCACAAATAGGTGGCTCCTAAGATCTGTTTGCTCTGTTGTTCAGCTTGTGCATAAGTAACTATATAGGCTACACTATATCACTGTATTTTGTCATGCTTAGCTTCATTATTACAATCGAAATCATCACATTCGTCTTCATTTAAATTTCAAGTTACCTGTGGTTTCAGTACAGTATACTTCATATACACAGTATAGAGTATACTTTGCTGTATAAAACAGGTCTTATAGGTGATGGTAAATTTAGATATTGTACAGTAGTGGTGTCAAACTCATATAGAAATGGGAGCCATTACAGTGCATATAAGAATCCCTGTGGACCACTTATTGACTAAGAAAACCACATATTAACATTATCTATGTTCTATTGCATCTTCATTTGTTTTGTTAAATATTTCCCAATTACATTTTAATCTGATTTGGGTAGTACATGGGAGTGTTGTGGGCTGCAACGTGACCAATGGGCCATGAGTTTGACCCCTCTTTTGTATAAGTATTTTTTGGCTTGCAGATGATTCTTGATAAACTTCTTAAGCAAAAATGTCCTTATGTTGAATGGCATTTTATTCTCTCCAAATCATAAGAGCTACAAAAAGAGTGTGATGAGATCCATGTGGTCAGGTAATCTAGCATAAATGATAGAGCACCAGTGAGGGAACTAAGCCTTATCTTGATCAACCATATTAAGTCAAAATAAAGTTTATATGTTTGTGGTTTTTTTTTTACTAGAGGAGAAAGTTTTGTCCCTGAGCTATAAGACTGAGTCTTCCCCATACAAAATAAAAACTATTCAGTTGATTGACAAACAAGACATACTTCAGATAATGCATGCCAACTTTTTTTTCTTTGTCCAGGGTAGTGATTTCAGTGGTGGAAGGAACTCTCAAAAAAGACATTTCCTCTATCAATGCAAAGTCATCTGTTATGCAACTTACACACATGCATATATATAGACACATATACATATGTGTATCTGTACATGTATATACACATTCACATAGATAGATACATATATATATTGTGTATATACACATATACATATGCAGCTATTCCTTCTACACAGTAAGGGTTAGGGGCAAAGCACCCCCGCGATCTGGAAAATCCATGTAAAACTGTTTTGGCCCTCCCTTCATACCACAGAACTCTGAAGCTTTTTCTTTTATGGGATGTTTACAGTATCTTACTGTAAAATTTGGGTTAAGTATTTGGTCGTAGGCTCTGTGTCATCTGCTGGCCTTCATGCGTCATCTGCAGCTTCCACAAAACTCCCCTCAAATTCCCATTTAATTTCTTATGTCAGCCAACAATATATCAAAACTGCGATGTGGAAAATCATGGTATGGAAGGGATAACTATATATACATATGTGATTTTATATAGATAGCTATCAATCTATTTGTTGTTCTATCTATCTGAATATGTCTAGGCAAGCCCTTCAGGATGCCTCCATATTAGATGTTCTGGGCATGCCCCAAAGACCTGTGTGTGTGTGTGTGTGTGTGTGTGTGTGTGTGTGTGTGTGTGTGT